>NC_089038.1:21716944-22039722 GCF_034140825.1 Oryza sativa Japonica Group
TAAAAAAATAAAAAAAATCGTCAGTTCATGGGCCCAACCTTATAGGATTTTTGCTCCCCAATTTTTATTAGTACAAACTAGTTATCAGTATAGAGATAGGCCAACCTATCTGACTGTACATCCATGATCCATTGTACTATACGTCGTTATGGAATTGAACATCCTTTTTGGAGATTTGAGTCCATGAGATGATGAGAACAAATAATCGCTGTAAAAGGTTGAGATCATGCCCCCCTTTGTCCTTCCAGAAACATTTGCAGGTGATTGATTCAGAAACTAAGGCAGCCAAGCATTGGTATAATATCCGTACTCCATGTAAGATTCATAGTTTTTTTTTTTTCGTTTTGATTTATAAGATTCAGAGTTGAAACTTGAGCAGAACAAAAATGTAGTTGCACCCTGTGTCGGCTGTTGGGCTGGGTTCCTCGTTGTGTTCATGGTACAAGGAAAATTGAAGATCCCTGAATAATAAGGTCAACAGCACAAGCTGAGAAAAGGTGGGTGATGTACTTCCCAACTACCATTGCATTAACAGAGCTGAACATAGGAGTACTGGTCAGGTATTTAAGTGGAGACAAGTTGGCAACCATGGTCATTTGACCATTCCCTCATTTGCCATTATTGCCATCATAGAAAGAACAAAAAAAGGGAAAAATATCTCCTCATTTGCCAATAATAAGTGGAGGCAAGTAGGTCGTCTATTTCATTTCACCCATATTTAGGGCCCCCTTTGAATGCAAAAATAGTGGAATATGAAAAATGCAAGATTTTAATAGGAATATAAGTACAAAACAGAGGATTGCAAAATACAGAAAAAGCAAAGGAAGGAATAGGATGAGAGAGATAGATTCAAAAGAAAATTTCTTAGAGGTTTGAAGCTCTTGCTAAATTTTCTCTAGAATCTCTATAGAATTGTCTATTTCAATGGAATTTTAAAGAATAACATAGGATTAAATCCTTTGTTTTAAAGGCCTTCATAGGAAATTTTTCTATAAAATTGAAATCCTCCAAAATTCTTATGTTTTTCCTCCAAATCAAATAAGCCCTTAATGGGTATTGTGTAACTGGGAAATCAATGGATTTTGCAAGCGTACGGGACCTAATTATAAAAAATAAAGGTTAAAAACATACTCCTCAGCAACAAATACCAAGTTGTACCTCGCTAAGGGCTTTCATAATTTAAATGGTTTTAAAATGCCATATAACCTACGGGCACTCATTAAAAAAACAATTCTCCCATAATGCAAGTGGTATCTTTGATCGGCCTCATCTTTTCGTTTATACTTATACTTATCAGCCAAAAAATAAATTTTAAATTGGAAGTTAGTTTTGGAGTTTTTTCATCGGAGTTTATTTTTTAACTTTTGCTTTTAGATCGTTAAGAACATATATATAAAAGTTTTATTCACAAGTTATTTTTAGTTTGTAATAGGACATTTCGCTTATTCCCCGAATACCCCGAATAAGTGGAATGATGGGACCGGATATTTCATATCAGCCTCTAGCATAAAAATAATTCTACCACTCGCCACGTCACAGTGTTGTTCATCCCCTGAGGCCACGATTGAGAAGCCAAAACCGCCACCTAAGCCAGGAACTGTGCAAGCAACCCCCTCCACAGTGCATGTGACCTTCCATCTATTATAGTGGGTCCCACCACTCTTCATTCCTCTTCTCTCTCCACCTTTCCCCACCGTCGGACGAAGCGAGAGGAGACCAAGATGTGCCAGCGGGGAATGGAGCAGCGATGCGCCGGCGGGGAACGAGCGGCGGCGGCGCGACACCACGTGAGGTCGGCGGCGGGAGGAGGCGGAGCAGCGGCGTGACCTCGGTGCCGCCACGCGGTGCCTGGAGGTGGCGCTGGCCCCGCTGCCCGCCGCGTCGCTCCTCCCGCTCACCGAGGCCCGGGTGCGGCTGCGTCTCGCGGCCCTGCTGCTGCGTTCCCGCTCCAAGGGCTTGCCACCACCAAGTCCCACCTCGAGCGTGCCTTGCTGCTCCCCTCCTCCCAGAGCTCTGGCGTGGATATCCGGCGGGCGGAGCGATGGATCCAGCGACGACGGAGCAGCTTCAGGGCGGCCAGATCCAGCCGAGCGGCGATGGAGCGGGGCGGAGCAGCGGTGAGGGCGCCGGGCGAAGCAGCGGTGAGGGCACTGAGCGGAGCAGCTGCGGGCGATGGCGGCTCGCCGGATCTCCTTCTCTCTTCAGCTCGCCTGCGCCAAATCCCTCTCCCCTCTCCTCGTCGGCGCCTGCTGTTCTGGGCAACGACAACTAGCAGCGGGGTTGCGGTTGTGCGGATGCCTGACGAATCCTGGCTATTCCCTGACGAAGAACGTGTGTCCCATTTTGGCTCCCCGTTCCTCGCTTGGTCACGGTAGCGTCTGACATGGAGGGGAATCTTGGCTGAGGCTGGGTGAGGCTGAATACCACCTATGCGCACTGTGAACGCCCTGAGTCACCGGCAGCAGGAGCCTCCAACCCAATGTTGGCTTTCCTTTTTGTTTGTGATGAAGTAGTAGTATATGGATGTACTGTCAACCTTGTACTAATATTTTCGCTGCAGCTTTTGTTAAAGCAAAAGCCAAGATTTTCCCATTATCGAAAAATAAAGCAGCCTCCAAACCCTGTACGGGCAACGGACTGATGAATGTACGAACTTCTACAGCGCAGATATGGACTGTTTCTTCTCCCTAGGAACCCACATTGTCATCAGTACATCGTTTCTGTTTTCAAGGGCATGTCTACTGCATTAGCATTACTACTAAATTAATAGTGGTACTACCAAATTCAGCAGCTTTTTGTAGGTAATGTTGGTATGATTAGTTTAACTGCTTAGAATATTTATGATTAGCCGTTGAATTGCGTTCATGTACTGTCTACTTCCGGGGTTTGTTTGATATAGGTGGATATTAGCTTCGAACTTTATGAATGAATGGACATGGAAGTTGAATTGATCCACAACAACCTGAATGGATTGAATTAAAATCCACAACAACATGAATGGATTGAGCTGAATTGGGTTACTCCCATCCACAAGATCATGTCATGTTTGCAATGATTACAGGTTTTATGTGGTACTCCTATGATTACAGGTTTTATGGAGTAGTATGCAGTATCAATGTTAAGGTCCTACTCCTATGTGAGGTCTGTAAGTTCAATAGTACTACTACTTTGTGAAGTTGCTTTTCAACAAAATTTCTACAAAAGAAAAAAAAATCCATAAGCCTACAAAAGTGATTAGTGACAGGAGTACCATTGTGGCAAGGAGAAATGTGCTAGTACAAGCCTACAAATATGCAATTAATTTGCAACTTCTCTTCAAGGCTATAATGGAGGGAAAGCGTCCACCTAAACCGTATGCAGATAACAATACGTCCTTGCATCCTGTTGGTACAATACACACAAGTTTTGTGTAGAGGCTGTTGGTTACTCATCATGCACCAGCACACGTACACACACACACGTGAGTCGGTGAGTACTAAAATAAGATTGAACACAAGCTTCAGCTTCACCATTATCCATAGCCGAAATTTAAATTTTAGAATTTAATTTAAAGTTAATTTAATATTTTTATTCTAGTTTAATTTTCAGCATTGGCTTTTAAATCAGTAGTAATACATATTTAAATGTTCACGTATGGATTTTTTTTTGCTAATAAGCCTCAGGGTTTATAATAAGCAATTTAGCACCAGCTACACTAATGGTCAAAAGAAAGAAAAAAGTAACTTCTAGCCGCACAAGAATTTAGTCCTATTCAAAGAATACCACAAAAATTTTAGAGTAACAATGAATGCCAAAACTAATCATCAAGTATATCAAAAATGTTTTCCCGAATAAAAACCCTCCATAGTAGTAAAAACATTACAGGATAGCTTTATCGTGTAGGTGTTCACAATAATATTATGTCTGAAATGAATCAAACTTTTTCCTTGCCCTGTGCTGATTACTGAGAATATGGATCTAACCACAATGCTCTTCCTCCATAGTTCATGGTGGCTACTGGCTACCCTTGGTTAGGTTAATTTCAAAACGAATCAAGGTCGTTCCATAGCCTCTGGTCTAAATTATTGGATCCCACTGCATCAAAATCATAACTTTGATAAAACCTATACTTTAAAATATATTTTCTGTCTTCATATATAATATATTTCTAAAAAGAAACCCTTTAATTACAATGAAAGACACAACACAGTAGGTGTGTGTAGTGTGAAAAATATTTCCATGGAAGAGAAACCCTAATATAATATGTTCTATTTGTTGTACAGACATCAATACTTAAGTCTAAGGGCTCCTTTAATTTGGCCAAAAATCATAGAAATTTTGAAGAACTTTAATAAGAGCTCTATCCTTTTGGAAACTTTTTTTTAAGTCTATCTATCTCATCAAATTCTTATGTTTTTTTCTATGTTCCAATCAAACAGTCATTTCTATTTTTTTCTATATTTATATTTTTCTATTTCTTTGTTTTTTTCATTCCTATAATTCAAAGAGCACTTAAATGAAACTCTTTCCTTGTCCCATCCCAATTACTAAAAATTTCCCTAGATGTAGCCACAAATCCACAATGCTCTTCCCATATTGACACAGCTATGATAGGCTCAAAATAAATCTAAGGTTTCATGGATCTGGCGGCACCGTGCTGTCCGCTAGCTCACCCACCGCAGCTCAAGAAGACCTGCATTCCTCCTCCCCCAAATCACCCCCATCAAAAATATCCTACCAGTATTCTGTATTCCCCCATGCCTCCCTTCTCTTCTGACTTGATTTGTTTATTACTGACGATAATCTTGACTTCTCTGCCTCCAAATCCGATTCTCCACACATGCAAAAAGAATTAAGAATTGCATATTGCATATTGCAGCCTTGCACTTGCAGTTGCAAGGCAGCTGCTGCTACTACACCCTGTCACTCACTCACACACTCTCATCCCTGCACACACACACACACACACACACACACACACAGTGGCAGTACACACTACAGTACATGCTGCAGCCAGCAGCTACCTATACACTCACTATCACTTTTGCAAGAGTGTACTACTCCATCTAATAATTGCATCCTTCTCCTCTACATTTCTGATTGATTTCTTTTCTCCCCCTTTGATTTGTTGTTTGTTGCTTCTTGTGCTCCTCCCTCCAAAGATCACCACCACCACCACCACCACCAACCACCCACACCACCTTCCTTTCTCTCCTCCCTCTAATCTTCTCCCCCTCTCCCCACCAAGAAAAATCCAGGCTTTGTATTAGGGACCAGATTAAGCAGAGAACCACCACCTTTTGCCTTTTTGCAGTTTGCTGTTTTCACCTCCTCAAAGAGAAGAAGAAGACACTCCAAATTCTTCACCCCCCACACAACACACATTGTTTCTTCCCAAAAATCCAATCTTTTGGTTTTGGGCCCAATTTGTCCTCCTCTTAAATCCCACTTTTCCATCACTCCATTCTGTCATAAATCCTCTCCTCTTCCCCTCTCAAAGTTCCAGCTTTTCCCACTAAGAAAATCCAATCTTGGCCACTCCATTTA
This sequence comes from Oryza sativa Japonica Group, assembly GCF_034140825.1. Taxonomy (NCBI): domain Eukaryota; kingdom Viridiplantae; phylum Streptophyta; class Magnoliopsida; order Poales; family Poaceae; genus Oryza; species Oryza sativa. The sequence goes on from NC_089038.1 coordinate 21,722,471, forward strand.
TTCGCTGAGCAAATTTCCAGCCTTTTTTGCGCCCAATTCCATTGGGAGATGGAGAAGTAGATTTTAGCGCAAAAAAAATCAGGTTTTTTTGGCACCCGATTTTGGTTGGGAGAGCTCGCCGGAGATCCGCCATTTGAGGTAAGGCGAGGAGCTCTCTCTCCCATGTCGGACTCGGAGCTGTCGCAGAGCACGGTGGTGTTCGGGCTCCACCTGTGGGAGCTCGTCGGCATCGGCGTCGGCGCGGCGTTCGTGCTCCTCCTCGTCCTCCTCTCGCTGCTCTGCCTCGTCGCCTCACGCCGCCGCCGCCGGCGGCGAGGGGTCGCCGTGGCGACCCCCGTGCTCCACCTCGCCACCGCCGTCGCGCCGCCCAAGCACCCCGGCAAGCCGCCCAAGGACATCCAGGAGGTGCCCTCCCGCGCCGCCGCCGCCGCCGCGGCGCCCAAGGCGCAGCCGGCGCAGGTAATCCAGGCGCCGCCGCCGCAGCCGCCGCCGTCGGAATCCATCCAGATCGAGACGGGCAAGGAGCACCGCATCACGTTCCGGGAGCAGCAGCATCAGCCGCCGCAGCCGCCGCCCTACCACCAGCGGAGCGGGGGCCCCTCGTCGCGCGGCGGCAGCGGGGAGAGCCGCGGCGGCGGCGGTGGCGGCGGCGGCGGCGGCGCGGAGCCCGGCGTGCCCGAGGTGTCCCACCTCGGGTGGGGCCACTGGTACACGCTCAAGGAGCTGGAGGACGCGACGGCCATGTTCGCCGACGAGAAGGTGATCGGCGAGGGCGGCTACGGCATCGTGTACCACGGCGTGCTCGAGGACGGCACGCAGGTCGCCGTCAAGAACCTGCTCAACAACAGGTAGTACCTACCACTCTTACCACCTGCTGCTGCTGCTGCTGCTGCTTCCCATGAACTCAAGCATAATAGGGCAAAATGCAGCAGCGTGCGTGTCGAATTGGGTCTCTTTTTTAAGAATGCGTAGGTTCAAGGTTAAGCATTAAGGAAAGGCTTGCTTAGTTTCGTGAGGGCATTAAGCATTACTTGAATGGAGATGTTGACAATTGTAGATGGTGACATTTTTGCTGAGAACTTGGGTAGTAGAGACGATCATGTCGTGTTCCGCACTGAACATTTTCTTATGGTTCACATGCTCTGTGTGGAAGCTGTCGATTTTAGAGGCCGAAATATATGTCGCGTGTGACGTGTGTTGGTTCGTTCTAGTGCTCTCTCTCTGTTGCCAAATTTAGTAAAATTTTGATGCTTGCTTTGTTAGGGGGCAGGCAGAGAGGGAGTTCAAGGTTGAGGTGGAAGCGATTGGGCGGGTGCGGCACAAGAACCTGGTTCGGCTGCTGGGATACTGCGCCGAGGGTAACCAAAGGTACCTTGAAATCAATGGATTCTATGACTGAGTAGCTTGCAATGTATAATATTTTCTGTACGAATCCTTTTCAGGATGCTTGTGTACGAGTATGTCAATAATGGAAACTTAGAGCAATGGCTCCATGGTGATGTTGGTCCCGTAAGCCCTCTCACATGGGATATGAGAATGAAGATTATACTAGGAACAGCAAAAGGGTATGCATCTTTCAGTTCATTACCGTAGACTATAGACATATTGGTAACATTATTTACATTGTGCAGCTTAATGTATCTGCATGAGGGACTTGAGCCAAAGGTGGTTCATCGTGATGTCAAGTCGAGCAACATCCTCCTTGACAAGACCTGGAATGCTAAGCTTTCTGATTTTGGGCTAGCAAAGCTTTTGGGCTCAGAGAGGAGTTATGTAACAACCAGAGTTATGGGGACATTTGGGTTAGAAATTAGCACCCTTGTAATGTGATAATTGTACAAGACACATGAATATTTTGCTTATGCATCTTTTGTTCTTTGCAGGTACGTAGCTCCAGAGTATGCTGGTACTGGCATGTTAAATGAAACTAGTGATGTCTATAGTTTTGGAATTCTTATCATGGAAATAATATCTGGTCGGGTACCAGTGGATTACAACAGACCACCAGGGGAGGTTAGTTATTGTTTGCCTTGTTATAAGGATTCTAAATTAAGATCTTGTCGAATGCATCTATGAAATCAGCACATTAATCCTTTCAGGTTAATCTTGTTGAATGGCTGAAGACAATGGTGAGCAACCGAAACTCTGAAGGGGTTTTGGATCCAAAGATGACTGAGAAGCCTACTTCTAGGGCACTGAAGAAGGCTTTGTTAGTAGCTCTGCGATGTGTAGACCCAGAAGCCCGTAAGAGGCCAAAGATTGGGCATGTCATTCACATGCTTGAAGTTGATGATTTTCCCTACAGAGATGTAAGTTAACGTGGCATGTGGCTCCTTTTGTCTTATGTTCAGTACCCATCATTTTATATAGTGAAAATTGTGAGCATCATTTGCAATGCTTGTGTGGCCCCTAATTCCTCTCGCACAGTTATTTCCAAGGAAAAAATGACATCGTAGTGACCATGTTGAGTTCTGTACACACTATTTAGTTTTAGATTATTATACCAACCCATTTTTGTTTTTCACATATTTTTGAATGTCACCTTTTGGTTCATTGCTGTATTGGTGACTGTTTTTCTTGGACAACGGAAAACATGGTTCCAAAATCTTCATTCCCCAATTTTGAAATGCCCCATCATTCTCCCTGTAAATTATGCATATGAATGACGTGTTCCAAGTCAGTCTTTAAGAAATGACCAAAAAATATTTATTATAATGTGCTTAAATTCCATTTTTAATCTTTTCTGAAAAACAAAAGGCAGGAGCTTTGCCTATATATTAGTAGAGCAGGGAAAAATTCCACTTTTTAGTTGTTGTTATCGCACTGAAATCGTGTACATTATAAACATATATTGTTGTCACTCCTTTTGCCAGGAACGTCGCGGTGGCAAAGCTCCAGGTCAAGTGAAATCGGGAGAAATACCGCCAGTTGAAGCTGGTGATAGCAGCGGGAACAATACGCCAAAAGAAACACCAAAAGGTCAACCGAAAGATGAACCTTTCAAGTGGAGAAATCAAGCGGCGGCCTAGCTATTAGCAAGATGGTGATTCTTCTGAATTCAGTAAGACGACGATTTTTCTGAATTCTTACACCTGATCAAGAAACCGAATGCCGCAAACTTGCAAACAGCTCATTTGCTGCTCGTTAGTTGGGTTGGGGCACGGAAACATGGAACGCGCCGAGATCGTGAGAGCATCTGTACATTATTGGGTTAGTATGTTAGCCATAGCGATTTTTTGGTTGGTTTATTTGGTTATATTTATGTACTAAGTGATAATTCTTGTATGACAAATTCATGTTACTCTTGAGGTAAAAGTTGATGAGCGGTGCTTAGATAAAACCTTCCATGTAGCAATATATCCCCCAAATGCCAGTTTGCTCATCAGTCATCATACAATGCTCAGTTTCTTATACTTTTGAGATCCATACTTGTCACCTAAATTGTGATGATTCAATATACCAGACTGAATCCTCAGGTGTGTGCCCACATTTCTTTTTCCTGTATGTAACAAAATGAAATGAGCAGCACTACAGTAGTCTGAATTTTGCTGTTTCATCAACCTGGAGAAGAAAAGGAAAGGCTTGGTTGTCACATGATGGAGCCTCAATGACCTACCTCTGGACACTGATAGCACACACAATCACTCATTATTTAGCAAAGCTTGATAAGCCAGCAAGCTTAATTAAGTAGCCACTGATTGATTGCCCCCCCTGCTACTCAGATCTTCTCCAGAGACTCCAGAGTGGCATCCAGCTCCAGGCAAGCTCACCAGCAGCAAGCAAGAACCCAGACAGACATGCAGTGCCTACTACTCCTAGTACTCCCTCGTCCCAAAATAAATATAGTTTTGTATTGTTTATATCAAACATTTGACCGTTCATCTTATTTGATTTTTTTTATGATTAGTAATTTTTATTAGATGATAAAATATAAATAATTCTTTATGTGTGACTAATTATTTTAAATTATTTTATAATTTTTTTAAATAAAACGAACAGTTAAACATTGGACACGGATATGTACAGCTACACTTATTTTGTAACGGAGGTAGTAGTACTACCTGACTGGAAATGCAGGTGACAGTCGGTTAACAGATGGCATCCGGGGGCAAGTAGTATTAGCGTGAGGTAATCCGGATTAGTAGCAGATGTGATGTGACACGAGGCGACAGCGACCAACAAACGGACCAGGCTAGGCTACGTTGGATGGTTTTTGCGGATGATGAAAAGGATCTGGATGGACGGTAGGCTGGTGGTGGATAGTGGTAGCAGTAGCAGTTGTAAGCTGGGGGCCCTAGTGAAAGCTCAGCTTCGCCTACGCCTCCGGTGGCGGTGGCCGTACCGTCCGTGATGCCTTCTTTCCCTCGTGTGGCCGCCGGCCGGCGCCGACGGCGAGGGGGAGTTGCTTTCCGGGCATCTGTTGCTGCATCATTCCTCTTTGTCGTGTTCCTCTCTAGCTCGAGACTGAGGCTGAGTTCGTTTCAGCTTTTTGAAACACTACTTCCTTGTTCTCTAACGAACATACTTCCTAAACTACTAAATGATATTTTTTAAATAAATAAATATAAATTTTAAATTTATATACTCGGGTAATTAATTTTATATTTTTAAAAGGAAGAATTATTTTAGTGTCGGGTACTTGGGTTGTACTGACACTTCAATGCTGCAGCTTGTAAAAGTCTGAATAACAGAGCGGTTTTCCATGGTCTGTGAATAATGAATGAATAGTATTTGCTTTTAAAACCCAGTTGTTCCTCAAACCATCATTGAAATGTCCGTGGTTTTTTTTTCAACAAAAAATATATTTCTTCCAAATATGAAGCTACTAGCTATCCAGTTTAGAGCTTGTCGGTACAGTGGTATCTAAGCAATGCAACCAATTTTAGTTTGTTTTTAGATTGGTACTATAGCTTCGGCCCAACTTCTCACAAAAAAAAAGGAATAAGTTTACCGGAGGTCCCTCAACTTAACAGCGATATTTTTTGAGATCACTTAACCACAAAACCAGAAATGTGTACCCCAAAACTCAATCAAACCGTGCACTCAAGGTCCTATGGTAGTATATATGGGTGATTTCGCTGACGTGGCATCCTAGTCAGCAAAAAAAAATTAAAAAGTATATGGGGCCCACATGTCAGCTGCACATTTTATTTTCTTCTCCTTCTCCTCTCTCTTCTCATCTTCAGTGAAGGAGGCCAGCGGTGGGCGGAGCGGCGGCGGTCGAGCACAGCGACGGGTAGAGCAGCGGTGGGCAAGCGCGTCAGCGGAGCGGCGGGGGGCTACGGGCGTGCACGACGGCTAGTAGAGCAGCGGGGGGCGAGCGCGGCGGCGGTGAACTACATCTCCAAGAGGGGGGGTGGAGGAGGCCACCGGTGCCGTGTGGTGCACGGTCACCCCGACCGCAACCCGTCCTTGTCATGGTCCTCCCCTTCATCGACAAGCCTCCTGAAGTCGAGGTCCATCTCGAGGAGCTCCCCCGTGCTCAGCCACCACCACCGCCCGTGCCCCCGCGAGTGGCTCATGATGCTAGGAGCGGCACCACCAGCGGGAGAAGGGGAAGAGGCAGAGGAGGAGATGATTTCTTGGTCACTGATTGCCTCCCTCGCATGCAAGCTAGGCGAGCTCGGACGGGCTCGCCGGCCGCCTCCCCTTCCCTCCCAATCTGCTTCGCCCGCGGCCTGCATCCACGCTCGCCCATCGCCGGCCTCCCTCATTGAAGATGAGAAGAGATAAGAGAGAGAAAAGAGAAGGAGAAGAATAGAGAATGTGCAGCTGACATGTGGGCCCCATGTACTTTTTTATTTTTTTTGCTGACTATGATGCCACGTCAGCGAAACCACCCATATATATACTGTCATAGGACCTTGAGTGCGCGGTTTGTGTGAGTTTATGGGTACACATTTATGGTTTTGTGGTTAAGGGACCTCAAAAAATCTCGTTGTTAAGTTGAGGGACCTCCGGTGAACTTATTCATCAAAAAAAGATCACTAGGTCCAACAAATCTGACAGACAGACCTTGCAAAGGCCCATTAAAGCACAATTAACTGGGCCTGAAAAGCCCAGCCCGTCCACTCTGACGATTCTACCCCTCTAACCCTACACCGGCCAGCGACTATATAAAAGCGGACCCGTCTCGAGCCGCTAGGGTTCTTCGATTTCTCCCTCGCGCCGCCGCCTCCTCCTCACCCTCCCCGCCCCAGGCGCACCCTACGCTTGGAGCTCGTCCGATCCGCTCGGCGCCCGCCATGGTAAACGCGCGAAGCTCTGAATCCATCCTCTGTTCCTCGCGGTCTCGCGTGCGTGCCGTGCTGCTTGCTGGTTGATGCTAATCTCCTCACTCGCGTTTCGCCTGTTTGTTGTTGCAGATCATCCCGAAGAAGAACCGCAATGAGATCTGCAAGTACCTCTTCCAAGGTCAGTGGTTCTTGGTCCCTATTTGCACCTCGTAATCGTACTAGAGGCGTAGAGCCGCCGCCATGTTTAGTGGAGATTGTTGTTTTAGGTTTGCAAAACGAGGAGATTCGTGTTGCTCCGTACAGGAGCACGGTTCTTAGTGCAGGAACTGCCCTCTTGTTAAAAGGAGAAGCTTGGTTTAGATGTAGGATTTGATATGCTAGTGATAATTTTTCATTCTAGGAACCCAATGAACTATTGGTTATATACTAGCGAAATCTGTGCACCCATGAACATCAACTTAAATTGATTGTTTCGGTCCTGGTGTTGTGAAAATCTGTGTGTAAAAATTTCAAGAAAAATGATATCGCTGTTGGTGTATGTCAGTACAGCGTTCGCATGCCAAGAGGCTCAAACTGAAAGTGATTGTAGGTGCTGGTTTTAACTTGGTGTATGCTGTTGTTGCAGAGGGAGTGCTGTATGCCAAGAAGGACTACAACCTGGCGAAGCACCCGCAGATCGATGTGCCGAACCTGCAGGTGATCAAGCTCATGCAGAGCTTCAAGTCCAAGGAGTACGTCAGGGAGACCTTCTCCTGGCAGTACTACTACTGGTACCTCACCAACGATGGCATTGAGCACCTGCGCAACTACCTTAACCTGCCATCTGAGATTGTGCCTGCCACACTCAAGAAGTCTGCCAGGCCACCTGGCCGCCCATTTGGTTCTGGCCCACCTGGCGACCGCCCAAGGTATACATATTCTCGTGATGCTCCCTTCAAGTGCATGCAATTTGGCATATACTATAATGTGCTTAGTGAACATGGGGCCTGTGTCACCATTTCACCATGATCATATAACACTTATATTTCTACAAATGATTCAAATGGGAAGGAGAAAATTATGGCTATAAATGTCTGATATTATTCCTGTATTAGATTTATCGTTAAGAATCTAGCTTGTAGCTTTTGAGATGGGAGTAGTGAGATTCTGTGGGCAGAGCAGTGGAGCTTTTTAGCATGTCAGCACGTTTGTTGCATAAAATTGTCCTTCAAGAAATATGTTGCTCTCATTTTGGTAGAGGTGTTGATCGTTTTCATCTGACCACAGGGCTTCTGCTTTAGGGTGAAGCTTGTAATTTTCTGTGCATTGTTCATAATGTTCTTGCTTTAGGCTGCAGCTTTTGCTTGTACAGTGCTTTCTAAGCTTGTGTATAAATAAGATAGGATTAGAATGATAAATGTATTCAAGATGTGTTGATGTGGTTTGGTTTAAGTTAATCTGTTCATAGTCTTTCCTGATTTAATGGAGGCTGATTCTATACTGTTGATTCTCTTTGCGATGTATGTAGGGGCCCGCCTCGCTTTGAAGGGGACAGGCCAAGGTTTGGTGACAGAGATGGGTACCGTGGTGGTCCTCGTGGTGCTCCTGGTGACTTTGGTGGTGAGAAGGGTGGAGCTCCTGCTGAGTTCCAGCCATCCTTTAGGGTAATCAACTACTTTCCCTACAAGTGTTTCATTATTGTTCTGTTGTGTCATGTAGCTTATTTGACTTGTTACGCTGAATACAAGACAAGCAAAATCCATTTTTGTACTGCCTATGATGAATTTATATTTGGATTTACCATCAACTTAAAAGTTCTAGCAGAATTAACTTGTCTTTTTTACTCGTAGTTGTATGCTACATCCGAGATGCCTATATATTTGATGTTGTTCGTTCATGTCTTCTTGGCCTGAAAAAACGAACTATTGCAGTTCCACATAATGTTTGGGTGGGATTTAGCGAGGTTCATATTTTTCTTTTGTGTAGAAGTTTTGAACAACCTTGTGATTTTGCTTGTCGAAGGCCCTGTGCACTATGCATACCCTGTTTGTTTTAAACAAGATTTTGTATTTCCTGTTCTGATATTTAGCTAATATATTGATAGTTCAGTTGATTTGATGACATCAATGATTTTGGCTTATATTTACCACCATAAAATTTTGCAGAGCTCTGGTGGCAGACCTGGCTTTGGCCGTGGTGGTGGCGGAGGCTTTGGCGCTGGCCCGACCTCTTCCTCGATGGAGTGAACTTCCCGTAGTTTGGATATGATGTTTTCCTTCGCATGAGGCGTTTAATTTTGAAGGACAGTTAAATTATGTAGCAGTGATGTTTGCAGGATCGACCGCTGTTGACATATGCTAAAAATATGCTATCTTGATACCTTCCAGTATAATAGTTTTTGCGAACGCTTAAGTTCAATGTTAATGCTTTTGACATATTGGCGGAAATTATCTTTTGCTTCTGAAAAAAAGAATTATGTGCATGTTTGATTGCTGGCTGCGTGAAATAGTGATATGATATCTGTATGCAAGTTTTTGATGGAAGTACGTGTTTTTGATGTGCTCATTCATCGGAGCTTGCATGTCTTGCGTACAATGAGTACAAACAAATTCTTGATCGATTACAATGTAGACCCAACCAATCAGGTATCCAAAACTCTTGCGAATGTTTGATGTACAATGTAAAGCGGGATCTAATCTGTTTCTGGGAGGCAGATGCAATCTATGTACAGCAAAATTTGGGGGGAAAGGATGCGGTGGTGATGCTTGGTGTTTCTGCCATGTTCTCTCAAAGGCTCAAGAGTAGAGCAGCCAGCGTAGATGGCACCAGTATGATGAGCTGCTGCCATTGCAACGTCGCCGTCGGCGGCCGCAGCAACGCCGTGGCGCCCGATGTCGCGTTAAAGATGCCTTTGGGCGTGCCGCCGTGCCGAGCGGTCGTGCATGTACCATTGCCCTGCACAAGCAAACACGTTTCAATCTTTTTTTTCAAGTCAGATTTGAATTATGATCATTAGTTTAGCAATGTGCAGTGCTGGAATTCAATCTTGCATTGCAACAGAAATCTTAACGAGGTTTCTGCAGCGAGGCATTACACTGCAAGCAGAGACGCTCCCACACCCACAGACCAGTCCGCCGTTGGCCCTGTCCGTGGCTTCAGCCGCACCACCTCGATCACTTCTCTGCATTGTTTTCGCAAACAAGTCCAGAATTCAAAGCCTCTTTTAAAACTAGCACAAGCAGTTTCTAATCCATATTCATGATGCAGTATCAGACCTTGTAGAAATCGACGGCGATGAAATTGGCCCATCTGTCCGCGGACAGGTCATGGCAGGTGGTGAGCATGTCGAGCAGCTCCGCCGAGTTGTCCTTGCAGGCCACCGGGAAATTCGGTAGGTCCCTGAAGTAGTTCACCAGCACCAGCGACCTCGAGAGGTCGTTCATGGCGGCCGACTCCGCGCGGTTCGGGCACCTCCCCTTGATCATCCCCTTCGTCCCATCTGCACCCACACGCACACGCACACGCACACCATCGTCAAAGGAAAACCCAAACCGCAAAATCCTCCACGATCAAAGTCACGTGACTTTATCAGTGACACGTGGGTCAATGAGATCCTGACTCCACGTGTCAATGACAAAATCATTGTGACTTCAAAGTCAAAAAAAACATGATCTCATTGGTGTTACTTAGGATCAGTTTGACACAGTTACAGCTCCACATCTCCTGAAGCTGGAGCTCGGTCAAATGGTTTCAGCTTCATCTAAAATAGGAGTGGGGCTAAGTAGAGTACTCTCATAAAATAGAGAGGTGGAGTTGGGTTTACGAAGCTTCACAACTCTAGTCCATACCTAACTTCTGAAGCTAAATTTAGAAGTGGAAGATGTACGCCCTTACACTGGTTTTCGACGACGTAGTGCCACTCGTAGGGGATGCCCTCTGCGGCCTCCTTGGCGGACTTGGAGGTGAAGAGGAGGAGGCGGTGGTTGTCGCGGACCATGTCGCTGAGCCGCGGCCAGTCGCCGCCGCTCTTGGGCATCCGCCACGCCGGGAACACGTACTTTGTCAGGCCGGAGGCGTTGAGGACGCGGGTGAGCCCCATGGGCGACTCCACGTAGTCCTCCACGAACACCGTCACCACCTCCGACGGGTTCCGTGCCAAGAACCGCTCGATCTCGCCCAGCACCTCCACCGCCGGCACCTGCTCGAATTAAAACACATTGATCAGATCAAAAGCTCTCGTGTTCGTCAGATTCATCGGGAATTCAGAGGCGATTGTACACGTAATCATGTGTGCCTTACGAATGCGGTGAAGTTCTGGCAGGCGCCGCCGAAGGAGTGGCAGAGCCAGATGTCGTTGCGGAAGTCGTACATGTCCAGCATCAGTCCTCGCACGCCGTTCTGCACGCGTGACGTGTTGATGAATAGCGAGAAAGGCAGAAAGCTTTGGCATGTTAATCTCATCGATTTGATCGTTGTTTGACATGTGTAAATTCAGTGTAATCTTGAATACTCTCCCTGATGTTTGTGACGGATCACGGAATCAATGATGGGTTGATTAAAATCCGGGTTTAAGTGGCTGTCAGTGACAGAGGGCGATTGAAATTGAAAGTGGGAGAGAGACGGGACGGGCACGGGACGGGACGGAACGGCAAGAATGGAATGGACGTGCCACCCGACCGTATCCCCCTGCGCCACAAGGGTACAAATCACGGGGGCACACGACGCGACGATGGGAAATTCGGCAAGGTGGACAGCCATGGAAGAACTGACCAGCAATCTGCGTTGGCGCCACACACGCGGGCGAACGGCGAACCTCCCGTGTCGTCTTCCGTGCCCCCACGTACACGCCCCGGTGCCTTTCACGCAAGCGGAGACGGCGCCGCAGCGTGCGCGCGCGCGCGAGGCCGTGCACGCGAACGCGCCAGGGTGCGACATGGGGGTTGTGGCGCGCCGGACTGACACCTGTTGCGTCCGGGGGACACCTGCCCCTGCTGTTGTGGTTGTGGGGTCTAATTATTGGGTTTGTGTGGGGCCCGCGCATCCGACGTGGCGCGCGGCGTGTCAGGAACGAACGGCCGGAAACGAGGACGACGGCGAGGAGGATTGGGAAGTGCGAACGAAAGGAAAGGACTTACGTTGAGCTGGTCGGTGATGGTGTCCTGCTGGTTCCAGGCCGTGGCGATGGCCGTCCCCGTCCGCGACCGCGTGCCGAGCCGCGCGAACGAGTTGTGCGTCGTCAGCCACGCGTACCGGTTGAACGGCAGGTCCCGCGCCTGCACAGCACACAAACCGCCGGAATTTGGATGCGGTCAGTCAGCGCCGCCGCGCACTCGGAGAGGAAGAAACCAAACCGCGACGTCAATTACCTACCTTGGTCTGCGGGTCGACGGGGGTGACGCGGGTGCAGCGCGGGCGGACGTTGCCGTCGGCCACGCACGTCTCGCAGTGCAGCCCGGCGTCGCAGTTCCGGTCCGCCGCGCACGTCTCCCCCACCTGCAACGTACGCACACGTACACCCTCCATTTTAACCCACCAATTCCCCCCTCCAACTAATTAAACAGCGCGCGTACCGCGTACGTACCTTCCGTGCCGACACGACCAGCAGCAGCGCGGCGGCCGCGACGGCGAACAGGAGGACCCTCACACCCGGCGCCGGCGCCTCCTGCCACTTCGCAGCCATCTCCTCCTCACCCCTCTCCCTCTGCGCGCTCTCTGCTCTTGATGCGTATGATGCGCGGTTGGTGCTCTCCCAGTGCTGTAGACGTCAAGCAACGGGGCAGCAGCCGCAGCAAGCAGAATCAAGGCAAGTGGCGGAATATTTGCCCCCCTGTCTCTCAAGGTATTGGATGGCCTTGTCGTTGTGTTGTGTGTGGCTTTGTATCGTAAATCGTAATTCGTGGGCGGCGTCGCCGTCACCTGCTTACGTACGCGGCAATGCGGGCGTTCACTCACGCACGCACACGCGCCCCCCATCCGCTTCGTCTTTCCGCCTCGCGCACCTTGTGACATGGTGCGCGTTTGAGGAGGAAGAGTGAGGGGGGACCGGTGGTGGTGGTACGGACGTCGAGGCAGAGCAGTGACCGTTTCGGTGGTCCGGCCGGCCTCTGTCGTAGGAGCTAACACGGTTTGAATTTGGCAAAAACTGCTGGAGACCACGGCTTGATTTTTTTTTGCCATTTTCTCGCGTGATGACACGTTCTTTAAACAAAAATAATTTGGCTATAATTATGAGCCGTATTAATATAATGTGGAGAGTTTCATCGGCTAACTAACGACGAGTTCAGACAGATCATTCTTGGTGGAATAGGTGATGGAGAGAGAGAAATGGTGCCAATATACATGCACGCATCTCGCCGATGACAAAAGACGACTTCTGTATGTACTACTGGTAGTATATGTATAGTCTTTATCTCGCAGCTGGCAAAGGCTTGATCTGGTATATCCGTTATCTGTTGCAATTCAAACGACATGTTTCCGACTTAATTTCAGTAGACCACTTCTGAATCCCAACTTTTCTGTGTCCGGAATTGTCCATTCAGAACTGAACCTGAACATGAAGAAAGACGTTTGCGATACCTGTCTGGTTCTAGCCTTGTCCACAACCGAAAGAAAAAGCCTCGATCGTCAGATTCTCTCTTTCATGTTCCTGCAAAATATGCACAACAGGTACCACACTGAAATTATGATGTGCCTACACAGGGACAAAACACACTCATACTGGCAGAGTCTTGAAATATGTACACGAATTGTCTAGTATTTGAAACATGTGGCCATCTCAGCCACTCGAGTGGATTATATTTGTAGGACGCAGTGTACTTAATCTCCCATTCATCATTCAAGGAGTCAATTACGGAATTCCTTCAGAGACATAGTCAATTATCATACATATCAGGAAGTTAGTTGCTGGCTGATAGCTAGAATAATCATTAATCATCAATCTAATGACCAAGTACATGCATCATGCATCCACATCACAAACTTCTCTTTAAAAAAAAAAGAAGCATACATACAAACATGAAACATGCTTGCGGTGGTTAGTCCACTTGGGCGTAGACTAAAAACGGTGTTCATTTTTGCGTCAGTTATATGACTATCTTCCAAATATACATTGACCGTCTGAATGTGCACACATGGGTATTAGTGGGTTTGGTACTAGTTGTTACTCAAGACAAGCTTTAATACTCAACACGTTTTAGCAAAACACGCATTTTGTCAAGTGAAGACTGAAGATGATGAAGGATGAAGCAAGCAGAGGTTGAAGAAGCCTTAAAGGCCTAACAAAAGCCCAGCTTTACATGATGAAAGCCCACATAAAAGAGCATACAAAAATGTCAACTTGTGGGCTTACCAGCTTTACATAGAGACAGCACTGGAGGACCTCTGGTGCAAGTTGCGTTTGGCAAAATGAGAGAAAGCTCCAGCCTCCAGCTAGTAGAGAAATATACTTTGGAGTTTGGACAATACCTTGTGGTGTGGCGAGAGAAAAGCTGGGGAGCTCTTCAGAGAGGAAACAGACATGTCTCTGCTTGTGTGGCACAACTTTTGAAGTTCTCTTTCTCGGCATGGCCTTTTTGGGGGTATGGTAGCTTATGGCGAAGCTGCGTTTGCCCGTGAGAAACTTCCCAGGTAGAAAACAACAATGGCGCCAGGACAAGTATAGATGCTAGCAAGTGATACTGTCTGCATGCTGTTTGCTATACATTATTGTACTAGGATTAGACAAGAAGATGTTAGAGTAGAGTGGTCAAACACCAGGCATACTAGTATCACTGCGTGCATTGACATGCATGTATGAATGGATGTACCTGTGCTGCCGGTCCTGTGAAACAGAACAACTGCAGTCATCTGTTTGTGCTACATGAGCCATGAGTGTTCACCTAGGATTCCCCTTAAACTTTGCAGCAGTAATGATGCAGGAGAGCTGATCAGTGACCAGTTTTCCTGACATGTTTTTAGTCCGATTAGGTTACGATTGATGAGTACTTCCTCCCCAAGTCCCCATCTCATTTTAAATCTAGCCACGAGTTTCTGTGTCCAACAATAGAACGGAGGGAGCACATGGTAAATGTGTGGTGTTCTTTCCCTGTGTCAGTTCAACACCCCCCTCCTCCCCTCCCCCCCCCCAAAAAAAAACCAAACAAAATTTTTCAAAAAAATTATTTTTCTTTTGAACTCGTCTGAAGATTGGTGCACACCCTCCGTTCCATTTCATATTACAAGTCATTTTAATTTTTTCTTAGTTTATTAAAAAATGGTATATATCTACAACACCAAATTAGTTCCATTAAAGTTAACCTATAATATATTTCAATAATATGTTTGTTTTATATGCTTTTCTATAAATTTAATCAAGCTTAAAAAATAACTAGAAAAATATGTCTAAACGACTTCTAATATATAATCAGGGTGTAACGGTTACCATGCCATACGCCGAGCAGGAGCCAGGAGGAGCATATCTGACCGAAGCGGAGCAGCCAAAGAAAAACCAACGCAGAGCAAGAGAGCTGCACTGCCGCGTACAGTACGCTGCAGCCAGCCAGCCAAGCCAGCCGCGGCCTGGGCCTCGGAGACGGCGCCGTGCGCGCGCGTCGGCGTCGCTCCCCGTATTTTGTTCACTTGTTGTTTGGTCGCGCTTGTCCGGTCCACGCCATCTGGCACATTGGCATGTGCCACCCTCACCCTCACGGCCTCACCCACCCTATCCGTGGGGCGTCGCGTCGCGCCTCCCCTTCGCCCTCGCCCTCGCGGTTCTCGCGTACGCCCGCGCCACGGCCACGGGAGGGAAAACCACCCGTGAGCCGGTGTGACGCAGCCGCGCGCGAGGCGCGACGCGAGTGTGCGTGACCCCGACCCGGCCGCGCGACGCGAGGCGAGGGAAAAGACAGGAGAGAAAAGGCGCCGCGCCGCGAGAGCCCCCGCGACCCGCAAAGCGGAAAAGCGCAGCGCGCGCGCGCGCGGCGAGACATATCGGCGTATCGCGTTGGCGTCGCGGTGCAGCGCAGCGGAGGCGTTGGCTTTGGCAGTTTGGCTAGGCTGGCACCCTTCCCGTTCGTCCAAATTCCTCTCGCCCTCCCCGACAAACCACCCTTTTTCCACCAAGCACTCCAAGCATCCCACTCCACTCTCCGCTCCGCCACCTCCTTGCGCTGCTCTCGCTGGTACGGAGGAGGATGCGGCGCAGGCTCCTCGCGCTGCTGCTGGTGGTGGCGGCGCTCCCGCTGCTCCCGGCGGCGATCGCGGCAGGTGAGCTCTTTTGTACTACTTTTTAATGGCGGGGCTCCTCCTCTTCTTCCCTTCACCGTGTCACAGGTTCCCTTCTCTGGGTCGCCGCCGCCGCCGGAATCCCGCTGCTGGCTCCTCTCTCTCATCGAGCGATGATCTCCGCGACTGGAGCGGCCTTGGCTGGTCGCCGCGGCGGAGCTGTTGCGACTTGCGCAAGTAGCGCCAGCAGCCGCGCACGTCGCTCGAGAAGCGATTTTTTTTTATATCTTATTTTAATTATTATTCAGGCGTCGATTCCGCTTCTAGTTTCAACCATTCCCCGCGATTTTTCGTCACCATTCTACTCCGATTACTGCATTGTAGAACCACATTTTTGTCATGCGAGAGTTGATTAATTAGAGCTTTTTTTTTTTTTGGGGGGGGGGGGAGGGGCTGATTTCACCGGTGGTTATTATCCCTCGCCGGAGAGCAATCCCTAACCACAAAATGGCACGAACAGCATGCATCGTCTTCCTGCTTCCTGCAGCGTTCGTCAGCCGATGCCGGTAAAGGGGACTGTACTACTCGCAATGGGGGTTGACGGGTTGTCACGCCATTGAATTCCCCTCACCTAATGGGGCTCACTCACTCACTGATGAACACTGTACAATCAGAGTGTGGGTGGTGGTGGTGGCTTGGCTTTGCATTTCGTTCGTGTTCCAGGGCTCCTCCCCACGCTCGCCGTACCATTTGGATTTAGCTGGCCGGTGAGGAAGGTCCCGGGTCCTGGCAATTTGGTAGTGTTATTGGATCACTTATTAGATCGGCTTGATCGTGCAGTCTTACCTGATGTTCCCTTCCGCATCACATGGGTTGTTCTTGACTTCTTGTGTTGTGTGTGCCGTGCTAGGCTACTGGTGTACGGTACGGTGTAGCAGAATCGGTTGGGTTAATGAAGTTTTTGATACACTCTCCCCCCTTGTATGGAAGTACAAGTACGCCACATTCTGCTGGTAGTTCTTATTAAATGTGGGGGGTAAATGGAGATTTGGGAATTGATGGCAAGTGATCAAATGGAAGGATAATGTGCTAGTACTGGTCATGTGATCTGGTCCTGGCGGTACTGATTTCATTTCCTGTTAATAAGTAATGATCATGATTGATGGCGTAGATAGCTAGCATTGGCTACCTGCAGAGCATTACATGTTTTGCACTTCCTGTGTAATATTACTGGTTTTAGTAGATATGCAGCAGAGTGATGAGGCTGACCTTCAGATGCTATTCAATTTACGCCAATAGATGGGTAATGTGCTAGTGCTAGTACTGGTCACGTGGTCCGTTCGTGGTGGTACCGATTTCATTTTTTGCTATACATATGATCGTGATTGATGGCATTGGTATAGATTTCGAGCATTGGCTATCTGCATTGCATTACACATTTTGCTGTTTCTGTTAATGTTCCCGATTTTAGTAAATATATATACAGAATGGTGGGGCTGCATGTTAACTTTGTGGTATGTGTTGTATACTATTGCATGATCTTTATAATTTCTTTGTTGACATGCAGAGTGTCCGTTGGATTTGAGTTGGCCAAACTATGAACTGATGGCTTCTGTATGCTCGGATGAAAATGGACACTCAAAATGTTGCCGTTACATCAATGCTATTATTGCGGTCTCGTCTGCCATGTATGCAAATACGACAGGCATTCTTGGGGTCCCAGCCGAAATTTCTGATGCTTGCATTGGCAACATCTCTGACACATTGGTATCAAAGGGAATTCTGCCTACCGCCGCTTCATTTTGTGGCCTTGGGATCAAAATTCAAGTTTCCTATCAATGTATTGGGATGACTACCGTCCTCCAGATGTTACAGTCTCCGAATTTCAGTGATGTCACTAGGAGCTGTGCAACTCTACTTTCAGATGATGTCAGTTGCAAGAGGTGCTTAAACTCTGGTCTGTCATACCTCCGCCATCTTGTGGGAGAACAAGATAATGTCACATTGAATACCTGCCGTGATGCTGCCTTTGTTGCATTTGCGAGTCAAGGGAATATATCTACCGTTGATACGGCGAGTTGCTTTTTTAGCGTCCAGGGGCTTAGTGCTCTTCAAGGTTTGAATTCTGTACACAAATTATTTTTTATTTGATGACCTTGTTAATACAAACAATATCTTTTTCTTTAATAGAGAGCTTCACTTCCCATGTTGACTATTCGTATCTGTTATAGCCTTATAGGATATAACCTTTTTGACAATTTGTAGAGGCAAAAGCATTTTTCTTCTATTATGTTTCTAGTGCATTCCATTGTTCCACGTGATCTCCAGCTCATGTGTTCTGTTGACATTGCTTCGGATCCTGAGGAGCAATAGTAATAATGATATGCCATTTGACAACTTGTAGAAGCATGGGATTTTTTTTGTTTCATTAGGGCTAATGAATTACATAAGCTCCACATGATCTCCACAATTGTTCTTTGAAAAGCTTCATACATGCAGCATTGCTGTGCATGTCCATGCTCTCCTAATATATGCAATAATAGGTATATTAATCAGCACATGCTACTAAAATTTTCATTTATTAGAATCAACCATCAGCAGAAGCTATAATTTCATATCCTTATTGATGATAATATGTGTGGCGAAAATCTTGTCATATTAATGTTAAATCTTGTATTTGTTGGTAAGATGATACATTCCACCTAAAATATGATATGTTATCTTCTGTTATCAGTTTTTTCATTTACAATACAACATAATATGTTTGTGTAGAAATAAGTTAGGTCATTAGGTCTAGTAGAAGTGAAGTGGACCATTTGCTTGTTATTCTTCGATTCATCTTTCTCAAGGTTTGAGTCCACAATGTTTTAATAAGTGATGTATCTATGATGCAGTGAATATCTCCGTGCCATCCCCAGCTGGACTAATTGCACCGAATATTGCTCCCAGTCCACTTGCAATGCAAATTCCTGGGGAGCATGTTACTGGAGTGCTATCCAAGCATCATCGTAGTTACAAGCTTGCACTATTCCCTGCAATTGGGGCTTTGGTTACAGGATTAGCAGTTATACTAATGATAGTATTGATTTTACTCATCCGTAAAAAGAGTAGAGAATTAGAGAAGATTGAAGGAACTAACCCTCTTGATGCGTGGAGTTCCTGTTTGAAGAAGGGCCAAGAAGGTAATCATTTCATGAGCTATAGCTGTACTGACATTCATACATGAATATTTATTCATTTATTATATGGCTGGATGGTTTCTGTGTGTTCATGATGCTATATTGCACACCAGGTCTGTTATTTTAGGGCTAACTTCACATGAAATTTCTTAAAGCGTAATGGCTTTGCATTCCTATTCTCCTGTGGCTGTGGATATGTGCAATAGCAGTAAAACTGATTTATTAGTGTGGGGTTTACAACTTAGGAATTCATATGGTTAATTTGAATTTGATGAACTAACATTTGACAACTTGCATTACAACTAGAATCAGTTCTAAGACCCATCCAATTTATCTGCTTAACATGATATTTTTTCAGGTTCTTCCACCATTTTCGACAGATTTACTTACAGACAAATGAAGAAGGCAACAAGAAACTTTGGCACTGTGTTGGGAGGAGGTGAAAAGGGCACAATATTCAAAGGGAAACTGAGTGATGGTTCTGTGGTTGCTATAAGACGCATAGAAAGCTCGCCAAAACAAGGTCAGCTGGAATTTTGCAAAGAAATGGAACTTCTTGGGCGGCTGCACCATCGTCATCTTGTTGGACTTAAAGGCTTTTGTCTAACAAGATTTGAGAGGTAGAGTATGTTATACATATTTTTGGGTATCTAGAAATCCATGGTTCTTTACAGTTTCTTATTATCCAGGTTCCAGGTGTATGAATACATGGAAAATGGAAGCCTTAAGGATCACCTTCATTGTAATATTTTATTTTCACTCCCAATCGTTAGTCTCACACTGCATAATCTGGTGAATTGTGTGCATAAAAGCAATTTTCTCTTTGCAGCGTCAGGTAAACGTCTTCTACCATGGAAAAACAGGATCCAAATTGCCATTGATGTTGCAAATGCTTTGGTAAGTCCTGGAATCTGGATTCTGTATTAGCTCAAGTAGTACATATTTCGTAGACTTTTTTTTTGTACCAAAGCAACAATTGAATACTTGGTGTTAGGCCTATTAACCTGCTAAAAACTTGTTTCGCAAAAGAAAACCTGCTTAAAACACTTACGTTACTTAAGTACGTTATTTAAATGCTGACGAATAACTGCTACAACCAAATATTTTGCTCGCAGGAGTACCTTCATTTTTATTGTGATCCTCCATTGTGCCATGGGGACATAAAGCCTAGCAATGTCCTATTGGACAGAAACTATCTTGCCAAGGTACTTGACGTGAAACTTTCCTACAGTGAGAACAATTAATCCCTACTCTGCTGGCAGCAGATACTTGTTTTTGAATTAACAGGGCTGATCAAGATACTAATGGCTGGTTCATTTTCCATAGCTTGCCGTTTCTGGTCTTGTACAATGCTCAAATGGTGATAGTACCACCATCAGTTCCACCCTAGTGAACGTGAAGATCCCGGCAACTCCTGGTAAGTCCAACATCTGCCTTTTTGGTGTATTCTTCACCTTTGTCAGCATCATTTCCAACAAATCAAACACACAATACATGTTTGACATGACAATGGTTCAATTTGAAAACACACTTTCATCAAAAGTAGTGGAGCATGAACTTAAAGTTGGATAAAATTTTGGATACTCGTGGCACGCTTTTCAAACTGCTAAACGGTATGTTTTGTATGCTCTAAAGTATCAAATTAATATATTTTTCAAGTTTGTTATAATTAAAACCCAATCAATAATATATTAATATCATTTCGTATTACGTAAAACACTTAATCTTCGTCTTCGAAAAAAAAGAAGACCACCTTAGAAGCGATTTGAAATTTGATAGCAATAGTTTTGTGTGGTGCAGGCTACGTGGACCCTTGCTACGTGGTGAACCAGGTGGTGACGCCGAAGAGCGACGTGTACAGCTACGGCGTGCTGCTGCTGGAGCTGGTGACGGGGAAGCCCGTGGCGCAGGGCGACGACGATGGCAACGGCGACAGCAGCAGCAGGAGCAGCAGCAAGAACCTCGTGGAATGGTCGCGCGAGCTGATCGGCACGGACTACCGGCTGCACGAGCTGGTCGACCCGGCGGTGGCCGACGCGTTCGACCTGGACGAGCTGCAGGTGATGGCCGATGTGATCCACTGGTGCACCCACCGGGACGGCGCCGCGCGGCCGTCGATGAAGCAGGTGCTCCGCATCCTGTACGAGCGCCTGGACCCGCTCTCCGGCGGCCTCGCCCGCGCCGTCGCCGGCGAGGAAGGGTACTACTACGGCGGCTGGCAGAGCGGGCGGAAGGGGAAGGAGGGCGCGGAGATGCTGGCCGGCGGCGGCGGCGACGGTGGTCGGTGCCTGCCGTCGTCGTCGAGCACGTCCAGGTCGTACTGCAGCCGCAGCGTGCTGCTTGAGTGCAACTCGCCGGAGGAGGCGCCGCCCCAGTCGTCGCCGCGCGGCTTGCCGTGACACCGTGACACGCCATCTTTTTGTCGGTTGCATCGACAGATTTTGCAGGACACAACGTACAGTGAACAGTCGAAACACTGACTGAACTGAAAGAGAGATTTTTTTTTTCGTTTTTTTTTTTTTGGTGAGAGTGAGTGATGCAGCTGTGGCTGTCCAGCGAGGGAATGCACACAGCACACACAGGGATCCACCGATCCAGACATTCAGTGAGATGATGAAACTGATGAGGCAGGGGGGGGCCCAGGTGGCGGAGTGAGAGAAGGCCGGGCACGCGTGATGAAGAGGGCGATGTTTGTTCAGTTCCCTAGATGGAGTTGGTGGTTGTTCCACCTTCATTGTTCAGTCAGCATTGAAGAGCGTACTACGTCGGGAACATGGGCCATTCAATTCGTGCATGGAGGATGGATCCCTTCACTTGCCTTCCCTAGCTGCAGCCTGCAGCAGCTAGCAGCTCGAGTGGTACGCCCATCTCGCGCGCGGGTGGTCCATCCACCGGTGGCGCGCGGCGCCGACGCCGACGCCGACGCCGTGGGCGCGCGCGCTGCGCTGCGCTCGGAGTGGCATTGGCACAGCACGCAGGAGGCAGGGCAGGCCAGATCGATCCCACCACGGCCGCGTGCGACAGTAGCAGCAGCCGTGCCATGGGCAGGGTAACGTGACGCCCAGTGACAATCACCGTCAAAAACAGGGCAGGGGGCAGCAAGCCGACGGCCGGCATAGGCAGTTTGCTGACCGTGACTGCAGAGGCGTACCTGGAGGCTGGAGGAGCCAACTGATGATGGTACTAAGGTGGTGTTTGGTTGGAGGGACTAAAGTGGGGTTAAACTTTAGTCCCTCTCAGGACTTATGTTTTTATGAGAGGGACTAAATTTAGTCCCTAGTTTCCAAACACCCCCTAAAGAGACTGGGTTTTTATTTTTATTTGTTCGATCGCGTTTGTGTGAATGTGTGATCAGATCGAACTTTAAAAGGAAAAAAAAAAGGAGCTCCCGTTTGCCGGTGATGTGTCAATGTCGCGTGACTCGATTACAGGAGTTGAAAAATAGAAGCTTTACGGGAAGCGAAAAATGTGTGTGTGTGTGGGGGGGGGGGGGGGGGGGTTGAATCAGTCATGAACTTGTGTCTTTCATACTAGTCGTATTTTTTGGCCAAAGCGGCCCTGCCATTTGTTTAGCTGATGCGGCCTCGATAAGGAGGAGGGTTTGAACACGGTCATTTGTTTTAGGGATCGGGGCGGTGTTCTCGCATCGGTAGCCACCAGCCAGGGCTTCCAAGTCAATGCTGCTGTCACGGCTCACGATGGATTCATTCCATGGGTTTCGATCAATTTCTTTTCATGCGATTTGCACGCATCAGGCATCAACCCAATCACCTGCTCCTCCTTTAAAAAAAATTATATAATCAACTTCTACTATGGGCCCGTTTAGCTCCCTAAATTTTTTTTCCAAAAACATCACATCGAATCTTTAGATATATGCATGAAGCATTAAATATAGATAAAAAGAAAAACTAATTACACAGTTATGGGGGAAATCGCGAGACGAATCTTTTAAACATAATTAGAGCACCCGCAATGGTAAAGTAAGTTGCTCTCTATAACACACGTACATCTCAACAATAGACTAGATTAATAGTAAACCTCCTTAATAGTATGTCTACATGGGTATCTATAGCTCTCTAATCCATTGCCTCGTTTTTCTCTATAGACTATCTCCAGGTTAGTAGATAGTTTTGCTCTCTCTCTTCATTTAATATCTTCCAAGTAGGAAAATATGCTGACATGGATCTCTTGTAGAGAGCATATAGATAACCATTGCAGGTGCCCTTAGTCCATGATTAGCCATAAGTGCTACAGTAACCCACATGTACTAATGACGGCTTAATTAGTCTCAAAAGATTCGTCTCACGGTTTCCAGGCAAGTTCTGAAATTAGTTTTTTCATTCGTGTCCGAAAACCCCTTCCGACATCCGGTCAAACGTCTGATATGACAACTAAAAATTTTCTTTTCCCCAATTAAACACACCCTATGTTTCATGCAACCTCATCAGCCCAAGTATGTTTTGTCTGTCAATTTAAAGAGAATCATATTTAAATTCATAGCAAGAAATTGTTTTTCCTAAAAACGTAGGGTGTAAACTACCTGTATCGTTTCGTTTGTCTTGAGTTGTAAAAGGTGCAACAGCAGCAAGCAGCAGGAGGGACACTAGTACTACGGCTGCTGCTTTGTAGTAACAATAGTACACTATTAAACCATTACCCGCAGTATACTGAGTACTGACACGGTTATTTGCATCAATCAACTGTGACCTCGGTTCTCATTAAGCAACGAGCAAGTTGGCGCAAGGAGACAAGCAGAGGAATGGGCACATCAGATAGGATAATCGAGTAGATAGATCATTAATAAAGAATCAATCAGGAGCGTTTAAGGGTTCCAAATCCGGGAGCATTCTTAATTAGAGCAAGTTCAGTAGTATAGCAAAATACTAGCTCCAATTTATCTATAACTAATCTAATAGCTCATTAATACAATAGTTATATACTACACTATTAATACCTGGTCTCATCTGTTATACACACATTGTATCTTGAAGTCCGTGCTACAGTTGGCTACAAATCTGCAGTCCGTTGTTCTTCTCTCTCCTAAGAGCGAGTTTAATAGTATAGCCAACTACTAGATCCAATTCATCTATAGCCAATCTAACAGCTCATCTATATAATAGTTACATAGTACACTATTGATACCTGGTCCCACCTGTCATACACACACTGTGTCTTGAAGTCCGTGCTACAGCTGGCTACAAATATGTAGCCCGCTGCTCTTCTCTCTCCTTATTTTTCTCTTTAAAATATGTTTGCAGCTGGCTTATAGCCTGCTATTGTATATGCTCTTATTTATCTTTTTAAAATATGTTTGCAACTGGTTTATAGCCTGCTATTGTACCTGCTATTGTGGCAACAGCTGAAGGCATGGACCGTAAACAATTGCAGTAAGCAACCTGCACATGGGCAGGGATTAGGCGTTGCCCATTCTCCGGTTTCACGTCTCACACGCCACTGTTGCCATTTTCACTTGCTAGCAGCCTAGCACTACTATACTTGAGTCTGAACTATCTTCATTTGCTTCACTGCTAGTACTACGGTTCTACCGGAGATGCATCAAATAACATTGATGTATCATGACCATTGATATATGATCCTACTCTTGAGCAGGACAACAAAACTGAGATCCACAGTTTCCCTTTGAACTATTCTCTTGTGAAATTCTTGCGCTCCAAACCGGGCAACAAATTTAATTCTTCTTCGAAAGTAATATTAATGCTAATTATCATCTACGATATCTTACTACTCCCCCTGTCCAAAAATATAAATATTTTTAATACAGTGCTAAGTCAAACTTTTTAAATTTTGACTATTAATAGCAAAAAATTAAAAAAGATTAATCGTGTAAATTTGGTGTTACTATATTTATCATTAAACGAACTATCATAATATACAACTTTTTGTATTTAATACATTTTCCTTTTGTAAATATTGTTGGTCAAAATAGTATCTCGGAGACCATGTCCAAGTCCAAAAATGCTTATATTTTGCGACGGAGGGAGTATAATGATATTTGGATGGAAAGAAAGCGCTTCGTAGGTAGCAAATTACTCTCCCCGATTAGAAATATTTGATGTGTAGTGCAAGATTCGTTCGTACTTGTAAAAGTTTAAAACTTTTAAAAGGTTCAGACAATATTCGGTTAAAAATATTCAAACCCTGCAAAGTTTAAAACATTTAAAAGATTCGGACAAGACTTAAGATTTTAAAAAGGTTTAATCAAATCTTGTCCTAAGCGTCTCAAGTACCAAATTACGCGAACACATGCAGAGCTTAAGTACCAAATTACGCGAACACATGCAGAGTTGGTTTCGGTACAACATTGACCGAAAATCATTGGTTTAACCAGTCTTTGATAAATTGGTGGGAGCGGTTTTTTTTATAAGAAAATGGAAAAAAGCTACTTTCCTTCCTCCGTTCCAGAATGTAAGAGTTTCTAGCATTACCTGAATTCACAAAAATATAAATAAATCTAGACTCATATAGAAAATCTATACATTGATTAATGCATAAATCTAGTAGAAAAGGAACGGAGGGAGTATTGCACGTACCGGCAATTTTTCTTTCAGAAAACCTACACCACGGCATCCCGTGGAGACGGGATCCCCTCCTCCTACCTCACTCCTCTCCCCCAAATCATCTGGATCCCCTCCTCCTACCTCACTCTCCTCCCCCAAATCAGACGGCACTGTAGCCTGTTGGAATTAATGAATGGGCCTTAGCCCACTCGAAGATTAATTCTTTGGAAAATCACAAAAGCCCACCTCATGGGATGGCATGCATGTGGAGTTTAGTACCACCTTGCTTATTCTAGGAGAGGGGGACCTCCTTAAAAGGGAGGATGCCCTCCTAGTCACTTGAAGCATGTGTGGTGGAGAGAAGAGGGGAAACACGCGCGCGCTCGCTCGCCTCGCCTGGCTGGGCAGGCGGCGCGCGTGCACGACGTACGCGTCGAATGGTCCGAAAAATTGGCTCCTCACCCTTGTGCAGATGCAGCCTCCTTTTGCAGTTTTGTTTTGCTGCAAATTCGGATTCGTTTTTGTTTTGGAAACGTTCCGAAAAATCCGGTGCGTGCAAACGGCGTGGAGTCCGGATAAGTTACGCGCGACTTATCCGGTTCGGTTACGCGCAGTACAGATCGTGCGGGCGCCCTGATCAAGCGACCCTTCTCTATATAAACCGACCTGCCGTCTTCACGCAACACACGTGAAATCAATCTAGGGTTTGCCTCCTACTCTGTACTGCGCCGTCGCTCGTAGACTACTCCATCCCGCTCGCCGGCGTGCACCGGCGATCGGGAGAGCAGGTCTCCGGAACCTCTGCCTTCGACGTCCTGCACCGGGAGAAGGCGGCAATAAGGTTTTTGGGAAGCGCTTCGCGCGACTGCTCCCTGTTCGTTCGTGACGGCTCGCCTTCCTCTTCGCTCGCGTGTTTCGTGCCTTCGTAGACACCTGCGAAAAGTTTCGACCAAGTAGCCGGTCTTTCCGTCACCTCGGTACGTGTTCAATATGTTGCGCATATTTGATCTGTTCATGTTATACTGTGTAGTTTACATGTGTAGATTTAATGATGCGTTCATGCTAGTTTTCATCTGTAATGTCATGATTTATTTATGGAATAGATTAAATCATTATATGTCTATAATCTCAACATAGCCCTCCCTGTCGTCGTCACCCACCGCTCGCCGGAGCCAGCGACCACCGCCGCGGGGAGGCGGCGATGGCAAGGAGCTCGGCGGCGGGCGCGGTGAGTGAGAAGGAGAGCGGAAACGGGGAGCGGTGGAGCCGAAACGGGGTGCGGCTGCGGCGACATCCCTCCATGGCCAACAGCAAGTGGATCTGCTACAACGTCGATGATGAAGGCTTCCATGGCCGGCGGCAGGGGTGCGCCGAGCACGTCGTCGTCCACAGCTGGCTGAGGAGGCATGGTACAAGGTAGGCACCAGATCTGTTGCCTCCTCATCCTCCACCGCTGTCCCCAGGCGACGAGCTCGCCCCGCTGCTCGACCTCCCTGACTCCGCGACTGCTCCTCCTTCCTCCTCTCTCCTAGGGTATCACGCTGGTACCCAGGTTTGATATCTAGGTACAAGCTCGATACCCAGATACCAGGTACCAGGTATTAGCCGGTACTAGGGTACCAGGGTAACAGGTATTAGCCTGGTAACCAAGGTGCCAGGTATTAGCCGATACTAGAGTATCAGGTACCAGGTACCAGCCGGTACCTAAGGTACCAGGTACCAAGTATTAGCCGATACTAGGGTATCAGGTACCAGGTACCAGCTGGTATCTAAGGTACCAGGTAACAGCCGGTAACCAAGGTACTAGCAGGGTTTCCTTTACAGGCTTACCACGGGGTACGGTAATATAAATACCGCGGTAACCTCCTTAAATTCAAATAAATTTAAAAAATAATTTAAATTTTTGATAAATTTTGTACGGTTTTGTACGGTTTTTCACGGTTCCCGCGGTTACCGCGCGGTAACCGTGCTTACCACCGCGGTAACCGTGCTTACCGCCGGGGCGCGGTAACCCCGGCCCCGGTGGTTTGAGAAACCGTGGGTACTAGTTATTAAAATTCTTCCGTTGCAACGGAATCCCGTTGTGTAGGAGTTCCCTTTTTCTTTTTCCAAACGGAACCGTTTGCCCTGAAAATTTTCCGCGTTTCGGCAAGGGAGGACACTGCCCCCAGCTGCAGGGGCTCCGCGTCGCGTCGGTAGTCAGCCACAGACAGCCAAGCCTACCAAACCCCCACACGCAGGTCGTCGTCGTCTCCACGCCCGCACGCCTCCCCTCCAAAAACCCACAGGATCCGAGCTAAAGCTAAGCTTAGCTACCACACAGTGGTGGCCGCGCACTCCTCCTCCTCCTCGCACTGCACACGCCAACGGGTTACAAGAACGAGTTGGCACGCGAGAGCCCTGCAGGGAGGAGGAAGGATGCACCTGCACGCGAAGACGGACTCGGAGGTGACGTCGAGCATGGCGGCGTCGTCGCCGCCGCGGGCGGCCTACTACGTGCAGTCGCCGAGCCACGACGACGGGGAGAACAAGACGGCGGCGTCGTCCTTCCACTCCTCCCCCGCGGCGTCGCCGCCGCGCTCCCTCGGCAACCACTCCCGCGAGTCCTCCTCCTCCCGCTTCTCCGCCGCCAAGTCCGGCTCCTCCCGCCGCACCGCCGCCGCCGGGGGAGACGGCGGCAAAGGCGGTGTCGCGGCTGGCCGCGGCGGCGGAGGTGGTGGTGGTGGTGGGCGGCGTAGCCCGTGGATGAAGGAGGCGGCCATCGAGGAGGAAGGCCTGCTGATGGAGGACGACGACGCCGACGGCGGCGGCGGCGGCGGCGGCGGGTTCTCCTCCCTCCCGAGGCGGTGGCGCTATGCGCTGGGCTTCGTCGGCGCCTTCTTCGCGCTCTTCTTCTTCTTCGCGCTCATCCTCTGGGGCGCCAGCCACAACCAGAAGCCCGTCGTCTCCATCAACGTAATGATATGCAAAGCTCGATCGATCGCCATTGAAATGCTTGCAAGAATCAAACCGATTTTTCTCTAACTTGAGAGGGTGATTTGTTTCGCATGCAGAGCATCACGTTCCACAACTTCGTGATCCAGGCGGGGACGGACGCGTCGCTGGTGCCGACGGAGCTGTCGACGGTGAACGCGACGGTGAGGATGACGTTCCGGAACACGGGGAGCTTCTTCGGCGTGCACGTCACGGCGGAGCCCCTCACGCTCTACTACTACCAGCTCCTCATGGCCTCCGGCAACGTAAGCCGCCTCTCAAAACCCCATCTTTTAGCTTGCACCCATCGATTTTGATCTCTTCTGTTCAATACAGTAGACTAGTTTCTTCTTCACACTGCATCCGTAGTCCTAGTAAAAAGACACTTTTTTTAAACAATATAAATCTTAATTAGCTGATGTTTTAAGCTGCAAAGCAGAGCTGTGGCAAATATTATGGTTATGGCCGAGTTTAGTTCCAAACTTTTTCTAAAACTTTCAACTTTTCCATCACATCAAAATTTTCCTATACATAAACTTCCAATTTTTTCGTCACATCGTTTTAATTTCAACCAAACTTCTAATTTTTGCATGAACTAAACACACCCTACGAATCTTAGCTGCTAAGTTTCAGAAGATGTGTGAAAATATTCATGCTAAGTAGATGCCGGGAGGGGATAAAACCTCAGCATTTTGCAGTAAACC
Source organism: Oryza sativa Japonica Group (assembly GCF_034140825.1). NCBI lineage: Eukaryota > Viridiplantae > Streptophyta > Magnoliopsida > Poales > Poaceae > Oryza > Oryza sativa. Next base: position 21,751,261 of record NC_089038.1, read on the forward strand.
ATCCTGGTAGGCTGATACTCTTGTTAAAAGCGCTATATAATTTATCACATGAAAAAGAAAAATCTCGATCTCTTGTTCGTATTTGTGAACAATGGACTACAGCTGCACATTGACCAAACCAAACTGTAGCAGTTGTGATAATGCCTACACGGCAGCACCATGGATGTAGACTAGTACTACTTCACACTGTTGAAACTAGTTCAACACATTCAGAGAATCTCTGAAACTCTCAACATCATCTTCAAACACTAGCTGTCATCCATTCAGTCAAGTTGCAGCATCACACACTCCAAATTTTTCACTACCTTCATTAATTCCAATTAAGAAAAGAGAGAGACAAAAAAAATTGTCATTGTGGTCCATCCATCCAAAACTGATCTGAAAGTCTGAAACTTTCTTGGCAAAAAACACCGAGTGACTGACAAAACTGAAACATTCTCACTCAGGTGAAGTACTTCTACCAGTCGAGGAAGAGCTCGCGGCACGTGGCGGTGGCGGTGGTCGGCGACAAGGTGCCGCTGTACGGCGGCGGGTCGGGGCTGAGCAGCACGCCGGTGAAGGGCGCGCCGCCGGCGCCGGTGCCGCTGCAGCTGGCGGTGCGGTTCAGGTCGCGGGCGTTCGTGCTGGGCAAGCTGGTGAAGCCCAAGTTCCTGACCAACGTGCAGTGCAGCGTCAGGCTCGACGTCGCCAAGCTCGGCAAGCCCGTCTCCCTCAACAAGGCTTGCAGCCTCGTCTAATCTAAGCTGCAATGCCGGCGAGCTAGCTGCTCATCACTGCGTCATCTTCGAAATATCGTCTTCTTTTTTTTCTTCTTCTTGTTTCTTTCTTGTCTGATATTTACAGTATATTGTCACTGCATACTTTGCGAGTTGGTTAGTTTGGAAGGAGGGTGAGGAGATCGATCAGGTTGTGTGTACAGGGAAATTTTGTCGCGAACATTTTGAGATATCGAATTTTGGGTGGATAATAATAATTAATCACGCCGTTGCCGTTCTTTCTTTGTTGCTGAGTTTCTCCGAAATGTTGTAGCGTCAGGTTTTTGTGAATTGTGTGATGTGATGTGATGTTCAGACATTCAGTTGTCACCTGAAAATCTTCTTGGAAGTGGTGGGTGCCGTGTAGCCCGGCGTTGCTTCCATTTCTGACGCTCTTTGCCTGTTCTGATCTTCTGTTCCAGCACGACAGCGGCCAGATCCAGTACTTAGGCCCTGTTTAGATGGGACTAAAACTTTTGAGTCCCTATCACATCGGATGTTTGAAAATTAATTATAAATATTAAACGTAGACTATTAATAAAACCCATCCATAATCTTGGACTAATTTGCGAGACGAATCTAATGAGCCTAATTAATCCATGATTAGCCTATGTGATGCTACAGTAAACATTCTCTAATTATAGATTAATTAGGCTTAAAAAATTTGTCTCGTGAATTAGCTTTTATTTATGTAATTAGTTTTGTAAGTAGTCTATATTTAATACTCTAAATTAGTGTCTAAAGACAGGGACTAAAGTTAAGTCCCTGGATGTAAACACCACCTTACTTCCTCCCAAAATAAGTGCCTCCCAAAATAAGTGCAGCTATAGTTTTCCGTACCAAACTTTAATCATTCGTCTTATTTGAAAATTTTTTGAAAAAAAATAAAAACATAAGTCACAAATAAAGTACTATTCATGTTTTATCATCTCGTAACAATAAAAATGCTAATTATAAAAAAATTTCAAATAAGTCGAACGATTAAAATTGAGCGCGGAAACTAATGGCCGCACTTATTTTGGGACGGAGGTAGTAGAAAACTTCCCGGATGATGAACGTTTCCATGTTCAGATTTCTGACGAGATGAACGTTTTTGCAGGCTGCTGCTGATCTGTGAGCTGGCAATGCTCGATTGTTGATTCAGATTAGATCATCAGCTTCAGGTGCTTTGCAACTGATTACTGCTACTGCTACTGTACTTTTTACTGCCAGATCTTAATAATCTTATCGCGGTGATCAACAAGACAGAATCTTGTTGACATCGAGTAGAGCCGTTCCACTGTTTCCGTGCAGATCGACGATCGAGAATGGGGGTACTACTACTATCATTATCTACTGAAGCAGCGGCAAAGCTTAGCAATATCCTACTCTGGTCTGATGCATTGAAGGAGTAAGGGTCAGTGAAAGTGATCTCGTTCCACATGGGCTGTCAGAAAGAGAATTTAGTTTTGGCCGTGGCATCTACTATCTGAAAGTGCTTTATTGCAGGTTTGCAGATGTACTGCTTCCCTTCAGTTCGCATATGGAGTAAGTAATGCAAATGTTATATGATCCGAGGTTAATTAGTTGTACTAAATCATACTTTTTCTGTATCGCATCTTGAGAAAACTTTAGTATGGAAATGAAAAAGACTAACGTATTTCTTATTAATATTTAATAGAGAAATAGTAGTAGTGGATTGGTTAAGATATTGAAGAGATAAAACTTATCGATTTATGGGAGATAAAAGAGTAAAAATCAACATGTTTTCTAAAAGGAGGTGCTTATACTCATTGTTCATTTTTTGCTTAATTTAAGTGGCAAGAGTACTAGTCTGAATTTTGGCAAAATAAGACAAAACAGGCTGGATTTAGTACTAGTCTGAATTTTGGCAAAATAAGACAAAACAAGCTGGATTTCCAGCACCACTACTTCTTAACAACGAACGCTATGTCCCCAGAGTTCTGCAGATTTGTCGGCATTTTTTAACAGATATATCACCCATTGGAAGTCAACGACAGATGCATTAGTATTTACTACTATATTCCTATTATAATGTTAGCAAATCTGAAGGGAAATATAATAAAGAGAAGAGCGTGAGCACGTCTATGTATTGTATTGGTGCGCAATTCGATACAACCGGCTAACATTTTATCAAATATAATCAAAACAATCCATCCAGTTCTCCCGGCAAAAATAAAAAATAATAAAATATAGAAATTTAAACAATCAAATATTTAACAAAAATATGAAGTGAGCGTAACTTAACGAGTTAGTTTCCTTATGGTGAAACCAACCCACCCTAATTCAAGACCTAGATTTGACGTTGGTGATCTCATTTACAGTTAATTATTCTTTTTAGTGATAGGCGACCTACCCGTAATGGTTTCGTCGATCTCAAGATACCCAAACTTCTAAATTGTACATTTTTGTTAAATATTTTTATATAAATTTCTTTCAAGCAATCATTTTTTATTTTTAAATTTTATAAAATTAATATTGAATTAATTATGTACTTCCTCTATTTTATAATATAAGACTTTCTAGCATTGCTATGAATGTGGACAATGCTAGAAAGACTTATATTATGAAACGGAGCAAGTACTATTGATTAATCTCGTTTTATATGTCACTAAAAATTTTAGCCGATTAGCCAATTCGAACATAGCTGAATTTCAAGGGGTAGAAACTTGCATGGTTTTATGGATTTTGCAGCCCATATAGCACCTTTCAAGAAGGCCCAGAGAGCTTCCACATTGCTTGTGTGGCCCAGCTCCGTGCCATGGTCATCATGGCCTTTTTTCTTAAAGGAGACTCAACACCATGGACCATGTATCAGAATGCATGGAATATTATTATTGTTTAAATTTCATACAACCTCAGATATTATTATGGTTTAAATTTAACAAAATCATAAGAGTTTTTATATGTGATACCTCATCATGGGTATTATAATTTTAAGTTTACGCAAAACATGCCGTTAGCCCATCTCACTTAACATTGTATCAATTTTTTAAAAAAATTGATTAACTTGCATGGCTACAACATATGTACGGTGGATTAAACAACCCATGAATTCTGGATATAGGTTTACAGCTCATGTATATAGTATATTAAAGAAAAACTAGTTGATGGTGTAGTTTTTTCAAAATGTAGGACCAAAAACACCTGTGGTTATATGCAACGGGCCAAAACTCATATGGTTTTATGCAATTTGAATTATTATAATATCTTGATTTTTTGTGAAATTTATATAAAAAAAATAAATGACCTTTTTTTCTCTCAGTTTGCCCTCCAACAAGGAGATGTAAAGCAGCTTTTCTTATGCTGAAGATTCCTAGGAGCACGATTGACATATATTTCTTAGATAATACGATTGACATATATACCTCCTTTTCTTTTTCATGATAGCTGTGGCATATATGCTACAGTTGGGTATTGTCATCAACACATTTCATATGATCTTGAGAGAGAAGAACAAGAATAAAAAGCCTTTTTTTTCTATCATTCCCTCACAATGAAGATTGTAAACATCTTTTCCTGTATGCTAGTACCTGGGAGCATGGATTGTAATTGCACTTGCACCCATTACCCTATCTTTTTCTTTTCTTTTTGATGAGATGCATTACCTTTTCTTTTTGATGATCATAACTATGGCATGTACTATATTATAGTACAGTTTGCTAGTGCTGTTAGTTAACCAGATGGGCCCAGACAAAAGAGAGAGAACACATCTTGGGCCTACCCTACCACCTTCTATTCCTTTTTCCAGTTCTTTTTATGGCAGAATTGTCATGGCCAAGACAAAGAAGATAATCTGAGTTGGAAGTTGATTCATTACACAATCATTCATGTTCTTTGATAACATTGGCATCAAATTAAACCTTTTTTTGGTGTGGTGTTCAGGAATCTTTAATAAGCTTTCATTAGGTTCTTTGAAACAAAGTGATCGCCTCCTTTTCTTTCCTTCTCCATGCCATATATCTCTGGTCTCCATGACGAGTAGTAAAAGAGCCGCACGCTTGATCCACCAACCGGCTATGAGTAATTGAGCCCAAGAAAGTACTAATCATCACTATAATCTCTGCATCATGCTGCCAATGTTGCTTGCTTGACATATAATGATCATATAATACCAATAATTAATCACCATTGGAAAAGTATTTGCCAGGACAAGCCTACCTTCCAAGCCTTGGCAAGTACTTTCTTCTGCTTAATATTCGAGTTTCATATTATAAGTTATTTTGGGTTTTTTCTAAGGTCAATATTTTATTTTGGGTTTTCCTAAGCCAATATTTTTAAGTTTGATTAAATTTATAGAAAAACGTAACAACATAATCTCTAACATCAAATTAGTTTTATTAAATCCACCGTTGAATATATTTTTATAGTAATATTTATTTTGCGTTGGAAATGCTACTGTATTTTTCTGTAAACCTGGTTAAACTCGAAGATATTTAACTTAAAACAAACCTGAAATAACTTATAACATGAAATAGAGAGGAAGCCACATTTATGAAGTTTGATATATCCAAATGGCGACGAGTTGGCGGGAAGCAAGTTCTTGAGTGCAGTGGAGCTGCAAGATCGATTATCAGATGGAGTACTCAACCGAAACTTAATGGAACAGGATGAGAATAATGCTAGCTACACGATATGGTGTACTAAACTCAATGTTTCCAGAGATTATCCTGTCTTTGATGTGAAGCTCACATCAAGCAAGATCAGTGGTGCCCCCACAAACTTTTACAGTTTTACCTGATGATTGCTCATTGCTGCAGAAATGTGCAGGGAATTTTCTCATCATTGATAGTTTTCAGGCTAGCGATCGTCGTCAGGAACTAAAATCCGGCACACGGCCCTGAAGGCTGAATTCAGTTTGGCGTGCAACCTGAACTATTATTATCTCTGCAACAATTTTCTCCAGTCATTTTCGTGGCTACAGTCACCGTCAGCTTTGCAGTCAACCCCCGGTCGTCTTCCTCGTCTCCATCTCCGTCTGCGGCGGCGGCGAGGAGAGTGCGCGCTGCGCATTTGCGGCGGCGACGGCGACATGCACGCGCGCGGCCGTGGAGCACGAGGCCGGAAAGGAGCACGGAATGGGTGGAGGCAACTCGGCACAAAGACTGTGAAGCAGCCAAGCAGCAGCAGCTCAGCCCAGCCTGAGTGCAGCGTCCACCAACACAGCCTGTGCTTCTTTTTTGCTCTTCCCTGCTGCAATCAGTTTCATGTGGTCATATCACCAATTCATCACCAAGATAATATTTATCCCAAAAGCAAAACTTTACCTTTCGAACAGTGGCATTGCTTGACTCGCCACAGTTTTACACAACCTATTCTTCATTAATTAACGAGTACATTATTAAAAAAATGATATTGCTTTTGTTTTTTTGTTATAACAGCGAGAGCAACTTTTACGGTGGTCTAACATTCCAACAAACGTTTCTATTATAACTAGCAAAATATTTCGAACAGCAACCACAAACTAAACTGGGCCACGCTGTTCGTGATACGAAAGCGAGGATAATTTGCTACTACTACTAGTATATGAAATGGAGGCACACCGAACACGATACGTCCGTGCGAAGCTTAGTGTTCGACCCTGTGAAAATGATTGCAATGTCGACGAACATGCATGCCACCCATGGATCACACTGGCCATGGCTTATTAGCTAGTAGCTCACTGTCTTTTCACTTCCTTTTTCTTGCTAAACTATTATTATCATTTATCTTAAGAAGATTCTTAATTAGTGTAGCTTTATGTCGATCGCCTTCGATCAAAGAGCGAGCTCAAATACCATGGCCTCCATCGATGGACATGGACGACTCCAATATGTATATAATGTATCCGGTCCATTGCCACCATCGCCATGAACGAGTGCAATCCACTCGTGTCATCCACTCACTCTCGTTGCTCTTCTTAAGAGGACGAAGACGACGACGTCGAACACGAAGACATCATGATGGCATGGAGGAGCTTGTCGCTGGTGGCGTTCATGGCGGCGGTGGCGGCGGCGGCCGCGGCGGCGGGCGATGACCGGAGGCCGTACGTGGTGCGGATGGACGTGTCGGCGATGCCGGCGCCGTTCGCGACGCACGACGGGTGGTACCGGTCGGTGCTCTCGTCGGCGTCGGCGAGGGACGCGGCGGCGGCGCCGGCGGCGGAGCACCTGTACACGTACTCGCACGCCATGAACGGGTTCAGCGCGGTGCTGACGGCGAGGCAGGTGGAGGAGATCCGCCGGGCGGACGGGCACGTCGCCGTGTTCCCGGAGACGTACGCGCGGCTGCACACCACGCGCACGCCGGCGTTCCTCGGGCTCAGCGCCGGCGCCGGCGCGTGGCCGGCGTCCAGGTACGGCGCCGACGTGGTCGTCGGGATCGTGGACACCGGCGTGTGGCCCGAGAGCGCCAGCTTCAGCGACGCCGGCGTGGCGGCGCCGGTGCCGGCGAGGTGGAAGGGCGCGTGCGAGGCCGGCGCGTCGTTCCGGCCGTCCATGTGCAACCGGAAGCTCGTCGGCGCGAGGTCGTTCAGCAAGGGGCTGAGGCAGCGCGGCCTCAACATCTCCGACGACGACTACGACTCGCCGCGGGACTACTACGGCCACGGCTCGCACACGTCGTCGACGGCGGCGGGCGCCGCCGTCCCCGGGGCGAGCTACTTCGGCTACGCCAACGGCACGGCCACGGGCGTCGCGCCCATGGCGAGGGTGGCCATGTACAAGGCCGTGTTCTCCGCCGACACGCTGGAGTCCGCGTCCACCGACGTGCTCGCCGCCATGGACCAGGCCATCGCCGACGGCGTCGACGTCATGTCGCTCTCGCTGGGCTTCCCGGAGTCCCCCTACGACACCAACGTCGTCGCCATCGGCGCCTTCGCCGCCGTGCGGAGGGGCATCCTCGTGACGTGCTCCGCCGGCAACGACGGCTCCGACAGCTACACCGTCCTCAACGGCGCGCCGTGGATCACCACCGTCGGCGCGTCGACCATCGACAGGGCGTTCACCGCCACCGTGACGCTCGGCGCCGGCGCCGGCGGCGCGAGGAGCATCGTCGGCAGGTCGGTGTACCCGGGGCGCGTGCCGGCCGGCGCCGCCGCGCTCTACTACGGCCGCGGCAACCGGACCAAGGAGCGGTGCGAGTCCGGCAGCCTCAGCCGCAAGGACGTCCGCGGCAAGTACGTCTTCTGCAACGCCGGCGAGGGCGGCATCCACGAGCAGATGTACGAGGTGCAGAGCAACGGCGGCCGCGGCGTGATCGCGGCGAGCAACATGAAGGAGATCATGGACCCGTCGGACTACGTCACGCCGGTGGTGCTGGTCACGCCCTCCGACGGCGCCGCCATCCAGAGGTACGCGACGGCGGCGGCGGCGCCCAGGGCGAGCGTGCGGTTCGCCGGGACGGAGCTCGGCGTCAAGCCGGCGCCCGCCGTCGCCTACTTCTCGTCGCGCGGGCCGAGCCCGGTGAGCCCGGCGATCCTCAAGCCGGACGTGGTGGCGCCCGGCGTGGACATCCTCGCGGCGTGGGTGCCCAACAAGGAGGTGATGGAGCTCGACGGCGGGGAGACGAAGCTGTACACCAACTACATGCTCGTCTCCGGCACGTCCATGGCGTCGCCGCACGTCGCCGGCGTGGCGGCGCTGCTCCGGTCGGCGCACCCGGACTGGAGCCCGGCCGCCGTCCGGTCGGCCATGATGACGACGGCCTACGTGAAGGACAACGCCGACGACGCCGACCTCGTCAGCATGCCCGGAGGCTCGCCGGGGACGCCGCTGGACTACGGCAGCGGCCATGTCAGCCCCAACCAGGCCACCGACCCCGGCCTCGTCTACGACATCACCGCCGACGACTACGTCGCCTTCCTCTGCGGCGAGCTCCGCTACACCAGCCGCCAGGTCGCCGCCATCGCCGGACACCGCGCCGGCTGCCCCGCCGGCGCCGGAGCAGCAAGCCACCGCGACCTCAACTATCCGTCGTTCATGGTCATCCTCAACAAAACCAACTCGGCCACACGGACGTTCACCAGGACGCTGACCAACGTCGCCGGCTCGCCGGCGAAGTACGCCGTGTCGGTGACGGCGCCGGCGGGGATGGCGGTGAAGGTGACGCCGGCGACGCTGTCCTTCGCCGGCAAGGGCAGCACGCAGGGGTTCAGTGTGACGGTGCAGGTCAGCCAGGTGAAGAGATCAAGAGATGGTGACAATTACATTGGCAACTATGGGTTCTTGAGCTGGAATGAGGTCGGAGGCCAGCATGTTGTCAGGAGCCCTATAGTGTCAGCATTTGCCCAATGAGAAGAACAGATGTTAGCATAGCAGGATCAAAAATAAGAGCATGGAAATAGAAAATGACACTAAAACAAAGTATACTACATACAACTAATAATCATGATCAGGAATATAAAGAGTACATATAATGGAAAGAGAGAAATAATTCTCACCAGGATACTGATATTGCACGTGTATTTTTGTACTCTCTGCTTCTGAATTCTAGTTTTGTTACTGTTCTTCTCAACGTATCAAATTATTTACACAAGGGTTACAAACAGAGCATCAATAAGGAGCAGCTTGTAAGATTTATATACAGCAACAACCTTAAAAGGGAATTACACCTGATGCACTACGTTTCATGCAGCAAAAGATTAAACAGAAGAGGAAAATCCTAATAAGTTTTTCTAAGCTAGAATGAGCACTACTAAATAGTCTACATGCTTCAGCAAGATGTTATATGTATTATATCTCTTATCAACATTGGGGTCTACAAATTCTGTAAGCGGGCAATCAGCAGGTGATAATTAAGGATATCCAAGCAATTCTTCCAGAGTTACAGCATATTCTTGAGCTATTTCCTTGATCAACTCCTATGCACTACTGTAGTCGAAGGAAAATGAGATGACATGAAAAGCGATTCAATAGGATATCATTAACACTAATCCATTCAATGTTGAAGGAATCCAAATCTATTGTGTCCTTCACTCCACTTAGACCACTTGCTATGCACGAGTGCTCAGTGCTCACTGTTCAGCATGAAAACATTGAAAATTCATGGCCATCTTGTTGCTATTGTGCTACCAAAATCATTGCAGGTCAGCATTACTGGCCACCATTCCTATACATAGCATAAAATCCTATTCATTTTGTATTGGTATGTTAGGTATACGATCTTTCTGAGCTGAAAATTGAAAAATACCTGTAGATGATCATCCTCATATCAAAGCCATCTGCCACCAACTTGGACCTTCGAGCTCATCATGTATGATCAGTTGCTCAACTTGGCAGCCATGTTGCTTCTGGGAGTCCTACCACCTTCTGTCCAGAGTCCCACTTAGTATTCAGTCATTGCATGAACCAGCATTCTCCAGGCTCAGTAGCAGTCTAGCAGCGCAGGACGGTAGGAGCACTGATGAGCAGATCCCAAATACCAGCTCTGACCAAATTGCGAGCTTCAGTAACAAGGTATATCTTTTGTTCTCTTCTACTTGTGAGGAAGGGGAACAGCTCAGAATATGAGATGATACCAAGATTTCGACTCATCAGTCTGCAGCTAAAAATCCATCAAGTCATTCTACCTGAAAAGCCTTCACGCCAACATCACAGTATATCTAGTGATGACAATGGCAATTCACCCAGGGACTAGAACGGCCATCAATCACATATGCCAGCTATATTAACTATAGTTGGTTCTCTCTGCTATCAAAGGGTTCTACAACCAGTATTACCTCCAACAAGTAAAGTAATTCACTAAGATATACTCTCTGCAGGGTCTACAGCCACAAACGTCTAACCCACCATGCTGACTTAGCCAGAAAAGAGAAAAACAAGCACCATGGGTTCCAAGCATTGCCTGACTTACATCATTTACAAGTGGAATGGGATCCATGCTTTACCTGAGTATCAGCGCTTGCTGCCTGAGTGCTAGTACATGCTTGCGGGTTGCCACTATCATCCTGATATACTCATATGCAATACTAGGATCCCCCCTGCATAAGTACCGTGGAATAGTGCAGATCCATGTAGAAGCGCTGGGTTCAGAAGCAGCTCACCAGATCGCATGGGTTCCTGAGCTGACCCGAAGGTAGTATTTCAGAAGCACAAATCCTGGTGCAAAAAAGGCTAACAAATATAACCTGAGCAGAAGCAACAAGTACACAAGATTGGGCAGAATAGCTCTCTTAGAATTCTCCATTTAATTTTCATCTTTCAAAAACTTCATCTCTTATTCTCAACAAATGCATCCTCCTGTTTTCAATCTCTTAGAAAACCGACATGGAGTTTCATATATAGAACCTATCTGATTGATTACCATGGGTTTATTTTGCCAGTTGATTCCAGAGATACCGCAGAGGCACAGATTAACGAGAAAAAAAATGTGGAATTAATAACCACAAAGTTTAATAGTGCATACCTTGTAAAGCTACTTGAAAGAGAAGTGACATACCATATGAGAAGAAAAACCTTCAGCTGATTAGCTGCATCTGCATGCATAAATATAACTGTAAGAATTGTGGAATCTAAAATAATACCAGATATCTACAGCTTCAATAAATAGCACTAAAAATTAAATTGATAAAGGTCATAAAAAAGCAACCAAACAACACCACATAAAGAAGAGTGGAAAATTAAGGAAAATATTAGTCTCCTTTCATTCAAAGATATTTCTAAGGGCTTAAAAATATGCTGCCCTGTTACACATCGATGACAACAATTATGCATTACAATCTTTCAAGGGTAAAAGGAAACTCAGTATTCTGTTTTCTCAGAAGTACATCAATATTTACATGTTACACTGCAATCGCCTAGCAAAATGATCACGGATGCTCCTAGGCAAGAATCCCATATTCTAAACTCTCAGAAGTCCAACTTTACCTTCAATACTTTCTGCAATACTCAGTAGTGATTAATCAAGACATCAAGTATACTGGTACAGTGGAATATAAATCTGAACCAGAACACACTATGAAGTATCTAGCCGAATTGATCATTGCTCTGAGTCTGAGATAGATTTCTCAATGGCTCTCACATAAACAGCCTTCGGAAGAGTCCCAGTAATGCTATGCGTTTTCTCTCCATCCTTAAAGAGTAAAACAGTTGGAATCCTCTCGATGCTGTAAGATGTTGCGACTTGTGGGTAATCATCAGTGTCAAGCTTATAGCATTTTATCCTTCCAGCATATTCTTGTGCAATCTCATCAACAATTCGGTGGACCATTCTGCAGGGTCCACACCATGAGGCCCAAAACTCAATAAGCACAGGTATATCACTGCAGATCACATATTCATTCCAAGAACATGCCGTAATTGTTTTGGCTGTACAAACAAACAAAACAGAGTTGTAAGATAACTCCTCTATATTTGAACGTAAAACTAAACAACAAATGATGTTATATGTCACAACAGTTGCTACACTCAAGTAACTACAAAAGATGCTAAATATAACCCTGACACTATCCGCTTGCTGAGAGTAACAGTTGCTATCCAGCAGCCCTATGCTCATGTAACAAAGTTAGGAAAATTGAACATCTTAAAATGTGTTGTAGCTACTAGTATTTACGGAGGTGAATATGAGCCGAGTTAATTGGTTTGCCTCAATGGTGCAGTTTGCAGGAACAGAAGCAGCGGCCAATATCCTGGAAATGAACAACTGAACGGTAGAGCTGCCGAAAACTAAGAGCAGCCAAAGAAAGAATAATTGAAGAATTGAAGTTTAGTGATATTTCACTACAGCTCCAGGATTTTTTTTCGAACGAACCGGCACTACAGCTCCAGGATCAATCATACTTTACTAGTAACGTGTTTATTTCAAGCTTTCGACATGTATCAAGGTTTCAACTTTTCTGTGGTACTGAACTGGCTGACCCATTTCTTGTACGGTTACACTACCCGAAAAAATGGTATACCCCTACATTGCATTCTCTAGCAAGTAAAATTAAGCTGCTTCCTTACGGCTTCTCCCTTGAAGAGTGCATCCATCATACCACTGTTCAACTACATTAGACTACTACATGGAACTGGAAGCAATGAACATGAGAATTGTCACTAATTTGTCAACCACACAACACACCAAAGGGGGCAAGGGCAGTTACTACACGACACCCTAAAGGCAGCAGAAATTTTTGGCACAAGCAAACGGTTAGCTTCAGGGGGAGGGGGGGGGGGTGGATCATCATCAACCAGCGAGGAGGCACACTCCCTTTACCTCCGCGAGGAGAATACGCGCAGCTCACCGTGCGGATCCGGTGCGCCGCCCAGCGGCGCCGGCAGCCCGGCCACCGGCGTGCGGCGGAGGAGGAGGCGCCGTACCCGGCCCTCCGTCGGCCGGGCGCCGCGAGCGCCACGCCGCGGTAGAGGCTCCGCGGCGGCGGCGGCGCGGGGCAAGCGGTGGCGGTGGCGGCCATGGTTGTTGGTGTTGGTTTTGGGTGGAGACTCGTGCGTGCGTGCGTGGCGGAGGATGCGCGGTAGGTAGGAAAATTTACGAGGCAAATCCGCACGCGACGCGAGCGAGCGAGCCTAGCGCTTATGATGATGAGGACGACGCTGACTTGGAGGTGATTTTGGAGTGTGATGCAATTCACTCAAACCTTATTATTTCCTCCGTTTTTATTATATTTATCAATAGTTTTAACTTTTTTTACAAAAAAAATATATTAAAGTTAATCGATTTTATAAAAATATATGATAGTGATTTGACCACAAAGCAAATATGTTATCCAAATTTACATTGTTTAATGAAACTAATTTGGTCTATCTTAACAAAGTTTGACTAAGATAAAAGTTAAAAAGCGATATATTGCATCCCTGTGTACAACAATGTTCAACTAGGCCTTCACATAACAATTCCATTGGACCATGTGTACCTCATCATTCTCATCCTTCAAAGACCAAACCGGATGGGCAAAAACTCATCTCGCCCTGCAATCCCCTGCATGACTGAAGATCTGAAAGTTGGTAGGGCAAGAATGTCTGAATCTCCTACATTCTTCAGGGAACAAGGTTCTCGCAGCAAGCAACGCCTCCATATCCAAGAATCTCACTTACGTTTGCACGGTAGAAATGATGAAAAACCAGGAGCTTTTCGCAAAACCTTGATTTGTTCGTCTCGAGCTGCCCATGCTGCTGCGTCCCGGTGTATCGTACCATCAGATTCAGAGAGAGCACACTTGGTTTCTTGTCTCCCTGATCAAGACTCATGAAATGGAATGGACACATGACGAACACCAGAGAACAAAACCGCATAGGCAACAGCTACAAAGTCAGAGAGAAAACACTGGAGGATGCCGTCCTGGAAGATCTTCATGTTCTGCACCTGCAGAAAATGGTTGTGCTCATATAAAACTTTTGCGACAAAATCTGTAAAATGGAAAAATGCATGTGGTCATCGGTTCACATACACATCTATATTTGAGTGCAGAAAGATTATTTTTAAAACCCATTTTTTATAAAACTGAGCTCTTCGTACAAAAGTCAACCTTCACTAAAAAAACCAAGTGGAGTAATTTTTTTATGGGATAAAAAGGCTTAGCGCCCAGCTTTTCTGGGAAGCTCAACGGGATTTTTTAAAAATATCCGGCATTTGACACTTGAAACAAGACAATAAGATGACACCAGCTTTGCCACCTCATCATCAAACTACCTATCAGCACCCAAAAAAAAAGAAAACTCCATCATCAATATGTGACTATGTGAGCAGTGTTAGATGCTACACCACCAGATGACAAAAAAAATCCATTCAAATGTTTTGTTTGGTAGTTCAGACTCTCTGAAAAAGAAAAAAAACTACTCCACAAAACTGATGTTTTTCCTATTGGATTAACAACTAACTGGAGATCACCCAACGTTAGAAATAAAGGGCTCGTATCCTTTACCATAATGACATTTTTATCATAGGCATTGACATATAAAGCAATATGAGGATGGAACCTACATGCCACTGACTGTAATGTTAGTGCAATATGCGATGTTTAGTTCCCAAACAAAAACTTTTCACCCTGTCACATCGAATGTTTGGACACATACATAGAATATTAAATATAGACAAAAAAAACTAATTACACAGATTGCGTGTAAATTGCAAGACGAATCTTTTAAGTCTAATTACGCCATGATTTGACAATGTGATGCTTCAGTAAACATTTAGGGCAACCACAATGTGGGGTCTTAAGCCTCTAAAGTGGTCCTTATACATTGTGAAAGTAGTCCATATAGTAGTCTTTAGTATGAACTACCCATATGCATAATGCCTACCCATAAGAATAAAATAGGAATTGTCAGGGTTATGGATACCACATACCTAATAGTAGTTGACTAAATCTCGGCAGGGCCCACCACATATCATGTCCTATACGGAAACAACCTGCGGATGTAGGAGGAGTTCCGGATAAGGAAAGACAACCGGAGTTCTACGTGGAAACGATAAGGACTACTCGGATTGTATCCATATTGGTTTCCCTAATTCTACTTGGACAAAGGGACTCCTATGAGTATAAATACAAGGCCCCCTAGGAGGAGAGGGGGGACAGACAATCAATACCCAACACAATCGACATAGAAGCCACAACATACAAGCCAACATACTCCAAGACAAGACGCCGGATTTTGACTTCAGGGATAGGCATGGCTATTCCCCTACGGTGTCTCCGGATACCGTCAGGAGAGACGAAAGCGCTATCTCTGATCTCGCCGGACACGGATTCGAGGAGCAAGGCTACCCTGTTGTCGACTACGAGTCAGACCTTCAGACCGCCATGTCGACAACAGTTAGATAGGCTACCCCACATATTGTACTGGTGTGATTATGGTGAATAAAAAGCAACATCGGCTTAGGGCTACCTGACCGCTCAGGGACCCAAACCTGTATAAAAATCTTCGTCTCCATCTCTTTTACCTCAGTCTCACATGACATACAACACATGACATACAATTGAGTGGGACCCAGGCTAATGCCTTCTCTTACCATATACATTATAGCAAACAGTATAACTAATGCCGGGTCCCACCTTATTACCTAAGTAGACATTATACATTGAGCATGCCCTTACTAATAACGATTTACAGGCGAAATTTATAATTTATTTTGTTATTAGACTATGTTTAATATGTGTCCCGTATATTCGATGTTATATGCAGAAACTTTACATCCCTATGACTAAACAGGGCCGCCCATGATTGTAAAGCATCGTAATTCGTAAATGAAGTGAATTGGATCGAGTGACCCAGGTGGGCCCCACGCGGCAGCGACCCAGGCTCCAGTCTCTACTCCACGTCGACGGCTCGTTGACCCCCACCGGCTCGTGCGTTGGCGGTTTTGTCGGTTTCCCCCTCTCTCTCCCTCTCCCTCTCCCCCTCGCCGCGCTCGCCTCGCGTACGTACGTACGTCACGTCACGTAGCCGCCTGCCTCGCCTCGCCCCGCGCCGCGTCGCCAACTCCCCCACATGCCGCCGCGCCGCCGCGCTCCCGAGCACCACCCACCCGCCACGCCCGCGCCCACGCGCCACCAGCTACGAGGCGGAGGCGTCCCCAGTGTAGCACCACCACTATGGCGGCGCGGCGGAGGCACGTGGCGGCGGGGGCGGGGGCGCCGGCGCCGGCTGCGGGGGAGTGGGCGGCGGTGACAGCCGGTGGCGGGGCTGCGTGGGCGTTGTCGCCGGTGGAGGAGGTCGGGACGAAGCAGGAGCTGATGCGGCGGACGGGGCTGCCGCCGCGGGACCTCCGCGCGCTCGACCCGGCGCTGTCGTCGGCGGCGTCGGCGTCGTCGTGCCGCCCGTCCGCCATCACGGGGCGGGACCGCGCCGTCGTCGTCAACCTGGACCGCGCCCGTGCCGTCATCACCGCGTCCGAGGTGCTCGTCCCGTCCCCGCGCGACCCCGCCGTCGCGCCGCTCGTCCGGGAGCTCCGCGCCCGCCTCGCCCTCGCCGCCTCCCCAACCCCCGCGCCGTCGCCGTCGCCGCCGCAGGTGACACATGCATGCCCCCCACCCTACCTTCCTTCTTGCATTGCATCGTACGTCTTCTTCTTAAGCAAAAGCTCTGATCTCTCACTCCTTTTCTTTTCTTTTTTGAAAGCATGGCATGGCGGTGGGGATGGACGGGAGCATCTCGCCATCGCAGGCGAGCCGCGGCGGCGAGGAGGCCGCCGGCAACGGCAAGGATGGAGAAGCTCTGGGAGGAGGTGACAAGGCTCTGCCGTTCGAGTTCAGGGCGCTCGAGGTGTGCCTCGAGTTCGCCTGCAAGTCTCTCGAACATGAGGTGTGTGTTCTTCTACCTTGTCTCCATGCTTTTTACCTGCAGTGCTATCTCCATCTCCAATTCTCCATTCAGAATTGGATGGAAATGCAACCAATACCTGATCTTTAAGTGCAGTGTAGCTATGCATAACATGCATTAAAAAAAAAGAGATTTGAAGAGAGATACATCCCTCCAAACATTTTTCAAGAAGAAATTATAAGCGTATTGAAAATTAAACACGGAACCTTGGAGTTATAACCACTTACTCATTGCTACTGCACTATCAATTGCATCTCAACATGCAATTTGCTTGGGTTGAATTTACCATGAATAGTGAGTGGCTCACCAAACTATGCAAAAAGTTATGCATTGTTGTATATTTGTATTAGGTTTGACATTGTAATTGTAGACATATGTTCAATTCCTATCCACATTGATTTTTCTAGGTATGTCATATGATCTTTTAACACTCAACTAGACGTCCACTATCAGTATCTTGCACATGTATATGTCTTTCCTTGCTTTGGTTTATATCACCTTCAGAAGGGGAAAAAAAGAAGTGGATTTGTACCTTGCTACATTTCGACAATTCTTTAGCGGCATCCCTTCTAATCCAACCTTTTTTATTATATGAAAATGACTTTTGTTCTTCTGCCCTGCAAACATGCTTCTCCGATTTTCATGGTTGTTGAGATGATGCTAAGTATCCATGCCGTGCCGGTAACATTCAGTCATGTGTCTCACCCTTTTTTACTTCCTGATAGCACTATAACAATGTGAAGACAAAATTCATTTCTCGAGCACATTAAAACGGTAGTGTGTTTAGCAACTTAGCATTCAGGCAATTCTGCACTGAAATTGCAGTTCCTAAGAAAAATTTGCTTGATACATGATTGCATCAGACTTGCACATTGGAGAAAGAGGCATACCCAGCTTTAGATGAACTCACCTCCAAAGTCAGCACCCTCAATCTTGAGCGTGTGAGGCAAATCAAGAGCCGACTCGTCGCAATATCTGGCAAAGTTCAAAAGGTCAGCTTCAGTATATATACCACAAGCATATGTGAAACTGAAATTACTTCCTCCGTTTCACAATGTAAGACTTTCTAGCATTGCTAATATTCATTAAGATGTTAATAAATATAGACATATTAAATTCATTAACATCTATATATATGTGGGTAATGCTAGAAAGTCTTACATTGTGAAACGGAGGGAGTAACATTTATGTATACCATGGATCAGATAGTCCATTAGGAGTAATTCTGAAGTGTTTAAGTAACATTGCCATGTGTATCTCGTCTGACAGGTCAGGGATGAACTGGAACACTTGCTGGATGACGACATGGACATGGCAGCATTGCACCTAACGGAGAAGCTCGCTTACCAGTCATCAAGATTCGACATCGATAAAGAAGCAAGCGAGCTCGAAGATCACAGGTAAGAAATTTTTTTCTTCCATAGGTTGATGACACAAGTCGATATGCTTCATCCAACCGTTGTCAACATGCTACAGATGTGTCGTCTGAATGTCTGAAGCTCTGAATGCAGCAGCAGGGATGAAGAAGGAGTCGAGGGAGGCGGCGGCGGCGACGGCGACGACGAGACGATCGCCGGCGGCGGCAGCTTCAGCCCCAACACCGACGAGCTGGAGATCCTGCTGGAGTCCTACTTCGTGCAGATCGATGGCACCCTCAACAGCCTCTCCACCGTGAGTAGTTCCTCTCGCCGATGAACGTCAATCATATCTGGACGTCCACCCATTTATTGTATGTCAACTAAATTATTATAATTTTTTTTTAAAAAAATTAATAAGATAAATCAATATATAATATATCATTCCACGAATATATAAGCTATCAATTGTAACAAAAGTGACAAATAAAACTCAAATTAGCAGTTAAATTTGTTTTTTTTTACAACTTATAGAAGTAGAATTTACTTCTATAATTTAAACTTATATGTTTGTGAAGTGATATATTATTTATTAAACTATATGTTAATTTTTTTATAAACATTTAGTGGACATGTAATAAACGGGTGGACGTCCCCTAGAGTGATTAGAATCCATCTCGATTTTTTTATAACCACTAAATGACCTGCATTAAACGGGTAGACATCCGCTCGAGTCATTAAAACAGATTCCCCTCTCTCGCCATTGCTAACGAAGGTGAAATTAACCATCTGAATTTATCTCTCTCTCTCTCACGGATGAAACTGAAGCTGAGGGAGTACGTGGAGGACACGGAGGACTACATCAACATGATGCTGGACGAGAAGCAGAACCAGCTGCTGCAGATGGGGATCCTGCTGTCGACGGGGACGCTGGTGTCCAGCTGCGCCATCGCCGTCACGGGGGTCTTCGGCATCAACGTCCACATCTCCCTCTACGACTCCCCCGCCTCCTCCGCCGCCTTCCCGTGCGCCGCCGCCGGCATCGTCGCCGGCAGCCTCGCGCTCTACCTCGCCGCCCTCCTCTGCTACAAGCGCGCCGGCATCCTCCAGTGACGTTATTACTAGTACTACATGTAAAAGAAACATTGTTTTTAGTATTAACTGTGACCATGAGTGATTAAGAACGAGTAATTATGCGTGTGATAGTGTGATTACGGTGTTCTAGGCCTCTTTGTTTATATTTATTATTACTACCTCTATCCCATAATATAACCCATAAAAAATGCATGGTCAAACTTAACACGGTCACTAATACTAATTTTTGTCTTATAATTTCTCATATATTATAATAAGGATTATAGTAATAAAATTATAACCATATGAAAGTAAATTTAAATATCAATTCAATGATATAATTTTTAGCAAGTAAAATTCAATTCATACTATACACAAAATATTTTGAAGATAAAATCTCAAAATGTGAACACCTAGGATGGAGGGAGTAGTTTTTTTTTTAAGTTTACTACTTCCTCCGTCCCAAAATATAAGAACTTTCGGTTAGATGAGACACATCCTAGTATGACGAATCTGGACGAACGCATGTCCAGATTCATCGTGCTGTACTATGATGTGTCTCATCCAACCAAAACTTCTTATATTTTGGGATAAAGGGAATATGATTTATAAGCCGACGAATTTAAAACCATGTGGAATGACATCTCTATATTTGACTATCTTACGCTATTTTTTTTCAAACTACTACTCCCTCCGTACCAAAAGAAAACTTAACTTATGGAGTTTGAATTTTGTCCCACAAAAAACCAACTTCTACCATACTACCTACCCTTAGCAATGCTTTATTACTTCGATACCATTTACCTATTTTAATGATGTGGGGTATTTTGATCATCTTCACTCTTTACTACTGTTGCATTGGGATGTTAGGGTTGGATTTTACATGGGATAGAGAAAGTAACTTTTAGAAAGTAATATAAAAATGATTTATGGCTTTAAATAAGAAAATGCTGTTTATCTGTTTAGATGACTTTTCGGTTCATAATAAACCGATTTATAAGTCTAAGTCTATACAAAGAGTATTCAGGGTTGGTTTGGTTTATGGCTTAAATAGGCATTACCAAATTTTGTCAGTGCCAAATTTTGACAAGTTTTGGCATGATTAATTTTGGTAAGGCAAAGTTGTGTTTGGATTGAAGCCAAAATATGCTAAGTTTACTATTGAAATGGCCTATTTTCTTAGGCATGTCAAATTTCGGGTTCAAACCAAATAGACACTAACACTATTGAAATTGTCAAATATTGATAAGTCTAATTTAGACCTCAAACCAAACCAACCCTTGGTGTACAGGAGCTTAATGATGAACACTCTCACTGACAACCCTGGCCCAGACGTGTGTGCCCCAACTGTCAGTGTGTCACCAACAACCCAGCATCTACGGCCCCACGTGTACATTCCATTTTTCTCCTGAGCGCAGCGATGACGACGACCAGGAGCTGAGGAGCAGCAAAAAAGAAAAAAAAATCGATTAGTTCACGCAAAACCCAAAAACGAAAAAAAAAAAATCTTCATTGAGTGTTAACTACGGAAAATATCTGACGAATTCGTCGCGAAATTTCGTCCTCTTTTTTTCGTCAGAAACGAACTAAGCAGCGGGGATCTCGGGATAGCGAATCCCCAGATTCGGACTCGATCTCGCTCCCCTCCGATGGTCCGTCTCCCGGCTGCCGGCGGCGACGGCGACGGCGGCGGCGACGGCGGCGGCGTCCTCAACCTGACCTAGGTACGAACAAGTCTCGAGCTCTCTCTCTCTCTTTTTTCCCCCTTACGCATCCAGTATAGTTTGCGTGATCTGATCGTGGCGCATCTGTTCTTGGCGATGGATGGATGGATTGGGAGCAGAAGGAAGAAGGTGTGAATCTCTGCTTTCTCGCGCGATCCGGCGGCGGCGGGATGCAGTACCACCAGGGCGGCAGCCGCATGCCGCCGTTCGCGCGCGGCGGCGCGTACAGCCGCGGCTACAAGCAGCTCTACGCGCCGCCGCAGCAGCAGCCGCCGCCGCAGGACAAGCACGAGGTGCTCATGGAGGCGGGCCGCCTGGCGGCGGAGTACCTGGTGGCGAAGGGCGTGCTGCCGCCGGCCTCCCTGCAGCGCCGCGGCGTCGGCGGCGGGGGATGGGTCCAGCTCCCGCCTCCGCCCCCGCCACCTCCGCCGCCGCAGGGAACCCTGGCGTTCTATGGTGCCCAGAATGGCCGGCGGCGGTTGGATGATGATGATGATGGTAATCCTAACCCCCGCTCGCGGCGGACCCGCGGTGGTGAGAACAATAATGATGACAGTAGTAGTAGCTACAATGGTAGAGGGAAGAGGAAATTCGGTGCTTACAGTAGGCATTCGGATTGGGGGAGGGACAAGGGGAGGAGTAGGGGGAATTCGGATAGCCGGAGTTACGATGATGAGGATGATGACGGGCCTCCTGGTTATAGGAGAGAGCGGCGAGGTGGTGGGAGATTTGATGATGCTGGGAGTAGCATGTCGGGGGTGGCAGCGTCTAAGACGGAGGCCATGGGGGAGTCGGAGCTGGAGGATACTGGGTCGAAGGTGGGCTCTAGCAGTAATTTCAGGAAGGATGTCGATCCGCCACAAGAAGTGGAGGGCGTTGATAAGTTGAATAAGATTAATGAGGAGAGTAATCCATCAAATTCAGAGGTGGTGGAGCAAATGACTAATGGTGAGAGCACTAGTAATAATGCTTCTTGTATTGTTATTGATGAGGAACAGACGAAGGCAAAATATTTGCCTGTGCCCTCAGATGACAAGGTTTCAGATGAGAAGCCTGACGATAGTAGTGTTTTGAATGAGAAGATTGAAGATGACGAGACTTTAGCTGAGAAAGCTGAAGATGATAAGACTTCTGATGAGAGGGTACCAGGTGTGAAGAATAACTTGCGTGATGATTGTAATAATTTGCTGAGCTATTGCAGTTATCCAAATGTACCGACAAGGCGGCGATCAATAGTTGCACACAGGAATGCAGCACCAGCCCATAGGGAAGTTGCTGTTGCCGAACAGATTGATCTGGTTTCCTCTGAAGATGAAACCCATATGGCCACTGATGTTACAGGGCATGGCAGCTCCTTGACTAATACCCAGGAAGGCAACAAAGATGGCCTTGCCTGCTTGGAACATACCGATACAAGCACTACTTGCAATCAGATGGTGGAGCCAGTAAGATTCCAGACAGAGGAAACACAGATTGGAACTGATGATTTGAGAGGACAGAAAAACATTGAGCAACATTATGCAGTTCACGAATCTAGGGAGGAGAATATGTTACCTCCTAAAGTGGGTGTTCAGCAGCAAGTTGAGGAAGGAATGCAGATTTACAATGTTGATACACCGCCACAAGATGAAGACTTGATTGCTTCAGCTGATAAAGAGAAAGTAGCTGGTGTGGCATTATTACCTAGTATCAAAGCTGAAGCTGTTGTTGCGAAGGAAGAGGACAAGTTTGGTCAGTCAAGTTCATTTAAAATATGTGATCTAAACCTAGTTGGTAGTCCAGAGGTTGCTGAATTACGAAATGATCCTGGTTTGGGTCAATTCTCAACTGCTGGATGTTCAATGGAGCCACAAAATCAGCAACAAGAGTTTAGAAATACGGGTAACAGTGCAGATGATACCAACATGCATGCCCAAATTCCATTGCACAATAAGGTGGTTCAAGTTATTGATCTTGAAGATGACTCGCCAATTGAAGCTGGTGCATGTGATACTTCAAAAGCAAAGTGAGTTCCTTCCACCTCCCTCTTATTTGCTATGTCATTCTGCTTTTATATGAGTATAATTTTTTCTTTTGGTATTACGGTTTGATGATACAGTACCTAGCCTTAAAGGCTTGTCCCAGACTAGTTACTATTAGGCAACCAGTTTTGTGTAGCCAGCGATGAATGGTAGCTGGCCCAGACGCTCAGCAATACAAAAATACAGGGGTGACTGCCTTCTTCCAGTCGCTGCACAAGGAGAATGAGTCTAGGCCTTTGCTGTCTTCTTATTGTTGTTGCTTTTCATGTTCTGTAGGAGTGGCAGCTGATCTTGCTGCCTAATCAGCAGACTTGCTGTCAATCTTTGTACTCTTCGCTCTGATCTTAATAAAATTTCTCTGTCATCTTTATGGCTAGCCTGACTAAAACAGTATTTGTACATAATGCACCGACAACCATCTAATTTCCACATCCAACCTATGCATTAGTTTATTTCTGTTTATTTTCTCTTCATTTATTTATCCATTGTGGCTGCTAACTACATACCTTTAATTGTGTATGCTAGAGAGGAAAACATGGCAAACCCTGCTGTGACCACAGATGTTCTTCCTGGTATCCAAGATGGATATAATTTTGCGATTTCAGATTATCTTGGTGCTGATATACCATGCTACCAACCAATGCAAACAGATCTTCCCAATGGGATGAGCCTAAATGATTCAGAGGTGAGGTTTTCTGATATTGTTATACATCATGTGGAGGCTTAATAATAGGAAAATAGATTCACCACTATCCAGTACCAGTAGTGACATTTGAGGATTTGTGACCATATGTTTGCTTGACATGCGTAGACACATATAGTCACCATAAGTTCATAATACTGTTTTTTTTCCATGAGTAAGAGATTCCTTACACTTTTTTTCCTCCTGTTGCAGGGCATTACTGTCATGGATGATTCAATATATGGTTCTCTTAGCGATATCGGTAATTGATATTACTTAACCACTTTTTCAGTTTTTCTACAACAATGTGCGTTATGTCTTTGTCGTGTTGATTTTCGATGTTGTATTTCTTCACTTGCTCGTTGCGAAAGGATGTTGATTTCAAAGGCTATGAAAGACATGCCTAAGCTTTAATTCGTAAACCTATAAACTGACAAATCCTTGTAGCATTATTCACTTTAGACAATTTTGGTGTGACAAACCGATTTGCAAAATTCCTGATATTTATGGTGCCTATGGTAATTTTCATTGGGAAAAGCATCAGTACCAGAAGTGGTTCATAATCTTAATACCTATTGAGCATATGAAAATTGCAGCCAATCCATGACAGCTCATTTCTCTCAACACTGACTTGCAGTTCTTTTAATTCTTATGGTTACAGGTTTTATGGAGGTTTGGGACCAGCAACCTCAGGACTACGAGAAGTTCTTCTGACCAGGCGCCAAATTGCTGTTGTCAGTGCTGTGACAGTTCTGTAACCCTGTAACTGCAATAATCAGAAAAACACACACACACAACACACATACAGGCACCCATGGTGGCCATATGATCCAGGCCAATGTCCTGTCTAACTACACATCATATATAGCTGGAGCCTTTGATCCTTCCAGGTCAATATCAACAGAGCATTCATCCTAAAAAGGATTGTTCTTGTGTAAACAGTTCGACAAGTTCATGTACCGTGAATACAATTTACTCTACAACTCTAGATATAAATACATTGTTTCACCTCGGAAAGGAAAATAAGAATACATTGTTTGATTATCTGCTCCCTGTTGTGATATTGTCTGACTGCTCTACGCTGAATTTATCCATAAGGCCATAAGAGATGTGCAATGCAACATGATGTTAGGGCCCACGGTGCGGCCGAGCAACACAAGCAAATGCCGCTAGCTGTTCATGTCCAAATCTCCACTCATTTTCGTGGGAGAAATAAAATCACATTGATTGCACAGGGGAAAAGAAATTCATTTAAAAATAGTAGCTTGAAATCGCTATGAAAATGTACACATAAAGACACCCATTTGGAACACAAAACCTTCGCATGGTATGGACAGTAAAAAAAATGAGCTCCCAAAGAATGGTGCTCTAGCTATAACTTGCTACTGATTTCCTGATTTTGTCGGTTGGATTTCCAGGATTCCAGTTTCCAGCAGATTCAGACAGCGGCATCTTCTTTGCTATCCTCCACAGGCTTCTCTGTAGATGGGGAGCTCGTCTCCTGGGTGCCAGAGCCGGTTGAGACCTTCACAGTGGCAGGCCTTAGCAGCCTCTCCCTTAGAAGGAACCCGCGTTTGACTTCATGCGAGACAATCCCAGCCTTGAACTGATGAGATTCCTCGCGTGCGATAGCCTCATGAATCTTAACATAAGAAATTAGAAGGTATGAGCTCCTGCTATGGCGCATGTAACACAGAAATAACAGCACAATGCCTTTGTATTTACATGTGCAAATATTGTAACTATGTAAGTGCGCGAATCAAACTTTTTATATGAGCAAAAGATGTACTGGCATATACCCAAACTTGTGAATCAGCCGTTTAGACCACCTGTACATAAAAAAGGTGATATAAAGGATAAATTATACTACTTACCGAAGGATCAAATGGCTTGCCAACTGTTTCCACAACTCCTACACCTAAGCTTCTCAATGTCTCTACTAACTGCTTGTATATGCCTTGATAGCTTGTGCTAATCGTCTGCTCTTTATCAGTCTCCGGGGTGATCTCTTGATTCACCTTCTCAAAACTATCAACCAGAGTCAATAGACTCTGAACAACATCCACCTGTATATTTGAGGTAAACCTAGCACGCTCCTTTTCAGTCTGCTTCCGGAAATTCTCCAGATCAGCATTTATACGGAGGAACTTGTCCTTCCCTGAAGTAATTTCGGTTGCAATACTTTCATACTGAGCAGCTGAGTTACTCCTTTCTTTCTCAATGGCAATGATAGCACTCTCAATTCCACCAAGAGCCTCATCATTTCCATCTAGAAAAGCTTTCTTGTATAGACGAAGTAGGTCCTTCATAGGGGGGAAATCTTCCCCATTAACAACCTGCATAAAGCTATTCAGTTTAGTGAAACTTGATGAACCACACTCTTTTTTTCTTTGAGAATATTATGAGTCACGCTCGATGAAATACATAGCTATAAGTTCAAACAAAACACCCAAACAATCATCAATTACCCTGTTCCTCCTCTCAATTCACTTTGCTCATAGTAGTATGAGCATTCCTTTAGTTATTTCATTGTTCAAGTTGCAACAGTATGGATTTATAGTCATGCTTAACAACTAAAATCCGTGCTCTACCCATAGTTCAAAAACTCAATTTAGCCAAGAAATAGCAACATTAGCCATGTCGTCCAATTACTCATGTGATGATTTAGAAAGCAACGCAGATTCCAAAATTAGCTCTTGTTTTCCCGAGTTTAGCCAACCAACAAAAACTAACACCGCATGGTTTTTAGGTTCAGACCATGCTGCATTGGCTTACAAAAAAAAAGAAGTATTTAGCACTCACCAAAACTCAAAAATGTTTACCTTTCCCCACTAAAATCCAGCATTACTCACTCGAATGCTCTAATTCAAGCTTCTTACTAACAAACAAAATGAGCTATATCACTGCGAACATACAGTAGAAAACCAGGAATTAAGAGAGCACAATCTACATATCCTTTTTTTTTTAAAATCCACCACGAAAACGGGGCTCCCTATCCCCTCATCGACGAAGAGAGGCGAAAAGAAAAAAAAAATTCTCCACGAACTAAATCATCACTCCTCGAAGCCGATAACAGCGAGAGGATGAGAAGCGGTCAAAAGGGACGGCGGAGCGGAGATCTCACCTTGGGGTCAGCGGCGGCGGCACGGAGCGGCGGCGGCGCGGCATGGGTGCGCCGGAGGGAGAGCAGCGAGGGGGTCGCCGGCCTCCTGCTGCTGCTGCTGGGGCTCAGGCGAGCAGGGGTTGAGGCGGGTGGGGCTAGGGTTCGGGGGCGGTGGAGGTAGGTGGGGCTTGCGGCGGCGGCGGCGGCGGCGGAGAAGGTCGCCGCCATATTCTATCGTTTTGCTACTACTTCTCAACTGTTCGGAAAATACTGTACTACAGGGAAAAAGGGAAAAACTGAAAGGCAAATGAGGAAATTACACGGTACACACCAGGGGTTGGCACTTGGGCCCTTGGCACTGCTTGTGTGTAATTCTACAGTGGTTTAAAATTTTATATTTCATTTAAAATAGAAATAAAATGATTAATTTAAAATATTATTCATATGATTACAGATCCAGCTCGATGGATTTGTGGAGTTAGGAATACACAGCTTCAAGAAATATTGGATCTGGAGGCTGGAGCTATGTCAAACATCCACGAAGTTAAAATTTAAATCTGAAAAAATTAATTTGGACTTGATTTTAGGATTTTTCATCCTAGTCAAAATTAGGCTTACCCATAAATTATCTTTGACCCTTTTCACTTATTTTTTTATCGTTTATTAGTTGTAGCTTAACCTACTAGAGGCTTAGAACGTAGAAGTTTGTGAAAATTTTAGAGGATTCTTTAAAGTTTTTTTTTAGAATTTCTTTACTTCAAAGAAAACTTGAAGTGATATTAATTATGTTAAGAAAAATCTAACAACCTAGCGGTGTATTCTTCAAAGAGAAACTTTATTTGGATGCACACAATCTACGCGTAACATATATGTGCACATATGTATACCCACACATTTGAAATAAGATAGGTTTATGCTCATAACCATCAAGATATGTTTACGCTCATAACCACCTAATATATATGCTCTAAATGACCCAACAAGCTATAGAGATCTACATCAATACAATATTATGTGTGTGCAACTGGTAGCAGCTTTGTAGCCAAACAAAACACAATAATTCGTGAGTTCTTGTCGGCTATGAAGCATATATAGTTCTGGGGCTAGAGAAAATTATAACACGACTATTTGTACAAACTAGCTACTACAATGATTATTAATTATATGAATTTGGACTAGAGCTAACTGTTCAATTTATTATTATACTTTTGATATGGTCCTATTGATGTAACATCACCAATTCAATATTACTGAGGAAGTTCCCTCATACGGATAGAAAATATATAGTTTCTTGATTGTTTCTATGCTAATAAAAACAATGTGATCTAGCTCAAGCCTAAATTGGGCCTAAATATTTGCAATTTGAGCAAAAAATTTATTTGGTTCCTTGCTAAAAATAAACGGTACCAAATTTTAGTATAACCAAATTTCGGTAAGCCAAAAATATAGAGATAATTGGAGTAAGCCTTGTCAAATCTCTTCTTGTTTTAAGAGAAGTTTTTAGAGTTACCAAAATTCGATAGGATACTAGTGGTAGACGGATAGCTGACCGTTGCCATTCTCCAAAATTGCAAAGCCAAAATTTGAGCCATAAACCAAAGAGAGCTTTTCTTAGACCCATTTTTTGCACTCTTTAAAGATCCAGGGATATAATATGGTGTGCATCTAGCAAAATATACCCCATAATTCATAGGATGTGGTTGCGAATTAGCCGATGAAAAAGAAGACAAAAAGAAAAAAAAATAAAACGAAGTATCCAGAGGCCACGAGTCCAGGCGCTTCTCCCCCCCGAAGCTCGCGCGCACGCACGCACGCTGGGCGCTTCTTCTTCCCCCGCGCATCGTCCGAAATCCTCCGGATTTTCTGAGGAATCCCCCCGAATTTCCTTGCGTCCCATCATGGCCTCCTCAGGTAATTCCTCCGTGCCAATTCGTGGTATTCATCAAAGGGGGGGGGGGGATTTCTTTCTCTTTTTTTTTTCAAGCAATGGATGGTGAATCGAGGGCTAGGCGAAATTACTAATTACCCTCGCCATTTTCGTGCGTATCCTGCCCTTAGCCCACCGCCACCGCCTCCGGCGATCCCCATCCATCCCGCGATCCGATACCCGCGCACTTTTTTTTTCTCGAATTTGCGTTAACCCTAGCTTCAGTTCTAGAAATTTGTTTGCCTTTTAACCTTGATACTAATAACAATTTGATGGTTCCCAAAAAGTTCCCATGTTAGAACCGCCACTGTCTATTGCACCGTAAAAGTATGCAGCAACCGAGGCGCTTGATATAATCTATTGAGCATCTAATGAAGCAGGGCTAGATAGAAAAAAAAAGAGAAGTTCAGATTGTCACAGCTGCAACTGCAATTGCTTCTAGAGTTTTGCATGAGAAAATATTATCGCAGTCTTAGGACTTCTTATTTCTGTTGTGAAATCCTGGGTATGTTATCAGTTCTCACTTTAACACTCGCTTGTATGGTATGATTATGCATTTTTATGCAGATGTCTCCGTTGATGTTCGGCCAGAGTTTAACTCTTTTGATCATTTGAGAAGCATACGATATATTGCAACAGATAGACCATGGCTGAGTAAGTACAGCCTGAAGCTAGCCTTTTCTTATTTTGATTGATATGGCCTTGGTCATTAGCACAATTGAGGATTAATGAACTATCTTCCTTTTGGTGTCTGGTTTCGCTAACAGCGTTATATGGAATAAGAGTTCAACCTGTAACACCATTCAGCAGTTTGAGCAGTAGACCTGATCTGGCACTCATTCATCAATGCCTACCTGATGAGCTGCTTTTTGAGGTAATATGTGGACCGATGGGCATTTGTCTTCATATTTGTATCATATAAAATGTATTATGGTAAAATGGAATTCCTCATCTCTGTAGTATAATTTGCTTCCTTCTAATTGATAAAATATCACTATGTAATATCCTCAATTGACATATAATCTTTTTCTGCTCAAGTATATAAGTAGCTTTGTGGCTCTATTCTGTAGTACCTCCTTGTATCAAATTATCATTACATCAGCATGAAAGAAGTGGGAATACTTAGCTCAGTAACAAATTACATGTCTCTTTGCTGAACTACACAGATCTTTGCAAGGATGAGTCCATATTCTTTAGGGAGGGCTGCTTGTGTGTGTCGCAAGTGGAAATATACTGTACGCAATCCGACTTTGTGGCGGAATGCTTGCCTCAAAACTTGGCAGGTTAGTTTACACATATCTATTTTGGTTGGTTTCGTATGCGATGTTTTGCTCAAATATTTGAATTTTACATGTGAAGAGGACTGGAATGGAGGCTAACTACCAGATGGTGCAGTCGCTATATGATTCTTCTTGGAGGAAAATGTGGATGCTGAGACCAAGAATCCAATTTGACGGTATAAGTTCAAGAAGAATTTTATCATAACATATGTTCAAACATTAATTTGATGAATGTTAAATTCATATGCGCCAACTAGGCTAATATCATAGCACACATCACATTCTTTAGATTTGTGTGGAAAGAAATTGTCTAGATTTTAATCAAACTGATAAAATGTCTCATCATGAGCTGTTTTTCTCTCACTTGGCTGTTTAAAATTTTAATCAGGTATGTACTGTACAATACTGGTACCTTGGTCAAATATTGTACAAAAGTATGTAAGCAAAGTAATGTGTCATTCATTCTCAAATTTTCATGTGTCACTAGCCTAGAGCTCGTGCATTGCAACAGAAAACAAATTGAGTTTCTAGCTTATTAAGTCAATTAATAAGCACTTATTTAGTCTAAGTAATACTATGAATTTTCTTTTAAACAAATAGGTGATTTTGAAATTTGGGGGAGCCAATAGTGAAATAGGGGATGACTTGTTGAAAGGTGGTGTAATAATATAGATTGTGCGGCCCAGATGTTAGTGGTAGGGGTGGTGTGGGAATGGACACCACCACTACTAACATTTTAAGTAGTATAGATACCGGCATACATGTAAAACAACAAAATACTACTACTGTACACATGCATCATACTCTTGTGAATTGGCTGTGCAAAGACGGTGGTGGGAGGAGGTGCATAGCAGCGTGGAGGCGGACAAATCACAGCATGTGCTCAGGCTTGAGCATTGTGCACTGAGCCCAGGAAGAATCACAGGTTCAGAGCAGAAGAGCTGCATTGACATGTTGATACACTGTGCACCAGTAAAAAAAATCTAGGCCAGAGGAATTTTTTAAAATCATTGCTGTCTCGCATAGCTTCATGAGGTGTAGCTTTTTCATAACACCAAGATCTGGTTCCGATCTGTCTCATCTAACTGTTTGTGCCACCATGTTTACTTGTGGCCAGAGGCTGCTCAACTCACTTGTCAATTCCAAAAATGCATGAACAACAAGAAAACATTTTGTTGCACAGATCTTGGAGCACAACCAATGGCTGATCGGAGTTCGTATGTACCTATTTTGCTGCCTAAAAAATTCCAATTATTACTGGTCCAAATGAAATGGACATCAATTATTATGGTGACAAGTGAATGATCAGTTGATTGTTTTTGGGAATGTGTATGCCAGTTTATCTGTTCAATACACTGAATTTCACGCATAATTCTATGTTTATTATCACTATGGTACACATTGATTTCGTGCATTCACTTTGGGTTGCATGCTGAGACACCATGACATTTTTAAAGTACAGTAAGAATAGTATGACCCGCAGTGAATGCGCTTTTGACTCATTAATGAATGTATGTCGAGGCATATCAGGCTGTTACATTTTGACTGAATTTCAGCTGCAGACTAATCCTGTTGCATACTGCGATAATAGTGTATTTGGATCAGTAGTTTGCTACTGAAGACTAGCTGAAAGGCATTGCATTAGTTTTGGAACTTTTCTGTTGTTATTGCTGTAATTGCTAGAGTACCCTGTATTGTGGCTATACTTTCTTTGGTTCTTTGAGCGAAATTTGATACTTGTTGCTTCTTCAGGTCTTTATGTTAGTAGGAACACATATATCCATACGGGGACTGCGGAGTGGCAGTTCACAAAAACTGTCAATGTGGTATGATATTATGGTGGTATTATTGTTCATTTGATTATACTTACCTGTACAAATACCGGTCTTTAGGATTTGGTTACTGCATATTTCTATTGTTGGTGTCTGAATAGCTTTAGTGTTTAGTATTAATTTATGCGCTTATTGTTTCCAAGTTAATCTGTTAATGGCATGGTAATGATTTTTGTTTGCCCCCCAGGTTTGCTACTATCGTTACTTGAGATTTTTTCCAAGTGGAAAATTCCTCTACAAGGTTCATATTTGAATTCCTTTTGTTTTCTACAGTATATTTCTCGTTAGTGTAACATCGGTTGATATTTTAATTTCCTGTGAAGAGCAGATTTCCCCACAGAAGATTAAGGATGTTGTCAAGTGCATGCATTTCCGGGCATCCAAAGGTGATTGTGTATTTAAAGGCGACTACGTATTGTCAGAGGATGGCCAGGTGAAACTTATCGTACTTGTTTATTCGTCCTTGGGCAGGATACATCAAATTACTGCCAACATTAATCATTAATTAGTTTTTTTTCTGGCACACAGATAGAACTGGCACTCCTGTATCCAGGGCGTCGCTACACACTAGTTAGGATGCGCCTCAGGTATTTTGGCTTGAACTTCTGTCTATGTTTTGAACTCTTGATGATTTCTCAGTGCTTCTAATTTGAAATTTGTGCGGACATTTTGTAGGCTTAGAGGCACAACTCTGGGCGCAAACAACAGGTTGGATGTATTGAAGATCTTAACCACCGGGGTGAATGCAACCGAACTGAGAAACTGGAAAGGCAGCGTGCTTGAACTTGTGGAGACCTGGGATGAGGATGAGACGCATGATCCAGAAGTTCCTGCTGTTACCCACAGCAGGGGTTTGACCCCATTTGTGTTTGTTCCATTTGAGGAGGTATGACCTATGATCTATACTACTGTTAGGTGTAATGCTATGTTTTCATTTGCGCCCCGCGCTTTTCTTTTGTTTTCTATATTGGAAAATTATTTCATACCTAGATAGCCTAGTAGAAAGAACTGACTAATTAATGGCTTTGACTAAAATGTTCAGGCTGATACTTCAGTGATGAATCTGCCAGTGGAGAAGATGGACTACTTTGTCCCTGGGTGATCTTGCGCACAAATAATAGTTTTTCCAAGATATATGATGAAGACGCAATTTCGCTGATGTTAGGGCAATAATGTGCATACACCATCAGACGTCAGTCTTTGTTCAATTTCATGCTCATGTTGCTTGTATACTGTTGTATGAATAATGCTATGTTTTGTTGGTGCTTGAAAGCAAACATTTTGTTGGACCATCCTCCCGCAGCAATAATGGTCCAATACTTACTAGTACATGGTGTTGCCTTGTAAATAGATCATGGTGCAACTGATGAAACAATACATTTGTGGTTCAGTACATTTCTCACCAAACACTGGCCTTGTGATATGTAGTACAGATGAGAACCACATGTAATATAATGTAATGTAATGACTGCTCTTTCTACATTGCCAGGACTGCAGATTAGGAGAATTTGGTCCTCGGATACATTCTGAAATATACTTGTACTGAAGATGAACATTCCCAGCGGTATCATCCGCGTTGTATATGGCTTGAAAGGGGCATTATGACATTATGAGAAGATACACTTCCATGAGCTGTATATATAGCTGATTATTTAGGGTGGCTAATTTGTAGCAGAGTTGCATGAATATTTCTTCTACATGCTGCTGGGTTTGGGTTCTTTCTCCGTGATCACGAGCTCGTTCCACTCCGGGTTGCGAGGGAGGTAAGTCTCCTGCAGGTTTTGAAACGAAGACGTCAGAGCAATGACAGTTTTTGCCTCAGGCCTTGAGTTGCCAACTTATATTGAGAATAGCATTTGCTTTTCAGCAGATGTAGTTTGTTACTGTCTTGGTCCTCTTGGACATGAACTAAAATTTGATGTCAGAAATATTACTCCCTTCTTCCCTAAATGTTTGACGCCGTTGACTTTTTTAAACATGTTTGACCGTTCGTCTTATTCAAAAACTTTTGTGAAATATGTAAAACTATATGTATACATAAAAGTATATTTAACAATGAATCAAATGGTAGGAAAAGAATTAATAATTGCTTAAATTTTTTGAATAAGACGAACGGTCAAACATATTTAAAAAAGTCAACGGCGTCAAACATTTAAGAATAGAGCGAGTAGTAAATTTTCTTGAATACCCAAGGAAAACCTGATCCAGCTTTAGGGAGATTGATGCATGTTTACCAAGTCTCTAAACGGTATGATTTTTGTTAAAAATAACTTCTACTTTGTGTTATATACTACAAGTTTCTATCTTGTGCTCGTTTTCTGAACGGCTAAACAATGTGATTTTTTTCCAAAAACAAGTTCTATTGAAAAGTTGTTTTTTTAAATTATTTCAATTTACTAGTACTTAATTGATGTCGTTCCGTTTAGCATGCGGGAAGAAGATCCCAATTCATTTTTCCTTCAAAATTCCTTGAAACGACCTCGAGGTTGGTGACGGTTCAACCATCCATAATTCTCTCATTTTCCTCCACGAGCTCCAAAATTCCTGTGTGTTCCAACATATTTCAACCATCCACAATTCTCTCATTTTGCAATGATCAAAACTCTAGTACTTGACTATAAGCGGCACTTCGTCCAGACGGCCACTACAACCGTACTACTTGATTAAACTCTAAAACAACATTTGCAATTGCAATTAGTATTCCACTACTTGACTCACCTACACTATCGTAGTCAGATAAGAGTAGTTCTACTCATCAATTCAATAGCTGAAATTTATTTTTCCCCGAACACGAAGCGAACGAGAGCTAATTGAAGAGAGAACAAGATGAATCGATTTGGGGATTGCTGAACATATTTTTTTTTCCCTTTCCGATTGCACGAAGCGAACGAGAGCTATTTGAATTGAAGAGAGAGCAAAACGGAATCGATTTGGGGAGAGGGAGGGGCTATAGACGTACGGAGATGTAGGAGCAGGTGGGGAGGACGCGCATGCCGCGCTCCCGCGCGTGGGCGAAGGCGGCGTCGCAGAGCCGCGCCGCGAGCCCACGCCCGCGCTTGCTCCCCGGCACGTACGTGTGCGCCATCTCCATCACCGCTGCCGGCGTCGTCGCGCCGCCGCCGCCGCCGCCGTCGCCGGAGGAGGAGGAGCGCGGCTGGGCGGCGGCGAGGAGGCGGTACTGGAGGTAGGCCTCGCCGTCGGGCGTCTCGAACCTCCTCGCGTCCTCCCTCCACAACACGACCTCCTCCTCCGCCGCCGCCTCCCGACCGCCGGCCTTCGCCAGCGTCGCAGACCCTGGTGTGTTCGGCCCCAAATTAGATTGCAAAGCCACTGGAATGTTGCGCTGCCTCCGTTTTTTCCTTTCCTTTTGTTTTTAATTTTACTGATCAAACTGCCCGTGTGTTGCCATGGTAAAACTAAAATTATGCTAAAAATATTTAGTGAATATAGTTAAAACTAGTTGGGTGGCTAGCATCAATTTAAAATTATCTATTTTTTAATACATGATTTTATTTAAAATTATCATTCACATAATTCTAATAATTTTATAGTTTTTAAAAGGTACGCCAGTCGCTACCCCTTCCTCGGGAGCGCCTACGGATCGGGCGATCGATTCGGGGCTGAGAAATCGGGCGCGTCCGATTTACGTGCAAAACTATTTTAAACCGATTTTTCTCTTAAATTAATTATCCAAATCATAATCCGATTACACCATTAAATTCGTTGCAATTAAATCTTCAAAAAAAGACCACACATGGATATATTCCGACGAAAAAAATTAGCTTATTATTGATTTTTTTTAAATGTTGCACGATGTTCCACCAGGTATATCGGAATTGTCTCACTAAGTAGATCAAAAATGTTTCACTCGTTTAAATCAGGTGTTGTTTCACCTTATATAAAAACAATGTTTCAGCAAATAGTGAAAGAATGTTTCAGTTCACTACAACATTAGATTTATACATAGTGAAACATTATGATTGCACTAGGTGAAACTGTTTGATGGTATTTTGGTGATTATACATGTACACAAGACTTACTCATGATGGACAAAGCAAACAAGCAATTTGTAAGTTGGCTAGCTTATCATTTCTATGCAATGCTTGGCCATGTATATACACGCAAATACATGCATGCACAGGCAGCTGGGGATATATATACTTAGATTAGTATAGGTGCATGTATAATTAACCAATAACTAGCCGTGTGAAGATTGGCTGGTGAGGCAATCACGCGCATGCATGCATGTACTACAGTAGACGGTCGTATGTGTGTGCATGCCTGGGTGATTAAGCAACCTATGCATATCCGAGTGATTAATCATGGGCTCGGCCCATATGGCCGAAGACGATAGCTGCCTACGCGCGGGTGGCTGGACCTCTATCTCGCTAAGATTTCAGAAGTTAATATGCGGAAGAGATAAAACCAGATGAATTAAGAGATAACCAACAAACCAATTGATTTTATCTCTATAACAAACTTGATCGAGTTAGTTACTTCGCGCGAGCGCTAGCGAGACGCTTATCACTGGACTGTGGCCCAGCAGCAGAGAAACAAAGCGAATTACAAATCAAGTTTATCTCTATTGATTATTTCTTATCTATAGAAATAATGATGAAGGAATCACCACCCAGCTGCGCATGCGCGGGCGGCTGGGCCTCCATCTCCCCGATGCTCAGATATTTGACGCCGGGAGAAGCTAAGAGATAAAATCAAAGAAGAATATGAACAGATAACAAACTGGTCGATCAAGCCTTATCTACAGCGAACTTGATGCGGAGGAAACGGCGTGCAGATGCGGTGAGCACCGACCTCAGATGCCTATATAAGACGTCAACCCCTCGGCAGCCAGGGGCATTGACGAACTTCTCCACACATTCATAGACCAACGCATCTAGCATCCACAAGCGATCGACACACAACGCAGCCATCCATCCTCGACGCGGCCATCCATCCTCAACACAATCTTCCCTCGTCATCAACACATCCATCATCCAGCACCGGAGCAACAGCGCGTGCGCGGCCGGAGCACACCGACGGTGGCGAGCGGCTTCGGACGAACCGGCGTCCGGCAGGGGAGCACGAGGAGGGAGATGGAATCGATGGTCTTCCAAGGTAAAATTAATTAAGATCTGTTTCCTTCTTATTTCATATGTAGCACGTACATACGCATGCATGGAGAGGCATCAACTAGAGTATGGAGTAGTACACTCGTGCGGCCAAGTCGATGTGCGCTGGCGTCATGGCGCCGGATGACGGCAGCGGCTATGGAGAACACCTCTTTTGGTTGGTTCTCGTCGTCAGGGCGCACGGATCGCTGCCGGCGCTCTCACACACACATCTACATCATCATCACAACCATGCATGGAGAACGTGAAGCGAAGACGACGAGACGACCACAAGCAGCTTAATGGAGGTTCTCTTACAGGCCTAAACCTGCGGAGGTAATTAACTGGGAGCTTATCGAGGCCCCAGGAACCAGGAGACCACATCGCACAAGTTAGATCTGTCCAATGACAAATTATGGAGCGCACATACATATATATTACATTGGGAATTTATATTTATGATCTTTTAAGATTAATAAAGAGAATGTTCCCTATGTTTTGTTTACATTGTGTATCTTGGTACACTGGCACGCTCGCACTTATTTTCTCTCTAAACATAGAGGGATATATTTTCGTATTTTTCCATCCTAAACAGAAACATTTTTCGGTGGAACAAAAAAATAAACCAAATTCCCTTAATAGGTTTCCAAAATATGTGGGTTTTTTTTGTTACAATGGAATATTTCGTTAACTGCAACATTAGATCTATACATAGCGACACATTGTGAGTACACTAGGTGAAACATTTTTTATAGAACAAACAATAAACCAATTTTCCTTAATAGAGAGTTTCCAAAATATGTGGGTTTTTTATTGCAAAAGAGTATTTTAATTCACTGCAACATTAGATCTATAAATAGTGAAACATTATATGGATACTAGGTGAAACATCTTTTGTGAAAAAGGGGAGGAAGAAGTGGGTGGGCCAACAGGTAGCACATGGGGGAGGGGCGCGCACCGGGGGAGCGCCCGATCCGGCTCCCCCCACGCCGGTCGCCCGGCGACAAGCATTATCGCCCTTCCTCCTATGTTATTTGCTTACTCAATTTAACACTACTTCTATTCATACTTTTTTGAACTTTAAAAATTAGGCCTTATAGTTTTTAGAATTCATTGTCTTGTTGGCTTTCATTTTCAAAATTTTTAGAAGTATCGTCAAACATCGCCAATTTACTATTCTACGACTCGTCCACTGCCACCTCTCTTTATTGTTATTGGGATTTTAGAAATCAAACATAATTATTGTTTGTGTTCTCTTTTACTTTCTGTAAGTCTCGTCAAATCGTTAGTGGCTTTGCCACTATACTCCTCTGAAGTCCGCCCACTGCCTCCCCTCCTTATTGTCATTGAGATTTTAAAAATCGAACATGATTATCATTGGGGTTTATTTTTTACTCTCCATAAGTCCCGCCAACCATCGTGACCATGCTGCTTAACGACATGCCTATCGTCACTCCTCTTAATCGTCATTGGGATTCTATTTGGGGTTTTGTTTATAGTGTTTAGATATCCCATCAACGGCCAGCAATCTACTCCTTTACAGGTCTATTACTTCTCCTCTCTTTATTGTCATTTGTCATCGTTGTGTTCTAGATGTATTTTTTTAAAAAAATGTATATTTTTAATTCCGATAATTTTTATTCATAAATTATATTCCTACTTGAACTCTTCTAATTATTTTTAATCTTTTGAAATTTATTTTATTTATAATTTCGAATTTTAATTAGTCTCGTCGTTTGTTTTAGATTGTCTCTTATTTCAATAATATTTATATTTTATTACAAATTTTATTTATTTTATAATTTGTATTTAAGTTGAGATCTTATTTTTCTTTTTCTATTTTTTGAATTTATTTTATTTTTTATTTCGAATTTTAATTAATCTCGTATTGTGTTCTATATAGACTATCTTTTAATATTTCTTATTTTTTATTTCCAATTTCAATTGTTCCAAAATTGTATTCCTACTTGAACTCTCTCTCTCTCTTTTTTTTTCTAATTTTGGATTTTATTTGATTTTTTATTTCAAATTTTAATTAGGAAAAAATACGAATTACCCCTCAAACTATCGCGGTCGTCCGAATTACCCCCCTGAACCACAAAACCGGACATTTTTCACCCCCAACTATGCAAACCAGACGATTTACCCACCTTGACCCAATCCATAGTGATTTTGTCCAACGTGGCGCACACGTGGCAATCCAGTCAATGTTTTTTTAATAAAAAATTGTGGGACCCGCATGTCATCTCTTCTTCCTCTCTCTACTCTCTCTCGCTCTTTTCTCTCTCACGCAGTGCACACGGCGAGGACGGGCAGTGGGCGTGGTCAGTTGGCGAGGACGGCGCAGGGACGGGCAGTCGGCATGGACGGTAAGCAAGGACAGCGCAGATGGCGGCGCGGACGGTGCGGACATTAGTGCGGAGACGGAGGCGGCGGTGGAGCTAGCTAGGTGGAGGACTCCGACTCCGGCAACTCGTTGATGCGATTGGCGAGGTAAGGACGGCGGCGCGCGGGGGGCGGTGGGGGCCCGAGGACGACGGCGGCCGGCGATGGAGGCGGAGGCCGACCGGGTGCGAGGGGACACGCGGTGGGCGGCGGGCTCCTCATCCTCGTCGTGGGCACACGGGAACGCGCGGTGGGCGGCGGGCTCCTCCTCGGCAGTGGCGCGCGGGGATGCGTGGAGGGACACCGCCGCCATCGCGGGCTCCTCCTCCTCATCGTGGGCGCGCGGGGACTGCGGTGGGCGGCGGGCTCCTCCTCGTCGTTGTGGGCGCGCGGGGACGCACGGTGGGCGGCGGGCTCCTTCTCGACGGTGGCGCGTGGGGACGCGCGGTGGGACACCGCCACCAGCGCGACTCCTCCTCCGAGCCGGCACGCCGCACC
Source organism: Oryza sativa Japonica Group (assembly GCF_034140825.1). NCBI lineage: Eukaryota > Viridiplantae > Streptophyta > Magnoliopsida > Poales > Poaceae > Oryza > Oryza sativa. Next base: position 21,791,243 of record NC_089038.1, read on the forward strand.
CCGTCCCAGCTCCCCGCGCCTCGCTCCCTGTCCGTCGCATGCTCTCCTCGTCCGCTGGTGATGCGCCGCCGCTGGCATAGCGAACCGGGCCCAAGGGTGGGAGGAAGAGCGCGCCGCCGCCGTCTCGCTTGCCTCACCTTGCCGCTGCAGCCTCGCTTGGCATCACCTCGCTCCGCCGCCACGCTCCTCCCCTGCCGCCGCCATCGCCGCTCCGTGTCTCCCGTCGCCGCCGACCCGTGAGAGAGAGAGAGAGGAAGAGTGAGACAGAGTGAGAGAGAGAGAAGAGAGAGAGGAAGAGGGAGAGAGAGGGGAAGTGGAAGAGTATGACAGGCGGGTCCCATAATTTTTTATTAACAAATGCTGACTAGATTGCCATGTGTGCGCCACGTTGGACAAAACCGCTCTGGATTGGGTCGAGGGGGGTAATTCGTCCGGTTTGCATAGTTGGGGATGAAGAATGTTCGGTTTTGTGGTTCAGGGGGTAATTTGGACAACCGCGATAGTTCGGCCGGGGAGGGGTAATTCATACTTTTTCCTTTTAATTAATATCGCGTTTCTTATATAGACTCTTCTTTCAATATTGCTTTTAATTTCGAATTTTAGTTATTTTCAAATTGTATTCCTACTTGAACTCTTCTTTTTTTCTAATTTCGGATTTTATTTTATTTTATTCCAAATTTTAATTAATCTCGTATTGGGTTCTTATATGGACTCTTCTTTCAATATTCCTTATTTTTAATTCCGAATTTAAGTTATTTTTAAATTATATTACTAATTGGACTCTTCTTTTTTTTTCTAATTTTGGATTTTATTTTATTTTTATTCTGAATTTTGATTAATCTCGTATTGGGTTCTTATATGGACTCTTCTTTTAATATGACTTATTCTTTTAATATGACTTATTTTCAATTCCGAATTCAGCTCTTTTTAAATTGTATTTATATTTGGACTCTTCTTTTCTTTTTCTCCGATTAATGTGGAAATTTTTAGCCCCACAGCGAACGTAGTGACTTCTTTCAAAGCTGTTATAATATAATAGATTTGTGATAAGAGCCGACACATGGTGCCTAGATCAATTTTGTCAGCAATGAGACCATCCATATATTTTTGTACATCAAATTTCTGCATAAGCCCGATTGATCAAATGTATCCCGATTAATTGTTGAATAGTACATTCTCCGTTCAACAACCGTATTCCGTCTTTCATGAACCAAAGGCGAAAAATCGGAGCTAGAAGAATGAACTAAAGGTGAAAACAGTTATTGATGTCCATGGATCATTTTTGGTGATGGCCAGTGATGTATGCAGTGGCAGGTGAGGTCCAATCTTGGTGTATTATGTGGTAAAGCTTGAAAAACAGTGAACTTGAGGTGAACCAGTCGAAAGCCAAATGACCTGGGTTGAACCAACAGGGCCATGGCAATCCTCTCCCTTTCCTCCAGCATGGCGGCACCCTCTCTCCATTCCCTCTAGCACACAGCGCTGCTCTCCCTTCCCTTCAGCAGGACATTGTTGAGAAGGGCCATGTGTGAGGGGCATGGTAGGCGGCATCCTAGGACATGGCACATTCCCGGTCGCTCATCGTGGTGTCCGGGCTGGATAGAAGCGATGCCGTTACTGGCTTATTGCCTGCATGGCGTCGAGAGGCCCTATGGATCTGAGGATGCTAGCGTGGTTAGCGCTGGATTTTTCATATTTTGGTCCTTTTGAAAAACTTATTTCGCAAATAGGCCCCTGGAAAAACTTATCCCAGAAATGGTCCTTTTTGAAGCGCCGGAGTGGCTGGCGCCGTCGTCCAACGGGAGGCGCCGTCACCCTGCCACCGTGGCACACGCGAACCGATGTGGCTGGAGGAGGGCACCTGCCATGTTGGCGTCGCCCCCCCTACCCACCCCTCGTCTCCATTCCTGTTTCTCTGTATGTAGTTGTAACGGTGTCATTTTTGTTTTATTTTTTCAGATGTTTTTTCACATTTAGAATCACGATACAGCCAACCACAAAAAAATTTAAACTCGAACGAAATATACCACTTAGCTAAGTCTGAAAATAACTAGAATACCACTTAGACCATAACTCTTTTAGTAAAACCCTTTGATCAGCATGTTAAACATAATGCACTCTAGCACCATATGAAATTACTTAATCTAATTCAAAATATAACCACATGAAATGATAGCCATAAGTTAAACAGTACAGAGAGATGCAATTTTTTATTTTATTTTATTTTTTTGATATTTTTTTTCACACTTAGAAGAACATATGAACTAAACCATAGAAAAAATAAACTCAAACGGACAAAATATATGACTCGTAGAATTTTCCAAAGCTCTACCAAAACGGACAAAATATGTCATTTATTAAAATATGCGTAACTTTCTCATACGGACTCGGAATCAAGCAAATAATATATCCATGAATATCTACAGAAAAAGTTACATCCGAATTCCGTTTGCAAGATTGTGTTTTCGAGGAGAGAAGTTTTTCGGTAGAGCTTTGGAAAATTCCACAGGCCACATATTTCGTCCGTTTGAGTTTATTTTTTTATGGTTGGTTCTTTTGAGTTCCTAAGTGTGAAAAAATATCAAAAAAATTAAAATAAAAAAAAAGTTGCACATCTCTCTCCTCTGCACTAGTTCGGAGAGAGAGGAGAGGAGAGGAAAAATTCTACATGTCACATATTACGTCCATTTGAGTTTATTTTTTTATGGTTGGTTCTTGTGTGTCCCTAAACGTGAAAAAATATCAAACAAATAAAAGAAAAAAAGAAAAAATTTTGGGGGGGCGGGGGCGCCAGCCAATCTGGCGCATTCCCCCCAGCCACCTCAGCATCGCCCCGCCACGTCGGCGTGGGGACGGCGCCAGCCACTCTGGCGCCCAAAAAAGGACCATTTCTGGGATAAGTTTTTCTAAGGTCTATTTGCGAAATAAGTTTTTCAAAAAGGACTAAAATGTGAAAAATCCAGGTGGTTAGCGAGGCTAGATCTAGGCTAATGAAAGAGTAGGGATGGGAGTGGAATCCGTTGGAAGTCTCCAGATAAACTTTTGTGGTGCCTTTTTGTCTTTTCATGTTTTCGGTAAAGAAAATATTTTCTCAAATTGCTGGCTAGCCAAATTGACACGTGACTAAACCGCCACACGTACACTATATAGGACTACTGTCGCTATAAAATGGGGGTTATGAGGGTAATTTGTCTGGTTTGAAGAGTTCTTTTTTTTCTTTGGGGGAGGGGGGGGGGGGGTTAAATCGAACTACTACAAAAGTAGTTTAGGAGTGTAACTCGAACTTTTTCCTTCTTGTCAAACATGACAGGTTGCAGATGCAGTGCCCCCACGAGTACCACCTCTACCGTGGACTTTACTTTGTAAAAACATATTCATCACCTAAACAAATGTGAAAGAAGTAAATAATAAAGAATCTCTCCCCCAAGTAGCTAGCAACACATTTTTGTATGCACCTGTAGCACAGTACTAGTAGTTATTACTATTGTTTATCGTCTTTAATTAGCGCAAAAAAACAAAGAAAGATGTGCAGTTGTATTGCTGAAGAAAACATGCATGCATCGATCTTGAGAGAAAGCAAAGCACATAGATAGGCTAATTTCTCCTTTACCTTATTATCTTTCATGTTTTCGGTAAAGAAATTATTTTCTCAAATTGCTGACTAGCCAAATTGGCACGTGACCAAACTGCCACGCGTACACCAAGTAGAACTATTGTCGCTGTAGAAGAGGTTAGGAGGGTAATTTGTCTAGTTTGAAGAGTTCTATTTTTGTTTTTGGAGGGGGGCGGGGTGGGGGTGAAATGTTTAGTATTTGAATTGAGGGGGGTAAATCGAACTACCATAAAAGTCTAGGAGTGTAACTCAAACTTTTTCATTCTTGTAAAACATGGCAGGTTACAGATGCAGTGCCCCATGAGTACCACCTCTACTGTGGGCTTTACTTTGCAAAAACATCATCATCACCTAAACAAATTGGAAAGAAGTAAAGAATAAAGAATCTCTCCCCAGGTAGCTAGCAGCACATTTTTGCATGCACCTGTAGCATATTACTACTCCATCCGTCCAAAAATATAATCATTTTTGGATTTCAACACAGTCTTCGAGATACTACTTTGACTAACAACATCTATAAAACTAAGATGTTTTAAATAAAAAGAGTTGCATATTATAATAGTTTATTTAATGATAAATCCAGTAACATCAATTTTACATAATTGATCTTTTTTATTTTTTTTATTAATAGTCAAAATTAAAAATGTTTGACTTAACACTGTGCTAAAAATGCTTATATTTTGAGGAGTAGCTATGCTATGGTTTATCGTCTTTAATTAGCATAAAATCAAATAAAGATGTGCAGTTGTATTGCTGAAGAAAACATACATCGATCTTTAGAGAAAGCAAAGCACATACATAGGCTAATTCTCCTTTACCTTTTTCTTTTCATGTTTTCAGTAAAGGAAAAGAGGGAATAAATCAATGGAGGCGAGAAGCAAACCAAGGTGCAAAGCACAAAGCAAGGAACCCCTGCGTATGCTAGCATTAGTGGAAGGGAAGCGATCGAGAAGATACCAAACCAAACGACCAATTAAGCTATCTATTCATCTAGCTGATCGAGCCTTCTCCTAACATCCGTCTCGTGCTCGCGCTCGCGCAGAAGCCCATCTATCCAAGCATTCCAATTGCTGCTGCTTCCATCGGTCGGCCAGAATTGCTGCATGCTGTTGTCTTAAGTTATTTGGAGCATTCTTCAGTTCGTCCATCTAGCCTGACTTCATACTTGCTTCACCTGGCTCAGGGCCTCTGGCGCTCTGCTCTATATATATACTCAGGTACGTATTAGTAATAACTAATTATATTTCTTGTAACAATGCATCAACTTAATTAATTTGCGGCTCGCTCGATCAGTGTTACTTAGTTTATTTGTTCATCGATCTTTGAAAAAAAGAAGAAGCAGTTCTACTGATTATATATCAAAACATCAATTGATTATATATGGTTGATGTAATTGTTGTGTATATGTGTGTAGGTGGCGAGTGGAATTGATCGGTTGATACAATCTGATACGATGGGTTAGATTAATTGATTTTCTGACGATTCTCCTCTTCCTGATCACCATGATTAAAGCTGTACACCTTCTAATTGCACTTTCACATTCTCGAATTATATAGCATGTCTATTTCTGTGTTTATTTCCTTTTATTTGATCAATTGATTTGAGACGTTGATGGCTTAACGTGCGCACATAACATCAATATTAGTCGTCCATATATATATATATTCGCGATTATAATTAAGTATATAAGTGCCGGAATATATCTTGGCTTGGGGAGGGGGCTTATTAATTAGCGCCAAGGTGTGAAATGGTTTAGCTAGCATATTAAAACAAAATAATATGCATGCATGATGTTGTTTCAATGGCCTAAAGGAACTGGCATGCATCGATGTTTGCCAATTTTTATCTCTAGTAAAGAAAAGCAAAGTAGATCCCCACATGCTCAGAACTTGTTTATTATTTTTATTTGAACAGAACAAAATTCACTAGCAGCTGGTGATAAAAACCAGTTGATTACATATGCACTATACCTATAGCATATGTATGTATGTGCAAGTTAACCATGTATCATCGACCTATCGAGCACGCTGACGTTAACCAAGCAAGATGGTCCGTGAATAGAAAAGCACAGACACTTTATTCTCTTTTTCCTTCAAAAATAAAATTCTTCAAAAATGACACATAGTTTGTTAAATTCGGACTCCACTAAGACCCCGAATGCCAGAAATATTTTTCCTACATCCGAAGGCATCATGATTCTCCGGTAAATGATTTACAAAAAAACTAGATGAGTGCATATCTCTCATTAGCTTTGTTTTGTACCGTGTTAGCTAGTACGCCTGCTTCAGCAACTCCTGTTGAGTGCAGGGGACATTGTAGAGCAAGATAGTTGTTGGTGTCCTCTGTAATATAAAGTCAATCTTACACAGTCTAATTTCTATTATTATGGCAGAATGTAAATTGGGATACTTTTGATTGGGCTGTGCAAGGGATACTTGAACATTTTGTTAAAAATCAGAGGGACACAAGAGTTATATATTTTGATGGCTGGCGTGGTTTTGGAGCATCAGCAGTCCTTAGAGCTGTAGCAGATGAGCTTACATCTCGAGGAGCTTGGCCAGAACTACACATTGATAAAGTAATCCAGATTGACTGCTCTACATGGAAAAGTAGAAGGGCAATGCAGAGGGCAATTGCAGTGGAACTCAAGCTTGATGATTCGGTAATTGAAATTATTGATAAGACAGATGAGGAGGATGATTTTAAGGGAGTGGATGAAGGCTCTAGAAGCGAGATAATGAGTGTTGCAGAAGTGATTGATCAAGTCCTCAGGGATCACAAATTTATGGTTGCTTTTCATAATGGAAGTGGTGATTACATTGATTTAGGTAGCTTTGGGTTCCCGCAAATTACACTATTTCGTTCCAATCTAATATTATGGACCTTTCGGAAGAGGTTCCAAGGAAGGGAGCGTTACTCTGAGATAAAAGACAAAGTGAAGAACACCCATTTATTCGCATTTGAAACAGAGTATTATATAACAAGAAACAACATTCTCTTCCCAGTACTGCAAAAAGAGGCTGCTGCCATAGCTGCCCATTATCCTTGCATGCGGGAGATCGACCCGGAAAGGATCGTGCATTGCTGTCTATATGGACTATTTCTCTATCTTTGTTTGCCCAAACATTTGGAGAATGAGTGGGCAGCCCGAGCATCAGTGTACTGGATGTGTGATGGCATCATACAAGGTGATCAGGCATGGGAGATAAGCGCTGCACTTTCAAAAGAAATAAAGTGGGATCTACAACCTTCTTTACAAGATGAGGTGCGTCAAGAATTCATAGAATCATCCTCAAAAAACTCTGTAAGTATCCAGAGATTCAAAAACAGATACTTTGATGGGCAAAAGTTTTACCCTTGGATCACAATCACTGCATCAAATAATATTAATCCAGAAACACTACAGGACATCCGATCCAAAAATGCAGAGGCATCGTCTTATTTCTTGGCTCCTGAAAGATCCAGTGATATCACACTAGTGTTATCTGATGGGTTGTTTGACCAATGGAACAACCTCCAAGTTCTGCAGTTGTCATATTGTGACTTCAGCTTTGCATCACCACCTTTTATTGGTTGCCAGAATCTAAGATTTATTGGGCTTGACCACTGTAAAGATAAAAAAGAAGGATGCAAACAAAGTGACCTAAGGAAGTGGCAGTTTCTCCATAGCTTATTAGTTTTGGATCTCATTGACACTATCTGGTACCAAGTATTTTCCGAAGACATGGCAGATCTTTTTGTTAACCTTAGGGAGCTAAATATAGTAGGAGTTTATTGCTCTCACATATGGGGCCAGCTACAAAATAAGATTGAATATGTTGATTTGTCTAGGAAAAGGAATATAAAACTTCCTTCCACTCTAAGATTCTTCAGGCTTGATGACCGTCAACCTACACCGCAGTCCACACCGGGCATTGAATTATCGCTAAAAGGTTGCATGGGATTGGAAAGTTTATTCCTGAGTCGAATATCCAACCTCACGGAGCTGGACCTCTCCGGAACTGCAATCAGGATACTTGACTTCACAGCTATGGTGGTGGAAGTCTCAGGTTTGAAACGACTATTTCTGCTAGGATGCAAGCAACTCCAAGCAATAAAATGGGACAATAGTGGTTCAACGATAAAGCCGGACCTAGAGTTGTTGTGCGTTGACACAAGGTCTAGAAGTAAATATCCTCAGTTATTTGTTGACAAGAATAAATCCCCCGGTTTCTTGTCAGTCCATGCTGTTATTGTGGACGCGAGAATTGCTCGGTCCTTATGCGCTCTAATAGAGAACTCATATCATGTTGATATGCATATCCATGTCACCTCTTCGACCATATATGGTGAAGTTCAATCCGAAGGAACCTACAAAGATAGCATTAGCCAATTAAGTGATCATGTGAACATGCAGCAACAAGACCTTATTTCAGCAGGCCAGTACCATGATGTCCAACTTAGCATGGTTGGCGATGTCCCAATGCAGTCATTCCCCCTTCCTCCGACAACAATGTTGAGCCGCCATATCGAGATTGCACAGGGGAGCCACAACCTGGAGAGCGAGCTGGATGATGATTCACCGATTCTTACTTTAGCTCATCTAGTGCAGGGGAAGGCTGAGTCACTGCATGTGCATGATCTCTCAACCATCACTCCTTTGCCCGGAGGACAATGGTGCTGTCTCAAGTGGTGTCGTATAGAGAGGTGCCCGAAGATAGAAATTGTCTTCCCTAAACACGCATGGAATTTCTACGGTCTGGAAACCGCCTGGGTGTCGGATCTCTTGATGGCCCGTTGCATCTGGAGTAAAGGTTCTCTCCAGTACAGTGGTTCCTTCCAAAATCTGCAGCACCTGCACCTGCGCAGCTGCCCAAGGCTCCAGTTCGTGCTCCCGGTGTGGGCCTCCTCCTTCCCGGACCTGAAAACCCTCCACGTCATCCACTGCAGCAACCTCCACAACATCTTCGTGCTGGACGGAGATTACCCAGAGCAAATAACCGTCGAAGGTGTAGCATTCCCGAAGCTAACCACCATCCACCTGCACGACCTCCCGATGCTGCGGCAGATTTGCGACGTCGAGTTCAAGATGGTGGCTCCCGCGCTCGAGACCATCAAGATCAGGGGATGCTGGGGCCTGCGCCGGCTGCCGGCCGTCGCTGCGGATGGACCGAAGCCGGCCGTGGAGATCGAGAAGGACGTGTGGGACGCGCTGGAGTGGGACGGGGTGGAAGCCGACCACCACCCTTCCCTCTTCCAGGCGCCGGTGCACTCGCGCTACTACAGGAAGAAGCTGCCCAGGGGCTCCGTCCTCAGGTATATATACGGTGCATGCATCGGACCATGTACCTAGCTAGCTGCTCCATCTTGATTTATTTGCATAATACTTGTTCTCAGTTATTTCATTTGTTTGATCTGTGCTTAATCAATTTGCTTTCTCTGTCTACTGTTATATTTGTTGCCTAGGTGAATTGAATCCCTGGGCTTGGGCGGCCATGATTTGGGGATTGATTGGCGACGAATGATGGTGAATCAGTGAGATGCTTCTTGCTTGCTTCTGTTGGGTGATTTGTCTCCGGTGATGTTGCAGCAAGCTTTGTGGTGTGAGCTGTGTGACGGGCACGGACTGACCGTGGCTCGATCTTGTCCTCGTATATGGCCGAGTTGGCCAGAGAGCGAGATTGCCATGGCTCTGAAATAATAAGCGGCTTTGTTTGTGCGTGGATGCACAGACCAGCTGATTGAGTGAGTGTGTGTTTCTTGAATTTAATTAGCATTCTGGGTGTGGATGCTCAGATGCATGTGTGTGTGTGGCTTGATATGATGATCTGCTTTGCGTTTGAAACAATAATAAGCAGTAGCCATTTGTGCCTGCGAGCATATGTATGTGGCTGCTGCAGTGTGACTGTGTGAGAGTGCATTGCTTGTGTGTAACTGAATTCTGAAGATTCTGAACAGATGAGCAGCTGGTTGTGTGTGCTTGCTTGCATGCATGCATCCACCTTGCTCCAATGCGTGTATGTGTGGTATTGTAATTATCAGAAGCTATAGTTTGATCTACTTTCTCTTCTGTTTCCCAGGGAAAAGAGTTAACCATCTCTTACTCCTTGTGTTAACATTTTCTTTCTTTTTTTTTGACAGTGGAGATTTCATTACGCAAATGAAAGCATCCTGCTTCTGCACTAAAGTGCACTAAGCCAAAAACAGAACCCCTTACCTTTTCCCAATTGCATGGTATGTTTGTTCTTTTTTAAAAACCTTCTTTTTTAACGAACATGGCATGTTTTTTCAAACATTCAGAAAGCTCTCAGAGGGACCAGATTTAAGTCATTAGCAGTGAACCGAAGGTCGCTCTGATGATTATAGAGGTTTAGAACGCAAAAGGTCCCGCCAGGATTGGAAACGCAAGGTCTGATTCTCTTTTTCATCACAATTTTTTTTCCTAAGATGTATCTTCTTGTTCCATAACAAAACACACGATTACGTCGAAGTAGCAACATACAAACTACACAAGTACCAAAACCGATATATCCAGGATTCCAGGTCAAATCTCATACGCGTCAAATCCATGTTCTTCACATAAATCCCCTGTAAATCCAAAATTAAGCTAATACAACACCCCCGAAGAATATACAAACAGTAACTTCTTTTTTTTTAATCCCAAAAATCACATAGAACAAATGTTCCATGATTTCACAATCTTGAATAGTAAACCACACTAGTCAGCTCTGCCAGAGAAAATGATAGCCTCTTGTTAGTGACAAAAAATGGCAACTGTCTTCCCATGCATCCATCCATACTTATTATTGCCTAGCCCAGCAAAGCCTATGTAAAGAATCCACTGGCATATAATACTTGTTTACAAAAAAAAAAGACTAACAATGACCAGTACTTATTTCATGGTTTCTTCTTTTGGAGGGCCTTCAGCAATCTTGTCACTTGTTTGCGTTTGGGCGTCTTTAGACTCTATGGCGGTGGCCTGAGCTCTCTTACTTGCGATTTCTCTTTGCATTGCTATTTGATCTTGCATTACTTTCGTCATCTCCTTTATTTGCTTCTCTTCTTTCTCCAGTTGCATGTCCATTATGATCTTAGCATTCTTATCGATTGGTTTGAAATATTCATCTATGGCGGTTTCCTGTGAAATAGGATGGAGGATAAGTTAGCATGTAAGGTCCAGAAACATTAAAAAAAAAAGCATATCATAGAAGTAAATAACATGTCTGATTCTGTTACACCTAAATTTCCATCCTATAAAATCATGGCAAATACGTAAACCAAACAATCAATTAAACCATAGAAGATACGGTGTCCTTCATAATACAACAGCATGATGGCTAATCCACCTCTTACTGTCAGGTACACAGGGGTAACTTGAAGCATTATTCATGATTCAAGTTGTGAGATGGTTCATAAACTAACATGTTCTTTCTCAAAACAACAGTACACATTTCCTATGCAGGCATTGAGACATCGATTTGGTAATTTTATTTTGTGGCAGGATGTCTTACAGCTTCTTCAAGCTGCTGATTGAGGGCTTGCATCTGCTGAACCATTTGACGAACTTCTGATAGAATAATTTGTTCTGGCTGCTTCCGAAGCTCTTCCTTCTTAGCTTGGGCCTGGAAAATGTTCCCAATATTTAAGTATTCGTATAAATGAACACAGTATGGCATTGATCAACTAATGAATGCATGAAGAAAAATGATAGATGTTATCACCATGGTCCATGGATAACCAACCATGCTACCTTGAAAGAATTGCTTTCGCAACATTTAAAGACATTGGAAGGCTGAGTACTTAGAACTTAATAATTTCTATGCTGGAATTAGGTTAAGTGAGCTTAGCCCTTACCAACGCCAAAACTATAAAAAAAACAGAAAAGCGTAATATTTTGTTTCTTTAAAAAAAATTGTTTGCTCCCTTTTATTTACATATCCCACAAGGACCCACATTGTCTTGTACTCCCTCTGTCCCAAGATAACTCATTTCTAGTCTCTAACATTTGTCCCAAAATAAGTTCATATCTATCCCTCTTCATACCCTCGGTCTGCAAATCGAGTTTTATCTCCTCCATACCCTCTTACTTGCCCACCCACTAATGCTACTTTCCTATTAATGAGGGGCACTTTGTTCTTTTTTCCTCCATACTAACTTTTTTTTTCTCGAACACACAGAAAAGCCTCCATACTAATTTGAATCCCACTTGCTAGAAGTGAAGTTATTTTGGGCGGAGGTACTTCAAGGCAGTGCATCATGGATCAGCAGGGGTGTGCATAATAAAAGCTAACACAACAACCACACCGACTGAACAGCCATTACTTAGCATATTTGCTAATTTTATCTATTGGCTATTCTTCTTACGAAATAACTATTCAAAAGCAGGCAATTATTCAAAGTAATTGAGCATGTAAAAATGCTACAACAATCCGTGGTATTTTACATAATTGTATGCAGAAGTAACAATGCCAAGTAAGCACAGTTACCCTGTACAAAAGATATGGAAGTAAATAATCATTCCCAATACAACGTAAAAAAAACAGTTCTTTGTGGCAGTAGAAATTGAATAAGGCTACAATTAGTGGGATGGCTTATCTGAATAAAAAGCAGTTGGTAACCACTACTCTGTACCACTTGCAGGACATAGCTGATATTTTCACAATCAATGAAACCAGCAACTGATATGCATTGTGAGGCACCCGAAAAGAGCACAGTTGTCAATTAGGCACAGAACCAATTTACCATAACAATAATCCCTTATCTGTGCCATGCCAAATTGCCAATCAGCTAAAGGAGAAGATTCCAGCCTCAATTAAACAAAACTCTACTGAAAACAAGATAACCGGTAGTACATTCTTAGCGGGCAAACCCATTTCTATTTCAAGCAGCTCATCCCAAAGAAGACAATTACTAGAAGATTAAGTCTCACACTCAAACATGGTAAAGATGCTTTACTTTTGCTATCACATAACACAATTCATAGATTAGATATATCTTCGAAGAAAATGGCCGTGGCATGGTTAAAAAAAAACAAAAGCAAAAAGCACAGCCTTACCCTCGCGATCCGCTGCTGCATCTGCAGCCTGTGAGCACGGATCCTCCTCTCCTCGTACCCGGACAGCACCCGCACCACGAACCACGCCTTCCTCCCGAACTGCACCAGCTTATCCATCCCCGGCCGCCTCGCCCCCCCACTTCACCAACCCCACCTGCTCCAATCCATCCAAGAACCAACCGATAGCGTCATCAACAACATCCCCTTTTTTTCCCCTGGAAAAAGCGAGGTGCGTTGCTATTCGATTCGAACCGAGATGGATGCAGGTGGAACCGAGCTCCACGGCCGCCGCGTCGTTCCGTCCCCGCCTCGAAACCTTCTCGCCGGCCGCGCGCGCGGCGCGAGGAAGGATGCTGCCGCGCGGGGAGGTACGGTGGGTGGCGACTCCGGATTGCGCGGCAGATCGGCGGCGGCGGCGGCGGCGGCGAGAGGGAGTGGAGAGGTCCAGAGCCGCAGAGGTGTGGGGAGGAAGGAGAGAGAGATAGAAATACAAGAAAAGGGAAGGGGGCATTTGGTTATTCGCCATTTTCTCTTCTCTCCTTTTCATTTCCTGGCACCGCCAAACAGCCACGGTTCCATGCAAATTGGTGATAGAAAAATCTGAAAAGAAAATATATATTTTAAAAAAATATAATTGTTGATAATATAATTACATTGTAGCTTGTATATAAATATAATCTTGTGGACCCATGGTCGTAGCGTCAAATCCCCTTGCGTACACATATATGTTGTATTCTTTTACTTATCCACCTGCATAAATCTTGGAGTACATCTAACCGTGTAAAATTCGATATATTATTTCCACAATTTCTATTGATAAAAATCTAGCCATTTTAATAAATAATGGGACGATCAGTCATTCCCGCTTGTTGATCGAGAATTTTCTCAATAGCACATTCTGCAAGAATAGGGAAATATAAGGGATGTTGAGAAGAAACTTAGTATGAATATATTGACTAAAAAATAACATATATAAAAAGGTACAGGAGAATAAATTAGAGTAAAAGTTAAAGAGCCGAAAAGTTGCTCTAATCGGTTGAGTTACGGGCTTTCGACAAATAAGTTGTTAAAAAATGAACGGGGCAACTATTTCATGGTAAAACTTTTTATATTTATATTATTACTGGCCACAATAGCCAAGGGGGTGTCGGTGGTGGCATAAAGCCGATGGAGACTGAGATGGGATCGCCTTGCTTCCCCGCACGTGGTTGTGATGTTGTCAAGACAAAAGGGGAGGCGTAGCATGGGTCGACATGTCTATGCGCAAGGGCACGATCAAATTAGGAGCACGGAGGGCATGGGAAATGGTGCATCGGCTCTCCGAGGTCGTCTGTTCATGGCTCCATAGCACGGTGGGGAAAAGGGCAGGGTGCGAGCTGTGAGGTCGTGGCATAGTTGAGCTCGATTCGCCAGCACGAGTTCATTGTCACTGAAGCATAATTGACTGGCATGATGATCCTCAGAGATTCACTAAGGTGAGGCGTAGGTTTCCCCTAAATTGCCTCATTCGGAGCATGGCGGAAGCGGCACACTCGTTGTGGTCATCATGGAGGAGCGGCGGCGTAATCATTGATCTAGAGAACCGAGATACTATCGTTGGTGCAGCATGGAATAATGCTTGAGAATGTGAGAGCTGGGGAAGAGAAGGAAGAAGGAGATGGAGAGGAGGGAGATGAGTTGCCCACTAACATGTGAGACCCACGTGGATCCCACTTATCATGTCAGTCAAGACCAGCCACTATATTGGCATACTGCCGAGGGAATAAAGTTGATACGGTGTTGTTAGTTGGTGAATAGGCTATACTTGGTTCAGGGGTAAATTTCAGACTCAGCGACGATGAGGGACCTAAAGTGAACCTATTCCTAGGTCTTAAGATTGTTTGTGCAGTCTTAAATGGGCCTTTCCTTATTGGGGAAAATTTTTCAGTTTGCTGTAGTAGCTTACTCAGCTGAGCGCATGAGACAAAGGCCGAGTTTAGTTCTAAATTTTGAACCAAAAAAACGTCACATCGAACTTTTCTACACATAAACTTCTAACTTTTCTATCACATCATCTCAATTTCAATTAAACTTCTAATTTTAGCATGGAATAAACACATCCAAAGTTATTGTTTTTTTTTTAAAAAAAATTGTACTATGAATAGGCAGGGAGTGATTGAAGTATGTTCAGTTCACTGGCATCCTCCGCTGACTAATTATCCAACGGATTATATAAAGTGGATTATCTATTTGACTTGACTATAATATAAATTTAAGTGATATAATAAATACAGTAGAAAAAAGTTCCCATAGAAAATGTATTTTAAAATATGTTGAGCATATAATTCACCGTAATAATCTAATTAAGCAGGGTATAAAAGGGACAGGGCAATCGACCCATGCCGACCGACGGTTCATGTTGTTCCGCTCCTGTAAGTAGTAACCAAGGTTGACAGTATCCCGATCTGTATTCTAGTATCTTACGTATCTTACGATACTATAAACTTATCAAGCCAAAACGATACCAATCCCACCTACCGAAATGATACCAATCTCACATAATATCCTTATTTTCATAGTATCTCGATTCTACTATTCATTAACACACGATCCTATAAAATTTTAGTTAGTATCCCGATTCTACGACCCTTACGTTCCAACAAAATATTATTTATAATAAGATGATTTGAAAATAATGTAAATAAATATGCTTAGGTTTATATTATAATCAGTTAAATATATCAAAACCAATGTGATTTGATCTCTTGATAAATGTCTCTATTTGCATGACATATATTATTACTATATTTTTTTATATAGAATAGCTATGTGCAATTAATACAAATATTAATTGAACTTAAAAAGAAAATATCATAATATCCGATACTACAATACAATCCTATGATACGATATTACTTTGAGCAAAACGATACTACCTAGAATCCCAATACTGATAACCTTAGTAGTAACACGGCCATGCATCGTGCCATCCCAAGGGGGTTTTAGTACTAAGAGCAGGTACAATAGAAGACTATAATCTAGCTATAAACATATTTTAAAGAGATAAAAAAAAGAGAGAGAAGAGCAGCGGGCTACAAATCTGTAGCCAGCTGTAGCACGGACTCCAAGACGTAATGTGTGTATGACAGGTGGGACCAGGTATTAATAGTATAGTAAGCAACTATTGTATGAATTGACTATTACATTGGCTATAGATGATTTGGAGCTAGTAGTTGGCTATACTATTAAACTTGCTCTAAGGTTGTATTCTTTTCCCCTCTTTCCCAACTCACTTCCCTTGTTTTCCACGCGCACGCTTTTCAAATTGCTAAACGGTGTATTTTTTGTAAAAGTTTTCTATATAAAAGTTGCTTTAAAAATCATATTAATCCATTCTTTAAGTTTTTTAGGCTAATACTTAATTAATCTCACTATAATCGCGTGCTTTGTTTTCCGTGTGGGGAGCTCCCGAACGCAGCCTAAGAAACTAAGCAAACCCTCGGGGTCCGTGAATCATCTCCACCAACCTCCAAACTAAATTTTGGGAATTCTAGAAAAAGTCGAGGTACAACAGACTGGCCAACCAACCATCTGACTGGCCAAACTCTTTCGCTCACTGGGCAGAATTTGCTAGCAAAAATGCCTTGCCAAATTGTTGGCCAAGTGCATCCTCGTGGTTGTGCGCCATCGTTATCTGCGGCCTTCTCGAGTCGCCACCTTCGCATCCTCCTACCATGGTCAGCTAAAGAAGCTGAGGTGACCGGCAAGGAGCGGCACGGTGAGCAGGAGCATGGCCGTCGACACCCCCGAGTTGTCCGTTAATGAGCAGGGGCTGTCGAGAACGTTGGTCCGTGTGGCAGCTTCGGCGAGGAGCAGAGATAGAGATGGATGAGGTCGGGGAGTAAGCTGAGGCAGTCCACGCTACCCCTGCCACCGTCCATCTCTAGAGCTCAGGCAGCAGCATCTAGATCCTAAGCTCCATGCCGTTGACTCCCCTTATCCCTGGCGTCATCGATTCCTCCTTCGGCACTTGCCCTTCCGTCGTCTTGACTGCTGTCCCGCCTCCAACTTATTCCTGTGCTGCCATCCCTGCCTCCGTCCCTCCCGATGTTGTCTCCGCGTCGTCTTTCCCCAGATGTTAGTTTGTTGGACAGTAGAAAAGAAGGGAGAAGAAGGAAAGTAGAGGCTGATATATGGGTCCCGTTGTAATATTGGATATGAAAATAGATAATATGTTAGAGTGGGTAACAAGTTTTGCTTGTCAAATTAGTTAAGGAGTTGGCTATACGAGAGTTTTGATTTGGGTAGACCGTTGAAGATGCTCGGAAAGAAGAAACGCGGCCGCCCAAGCCCCAGATTGGTGGGTGCCTGGGTAGCATCTGCCTGCCTCACTTCCAGGCGTAAACAAGGCGGCACCCCGTAACCACCAGCTGCATGCAAAGGCCCCACATCACATTCACATGGTCGCTTGCGCGCAGCCGCCGCAAACGCACGCACGCACGCATGCGATGCGATCAATCCATTCCTCCACCGCGCGCGGAGTTGGATCCAGGTCAAAGCCGCGTACCTATAGGCCGTCATGAGTTGGATATGATGGATATAACTCTCGGGAGATCGGCTCGATCGATCGTCGTACGCTTTGGACGGCTCGCACGAGCGCCTGTCTCCATCGGTTTCGGTATCGGCAGCAGGTCAGGTGCAGCGTACGGTGTGTGGACGCGGCGGCACCGGCCCGGGAGGGATGCCGGCCTCGACGAGGAGGGCGAGGCCCCATGCAGCGCGCGGGCCGCCCATCCGCACCGACGCGCGTACGTACGTTAGCTACCGGCGAAATCGCGGAGTGGCACGCGGTCACCGTACGTCTCTCTCTCACCGATCGATCGATGGCCGGCGCGCGAGGAAACCGGGAGAAACGGAGCTGCACGCACGCACGCTCGTCGTGCCAAGCCAGCGCGCATCGTACGTATACGCTCCACTGACACCGACACCACGGCGCGGCGGCGTTGGCGCGGGCGCGATCCAAACCACGTGCTCGCTCACGTGGCGAGCCTTCGACCTACGGCTTTTCTGTAACCGGTGGGGGGGATTGTGCATGCGGTTTCACTTTCACGCCTCGTCTCGTCTCGTCTCCCTTTCCTCGCGCGCTCCACGCCATGAGATGCGCGCATCACCGACCCAAAAATGGTCAACTATATATCTGGTGGAATGGGAACCGAAGGAATCTATCTCAGCATAGTCCTGTTACATTTATAAACGGGACTAAAATTTCTTTTTTTAAGTCTCGGTTTTTTTAATGAATCAAGATTATTATGGATTTTTGCCGATCAAGTAAAGATAGTTTCTCCGGTAGTACTTATACTCCCTTCCATCCTAATTTAATCATCATCTAAGAGAACGCAGAGATCGAAAATAATAAAACCTTCATTATTAATAAATTAATCATCATCGGTTAATTAAGATGTTCTGTCGCTTTGTGTTTTATGCATTACATCACATTTTAAGTATTGTTCCCTCCGTTTTATAATGTAAGACTTTTTAGTATTACCCATATTCATATAAATGTTAATGAATCTAGACACACATATATGTCTAGATTCACTAAAATCTATATGAATTTGAGCAATGTTAGAAAGTCTTACATTATGAAACAAAAGAAGTACATGGCATCGCAACAATAGAAATTAATTATAGTTGGTTGCATGCAGCGCATTCAAAGATATTCACTTACTCTTTACACAATTAAATGAAAAGATACTTTGTTAGATGATGATTATTTTGAGAATGTCTCAAAAAATTTAGGGGATAATTAAAATTGGATGAATGGAGTATATTCCTACGTGTGTTTTGCATCGTCGGTGAAACCATCTCTTTCTTTAAGTAGAATCACCGTGGATCCAATATTTTATTCTCAATTATCTTTTTCTAGTCCATCCCTAATTATATAGGTGTAGCTTATTATAAACTACATGCATGTTAAAGTAGAGTAAATGTAACGGTGATTTGTCTAAAAGCAGTTATGTGTGTTTCTTTTATAAAAAAAAAATTGCTGACACGTTTTGGTAACAGACGGAAGGTGTCACTGGCGGAACTTTGAAATGCCTCTTTCCAGGAAGAGTTTGACTTCTTGCATGTCTTTTATTTGAGCATATTATATTAAATAGAAATGATTATGGCCATGCTATTATAATAAAGAGACATATAAGTACTTAAGTACTGATGAGGGCATGACTAAGATATAATCATACTTATCTTACATATAATAAGCTTTGCTTTAGCTTGTTGACATGTAAGATAAAGTATAATTATATTTGAGCCAACGATGGCTTTGCTTTAGCTTGTTGACATGTAAGATAAAGTATAATTATATTTGAGCCAACGATGGCCTCATCAGTACTTATATGCCTATTTATTTTATGTTTTCTATATTATTTTTTTATTGTATGTTCAAACAAACGTTAAATACTGCATCATAAGTTTTGTATCTTCTCGTTTGCAGAAATATTTGTGCGGGTGAAGGAAAGAATATCGGCCTATACAGAAGGATTCTTGAGGTTCATAAGTACGTGTTGGAAAGCTTATGAAATTTACTTTCATATGGTTTCGATCCCACGTCAAAATTTCTCCTAAGCAGTTGGGAATCTGCAAAACAAGTCACATACCTTATTCATTTCGAGTCTAATTTAGGTCTTGGGCTTTTATAATTATGTCGTGGGCTAAGCGCCAGAGATGGGCTAACCTTAGGATGTTCTTAATCATATTTATTTAGTAGCTGTCATAGTTTAGAGTCAGGGTTTCGCTTATATTATTCTATCGTTGTAGTTTCGCCGCTTAGTTCGGTCTGAGGAACCTTAACTTGTGAGCTTCATTGTATATTTGCAATATATTCAGATTGATTCTTCTATTCTCTTGCTTGTCTTCTCGATTCGCTTGCAGGAGATAGCCTTATCGGCGAGGTCAACCATGTTTCGATTCAGGTGATAACCAACGGAGGGGTGGTGTAATGATTGTGAGGGGTTAGAACGTCCTGTTCGGAGCTTTTGTGTTAGCAACATCAAGTCTCCACAGTCGGCTTATCCGGTACCTAGTCCTCATTAAGAGCTAAAAACATATACAGCAAATATTAAAACATCGTAAGAGATGCAAGCACAACTACAATATTAATCAACTTCTGACACACAAAAGCATATGAACGAGCATCGACCATTGTCTCTATTCTTCCGGTAGATCTTTAAACCAATATTATCAAATAAACCATTGGCATGTACTCTAAAGATGTTACAGCCATCTGGAACATCAACAATCCAATAGGTAAGACTCTTTAGGTCTTTTATTAGGGATGGTGTTGCCATTTGGAACATCAACAATCCAATAGGTAAACTCCTTAGGTCTTTTATTGGGGATGGTGTTGTCGATTGAACCATTGATAACCCGATAGGCAAGACTCTCTAGTGCTTTATCGTGGGCATCGTGGAGAAAGAAAAGATAAAATATTTTAGACAAATTAAGTTTTTAATAAGCACCATGAAAGACAAAACCTAAACTTTTATAATAAAAAAAATAAAAACCCTAAAACTGACTTAAGTTAAAGCAAAGACGGGATCTCATTTCCCCTCATTGTCAGTGTTGATCCCAGGATGGAGGAGAAGGGGATCACAGTTGAAAATTTCATAGAGTTCGACTTGTCACATGTCTCAAAATTTTGCATGGCTTATTTTGATTTTGGTGAGAACTAGCCAAATTTATTGTTGACGAATAGGCTAGATATATCTTATTAATATACAACCATGTATCATATAAACCTTTTCCATGTTTAAATTTTATAAAATTTTGTTTCTTATACTTTCATAGTTGTTCTTTAATACATGTTATATTAACTTAAACCTCTATATCGTGCATCTAACATGGTCAACATTGATACGACATGCTCCATTGAAATTATGCCAGCATATTACAGTAAATGACTAAAATAAAAATAAGAATTAACACATGGATTAATTACTTGCATTTTGCGGACTGGTAGACTGGTAATAGTACCATGCCTACCGTGGTTATGATAAAATGAGCAACTTAGGGTTTGCTAATCCGGACCGGGCTCACTTTTTGTGAAGCCTGCCTCCATTGTGCTCGAGACCCGACTGGCCTACGAGCGACAGTGAGAATTTTTCCGTTTCCTAGTTATTATACTTCAATTTGTGTGATAAACGGGTTAGAATGATTTATTATGTTACACCATCAAACAAAATTAATAGCCAAATATATAATTTAAATATCAATTGCATCCTCTATACGGTCTTAGTTACAAAATTAATAGCCAAATATATAATTTAAAAATCAATTGCATCCTCTATACGGTCTTAGTATCATGAAAATACAATCTATTAACTTATTAAAATAATAAAAAGAAGCTCCACGTTCGCTGTCTGGCCTATAAATTCTCATATAAATCAGAGAAAAAGAATAACAGAGTCCATATAAAAATACAATTAAAAAAAGCTTAATTTCGAAATTAAAAAATAAGGAATATTTGGAGGAGGAGATTATGGCCCATACATATATACAATTTAGAGCTAAGTGAAATTCGAAATCAAAAAATAAGAAAAAAAATAAATATAAATGTTAGAGTCCATATAAAATACAATTTAGAAATAAAAAATAAAATTAAAAGAATAAGGAATATTAGAAAAAGTGCCTATAGTACATATATGAATATAATTTAAAAATAACTGAAATTCAGAATTAAAAAAAATATTGAAAGATGAGTTTAGAGTCCATATACAAATACAATTACAAATAATAAAAATTCAATATTAGAAATAAGGTATATTAGATGAAGAGCGAGTCCATATAGAAATCTAGAACTAATCAAAGTTCAGAATTAAAAAAAGAGTAGATTTTAGAGTTCATATAGAAATACAATTTAGAAAAAAAAATAAAATTCGAAAATAAAAAAAAATAGAAGATTGGGAGAAGAATCTATAGTACATATAGGAATATAATAATATAATAGTAACGAAAATTAAAATTTTTTAAAAAATAAATATTAGAAGAATATTATAGAGCCATATAGGAATACAACTTAAAGATAACCGAAATTCAGAATTAAAAATAAAGGAATATTAAAAGAATGGTGTAAAGTATATATAGAAATACAATTTAGAAATAATTAAAATTAGAACTTAAAAGATAACTACTATCTATCGCGTATATACAATACAATAAGAATATTACACATTGCTAAGTTTGAAGTTTGCTCAGCTAACACAGAATTTAAAATTATATTATTATTTTAATATATCTTTTAATAGAATAAGTAAATATGTATGCTATCATACGAGGAAAATGAAAATTCAACCTCTGTAAAGAAGAACGTATCTGGACATGAAATTGGGTTTTTACAATTTTGGACGGAAGATGCACACGCACAAGGACCTTACCACGTGAATCGAACGGTTAAAATAACAAAACCGCCCAAAACAAACAAACAAACAGATAAATAATCAGAAGCACGCAAAATCATACCACGTCATAATCTAATCAAGCAAAAAAAAAAGAAAAAGAAAAAAGAATTCCACCCCGATCCTCACTACTGTGTCACTGACTCACTGTAGCAGCAACAGCAGCAGAGTGTGAGTGCTCATCAATCCAGCCCATCCCCCTGCTGCTGCTGCTGCTGCTTCGCTGAGACGACGAGAGGAAGAAGACGAGCCCCCAAGCCAAGCAGACGCCTCCTCCTTCTTAAGCTTCCCAATTCTTTCTCTTTCCCTCCTCCTCCGCCTCCGCCTACGCCTTCCCCGCTAGTCCCACACATCCGGCGAAGATTCCGGAAGTTTCGTCGATCCTCCGATCGATCAAGCGGCGAGCGGCGGGAGGCATGGAGAGGTACGAGCTGCTCAAGGACATCGGCGCCGGGAACTTCGGGGTGGCGCGGCTGATGCGGAACAAGGAGACCAAGGAGCTGGTCGCCATGAAGTACATCCCTCGGGGCCTCAAGGCGAGCCTTCTTCGCTTCTTCTTCTTCTTCTTCTTGTCCCTTTTCGTCCGCTCTGTTTTCCTGATCGATCGATGGGTGTGGGGCGTTTTTTTTGCTCATTCGGGTGGTGATCTGATCTCTGCAGATTGACGAGAATGTGGCGAGGGAGATCATCAACCACCGGTCGCTGCGGCACCCCAACATCATCCGCTTCAAGGAGGTGAGGCCGTGGCGGGGGGCAAATTGGGTGTTCGCCCCTGTTCGTCGCGTCGGTGGCGAAGAATCTGTTTGTTTTTTTTTCTTCTTGTGTGTGTGTGTGATGGAAGAATCGTGCCTTGCGATGCAGGTGGTGGTCACGCCGACGCACCTGGCGATCGTGATGGAGTACGCTGCCGGCGGCGAGTTGTTCGACCGGATCTGCAACGCCGGGAGGTTCAGCGAGGACGAGGTTCAGCGATGCTCGAATCGACTCTAATCAACTCCATTTCTTGGTGAGTTCTTGTGCTAATCCGCGTGAGAATGGTGGGCTTTTGCAGGCCAGGTATTTCTTCCAGCAGCTCATCTGCGGCGTGAGCTACTGCCACTTCATGGTAAGAACAGAAAAACGATCCCAGTAAACATTGCATTCTTTTTTTAAAAAAAAAAGGATGGGAAAGTGTTCAAATGTGAAATTATTATTCGTGATGGATTCGCAGCAAATTTGCCACCGGGATTTGAAGCTGGAGAACACGCTGCTGGACGGCAGCCCGGCGCCCCGCCTCAAGATCTGCGACTTCGGTTACTCCAAGGTAGGGAGAAGGCCTTCTTTAACCTTTTCTTGAATACAGTAATCTTTTCCCTCGAAACCTGCCTCAACACCTCTTTTCCCTGCCCGGATTTCTTCTAGAAATGGACAAGCTTTTCTTTTTTCCCTTGTCAAAAAGCACTCTATTTTTAAATGATCTATAGTCGATTTAATTACCTATAAATATATATTACACTAGTAATATTTGATCTTACCTGTTATACATACATTTTAATACATACATTTTAATATATGCTACAGCTAACTATAAATAAAATTTATAGCCGGTTACTTTTCTCTTTTATCATTTATCTTCGGTTTATAGTTACCTAGTCTCAAAAGATCAAAACTTTTTCTTCACTGTTTCAATTCACTCCCCCAAGAAACGCCATTGCTTGCAAACGTTTTCTTCTACAAATGCTAAAAAAAAAAAAAACTCCTATGTGCTTTCTTGCCTAATTTTCTCCCCCTTTTCTTACGCGCAACTGCCTAAAAGAAGCAACATTTTCGCTTTGATCGCAACATGACGCCTTTTTTGTTTCTTCTCCTCGTCGCAGTCGTCGCTGCTGCACTCGAAGCCCAAGTCGACGGTCGGGACGCCGGCGTACATCGCGCCGGAGGTGCTATCCCGCCGGGAGTACGACGGCAAGGTCAGTCACGCCCATTCGCCCATCACTTCCCCTTGTCATCTGTGGCATGGTGGTGGGGCCCACTGGCAGTGGCGGTAGCGTGGGGCCCACCTGCTCCTGGTCCTCAGCGCTGAGCACGTGCCGTCCCCTGGGAGTCCACGTATCGCGGTTCTCAAGGCAAACACTACCTTGGACCGTAGACCCGGCCTATGGGCGAGCTGGGCAGCATCGGAAAGTGGGTCCCATGTGTCTGTGAGTGTTGGGTCTATGGGCTACTATGGGCTAGGGTCCATGGGGGGGGGGGACAGGTGCCTCTGGGTGGTGGATTTGGGATTTGTCCTCTAGGAGAGCGGTGGAGATTTGCTTGCCTGCGGCCGGACAGACGCCCACTGGGCTGTGGGCCCGGGATTGTTCTTAGCCCGGGCCCACACACTGCCTCGTGATTCGTGACAGTAGTAGTACTAGTACATGCTAGACAGTGTGTAGTAGTACGCGCTAAACAGGCTGTGTGAAGGGGCCCTGAGACCATATGCTGCTGACTGTCACTCTCAGTTCAGCTGAGTGTGTTTTGCTCAAAAAAAATAGAAGAAGAAGAAGAAGAAGAAGAAGCTTGAGTGTGTGTTTCTTGCTGCAGCTGAGCTGAGCTGCTACTGTAGTGCATTAGATTCCCAGCTAATGATGCTCCCTCCAGTAGTGGTAGTAGAACTCCAGTGTTTTTTGTTGAAAAATCTCTTCTGTAAAAGCAAGGGAGGGATTATTCAAAAGGACAGGTTCCTTCCTTTTGTGTGTGTGTGATGTCGATCTAGACATTCACATTCTCTCTCGGTTTTTTTTTCGGTAATCAACTAATCACACATCACGCTTGATGGGGATGCTCGCTTCGACGAGGCGTGGCGGCTGCTTTAACAGCACGCCAGACACAAAAGAGGAGGGGGGGAGAAAAGACGGGTTGATCGAATTCGAGACGGTTTTAGTGGTCAAGAGTTTGCACCCTGTAGCTTGTTACGTGCCCCCACTTGTTGCTTTATTAAAATGTGGTGGCCTGAGGTAAAGTGAGATTAGCCGGTGATGGCATGAGATTCTCCAGGGTACAGATGCGAGATATTTTGCTTCTCGCCCGATTTGGGCAGGGTTAAAAGTTCGGATTCTTTGTATGTTTGGTTGTCCAGTGTGTTTTGGCGAGTGAAGTAACGGAGTGTGATTTTGTCTTTAGTTACATGCAACGCTAAGAAAGGAATGATTTTTCATCGTTTGGGATTGAAATGGAACAGACGTGTAGGGATTAGGTGAATTGTGACAGGATCCATGAGGTAGACGCACCCCTCAGTCTGTATTTGCAGTTATGCATGTCATTCGGTTGGACAGCTTGCAATTTTTGTTGACATCTTTTTGGGTTCACCTCATACTTTATGTCCTTTTCTGAGCTTTTTTTTCCATCATGGTTCTAGTGCTACATATTAGCTAATTGACGTTATCACAATGGGCCCTCGGACCCAATCCTTTTCAGGTAGACATGTTAGACTGAACTTCTCTTTGGCCTTTTCTGTGGTTATTAATTTTCTCTCTCTCCTTGGTGTCAGTTACTGCCGTCATATCTTATGAACGATTTTCTTCAGGACAGTGATTGCATTTTGTTCCTTCCCTATATAATACATCTACTCAGGCTGCTTAGATTTTTCACGCTGCAAAATTGGTTGCTTTTGATTGACAAAGTGGACACTGCCATAGATAATTTGTAGATGGAATATCAAGAAACATTTTATCATTTGCATCTAGATGTTCTTTTTTTACAACCATAATGTGCCCTTGATTTCAACAACCTATAATGCTTATTTCCGAGTTATAGAGTTATGTATTTTTCAGCTGATTTGTTCCCGTCATCTTTAGACTGCCCTCAACCACCTGTTTTTTATTTGAATTAATGCTGGAATAATCTATTGCATAAAGAAAAAAAACCACTGTTGTACCGCTTTCCAAAAGATTACTGGATGCGTATGTCCTATAACAGTCATGGTTGTTAGCCTACTTAGCCATTAGGTGAGAAAGCACAAAGTGCCCCACAGCAGGTAAATGTCTGTGGGGGGAATATGTAATTACCGAAGGACATGGATCCTCTGAGATCATCTTTTCTATGTTCTCATGATAACGCCACCACCCTAATAACGAATGTCAATACTTATGCTTACCATAGGTGTGTTCTGTCATTACCTGTTTTTATCTTTGCTTTAGTACATAAGCGTAGCACTGATGCTTGTCTGCCTTTTGAATTTAGGTTCATGGAAGTGCACGTCATCTTTCCTATCATTCAGTTTATTTTGTACAGAAGTTAGCATCCATTGTGAACATAGCTGAAATTTGCGTACTTCGGAGAGTTTTGATATTTCCACGCTTCTATTTGGAACTTTGAGCGTACTAAACATAAGTGACAGCATGCTGTGCAGAAAATAAAAGGAGCCAATCAAATAGATGTGCTAAATGGTGTAATAGAGCCTTTGATTTTTGTTTCTTGGACCATTTTAAATTACAGAGATTATTCTGAAATGTTTTGATGATCGAAACAAGCACGATTAATGTTCTACAGGCTGTTCTGCCTTAATATTCTACTAGAAAGAAGTGTACTTTCATACATCCTGTTCTTGCTTGTATTTATCCTTTCATTTGTTTCTATCTTATCTCCTGAATTCATTTACTTGTCTCCTAACATTTTTGGATTGGATGGTTGATGCTTCAGACAGCCGATGTGTGGTCTTGTGGAGTGACTCTTTATGTGATGCTTGTTGGTGCTTACCCCTTTGAGGACCCTGATGACCCCAAGAATTTCAGAAAGACCATTGGGGTAACAATTTAAGAACTTTTCAGCTAAGCATTATCAGATCACAACTTCTAGTCTCTTATGCTTTGTGCATTTTTTGTTCTCAGAGAATAATGTCAATTCAGTACAAAATACCCGAGTACGTCCATGTATCCCAGGACTGCAGGCAACTCCTTTCTAGAATTTTTGTTGCAAACCCTGCAAAGGTACTACTCTATTTAAACTCAGATCAACTTACTAGACCTATTCATGATTTTTTTAAAAAAAAAATCATTCCCAAACTTCATACAGAGAATAACAATAAGGGAGATCAGGAACCACCCATGGTTCCTGAAGAACCTGCCAAGAGAGCTCACAGAAGCTGCACAGGCAATGTACTACAAGAAGGATAACAGTGCCCCGACCTACTCCGTCCAGTCGGTCGAGGAGATCATGAAGATTGTCGAGGAAGCGCGGACGCCGCCTCGGTCCTCCACCCCCGTGGCCGGCTTTGGCTGGCAAGAGGAGGATGAGCAGGAGGACAACAGCAAGAAGCCAGAGGAAGAACAGGAGGAAGAGGAAGATGCTGAGGATGAGTACGACAAGCAGGTGAAACAAGTCCATGCCAGTGGTGAGTTTCAGCTCAGCTGAGTATTTCTGTCCAGCAGCACAGGAAGATTGCAAACTGGAGATATTGTCATAATGTGGCAGCTGATGGTCACACTCCCATTCTGTAGTTTGCAGTCTTGTTTTTCTTTTTTCAGTTTCATTTTTTCTTTTCTTCTCTTTGATGCTGCAACAGTGTAAATTACCAAAGTGGTTCTGTCACTGTCTTTGTAATGACTGATTTAAGTTAGCATGCAGAAACATAATGTATTGAATAAAACCATCTCATTGAGCATCTTCTTTCTCAGAGTTGCAGTCCCTCTATCCTTGCCATCCTGTTACTGCTATTGTCCATGTATTCGGTTCATCGCTTGGGTTGGGACAGAGAGGTGAGATTGCAGCTCTTCAGAAAGGAAAATTTTGTCAGTAACCGGAATGGTGAAATTACACCCTCCTTAAGACAAACGAACAATAATGGATTGTGGAACTAACAAAATGGACCAATGTACATGATCAGGGGCATAATGTTGAGTCCAAGGTGTACATAGGAAACATAAGTGACAATAATAGAAAATGGAACAATGCTTTGCTGAAGACCAAATTTAGGGGGTTGGAGTGTGCATTGTAGTTAACTGAACACAGTTTGCCACTCCCACTGATGTGGTTACATTCAGAATGTGACAGCAAGAGAAAATCCTAAACAGACCAAAGCAAGAACCAACCTCATCAGGGTATTCCGCCATCAAAATCTGCAACGCAATCGGCAATTCCACCATCAAAATCTCTGTTTGCACAACCAAATCTTACACCTGAATGATGATTCGTTCTTCTATACATATGCTGACAATCAGAAAGTAAATACAATATGATAGTGTAATTCCATTTTAATATACAATGTAACTTCTATATAACTTTCATATAATTTGGAACCGTTAGATTTACTTCAAAGTTTGTATGCATCCGCATGGGTGAGATGATTTGGTTCCCCCCACCCCCCGACCTCCACCTCGTGGAAATAGCGTCACACCGGGAGTTTTGAAAATTACGTACAAATTATGCTGCAGTTACATACAAGTTATACTACGATTGTACTATATTTACATCTGACAAATTTAGGGAAAAAATTATCGGCAAATGTATAGATAGCCCATGAAATAATTGCCCAGCGTAACCACGCCTCTAGGCTCTAGACGCCACAGCCCACAGCTGCTTGCTTTTGACGGCGCTTGGTTGATTCTTGGTCGCTAATTAGTCAGGGCTGATGAGTGATGAGTGACGAGACAAGATACAGGCCAAGCCCAGACAGAGGCCAAAGCACAAACCCTCCAGCAAAATTTGGCCAAAATAATTTGAAATTTGAATAGCCCGATAAATTTTGCTAACCACTAGTAAAAGAAAAACATTTTGGTATCATCGTGTCGACCGCATGCCACTATCTTCTGTGAGATATAATAGCCACTGGGAATTTACATCGCTTATTATTTAAAGAATAATTAACAATAAATACAAGCATATGAGTTAAACCTTGTAGGTTCCATAGTTCCATTCATTAACCAGCTGAGCTCAGTTCACCACCTGCGAAGGAAAATTGATTAAAAGTGGATAAGAAAATATGTGATTTTGTTTGGGAAAAAGAAGAAGAAGAAAAGACCAGTGATTTGCAGCGACAGCCTAGACCTGTAATCATTTACCGAATACAAAAGCCTCACAGCTAGCAGCATTGTTCTTCGATCGATCAGTGCGATGAATTAGTATCTCCGCATATAATTAACTAACAGGTATACACACATTCACACAGGAATTGACAGATCAAGATGCTCGAACAAAAAATGTACAAATCTGACCCACAGATACCTCATTGTTCAATCTAATTTTTTTTTCCATCGATTCGATCTCCTTTCCAAATCAATAAACCTCCACAGGAGTAGTACTCCTATACCCAATCCAAGAGGGCAATGTGTCCATCGAAAGCAACACGCGTTTGTTTGATGCTGCCCTAGAAATTATCAGGAGCTCCATTTCCTGTCACTGATTCTCGTCAGAGCAAAACGCAGAGAGCTGATTAACCAAGTCGCTGTCGCGTGCTTGATTCCACACTGGGATATCCCAGATCGAGCTGCCGATCGATCGATCGTTTCTGCAAGCGAGAAGCCAATCAAGAAAAAGCTTCACGCGAACGCATGCATCGATCGACAGCGACAAGAACCGTGGGACTTTGGAGAGAAATCACGGGCGAAAGCGATGGATCGAAAATTCGAAATATCGAATCGAATCAAAAGCCGGCGATGCCGGATAATTCTATTTGCATCGTCTCGTTGATAGCTGCTCATCAATTGCTAAGAAGCTAGCTTGGCATGTGGTGCATTTTCATGTCCACCTGCCAAAATGGAATCTCCCATTTGGGGGGTGTTTGGACTCATGCAGTGTCTGAAACTCTGAATGCGACCTGCGTTTTCTGAAACTCTGAATGTGACCTGAACTTTTTGTCCACTCCTTGGAGAAAGAGGATGGAAATATACGTTCCTTACATTGACCTGAAAAACTCTGAATTCTGAGAGATTGCAGAACAAGTAATTAAGCAGAGTTTGGTGAGATTCGATGGAAAACATGGAGCAAAAGAACATCTTTAATTGCTCGGTCATCGGAGGTAAAAAAACAATTCGCATCTGGTTAGCGTCGTCTGGATCTGGCCGGGGTGAGGGAATTCAGCGTTCCTGCCTGTGGAATTTGGAAGAGTCTTTGCTCCTGAATTTAAGAATTCCGGCCAAGATTTGGAGCATCTTGAATAAGTCAAAAAAGATAGTTCTTGTGAATCGAGTGCTAGTTTCACACGTACTGGTTGATCACAAAGAGAAATCGTACGTGTCGCTATTCTTCAAAAGACATAGAACGGTGGATGAATGGGCACGCTTCTCGAGCTTCTAACAATGCTGTTTCTTATAAGAACCTTGCATTTATGAATTTATTAGAAATATTGTTGAAATCCATTTTCAACTTTATAATATTCAATTTCATTCTTATGTACTTGCTCTGTTCCAAAATAACTCAAACTATAGGGATGAATTATATATTTTGGAAAAGAGGGAGTACACTCGGATAATTATCCCAAACCATTGGACTATTCAACCATTTAGTACAAAAAATATATTTTAGTGTCAGTTACTTATGTTGTTTTTTCACCTTAATTATCAGCTGAGCTGGCGCCTAGTCCACCATGGCTTTTCTTTTACATGTTTGCATGCAAATATGGACTTTTATCGTAGTACTTCTTTTAAAGTTTCAACATGATTTTGCGTTTCGAAATGGCTGTATGGTTTACACCTTTCTACACGCAAAAGAACACGATTTTAATGCTAGGGTGAATCATGGTGTCGATCTGGGGGACCGAATTCCTATTGTTTTTCAGTACGGATCATCCTGTTTCCTTTTCTTTTTCAGATGCTATGAAGAAGAAGCAAATTAGTATGTCTCATCCATAGAATTATATCGATTCTCATTCACACGCATGAACGATCGATGCTAATTGAGAAAGTCAGATCGAAGTGGGGGCCATTGTGCAGATGATTAATTCTAAGTAGATCACTGTCTATGATGATCTCTATCCTCTATCCTCACACTGTTCATAAAAGGAGATTAAAAGTGATTAATTAACTTTGCTCGGAAGAGATCGGCACAAATGGCAGCATTTCAACAATGCTATCTGCCCAGCAAATCTTTATTAGGTGCAGACCAACAGTTTGGTGAACCACTCCTGCATGGTGCCTACTTGTCCTACTATATGTGTATTATCTCCTTTCTAAATGCATGTGTTGACGCCTTTTTGTAAATTCTTGATGATTTTACCTTTGCAGTTAAGGTAACTTCCTTGCATTGTCAGTGTTGAAATGTGATTGGAGTACTACAAAGTAACTGCTAGATCAGCTTGTTTACTGTATGTCTGAATCTAAGAATCTAAGGCTGTGTTTAGTTGGATCCAAAGTTTAGATTTTGGTTGAAATTGGAGATGATGTGACTGAAAAGTTGTGTGTGTATGACAGGTTGATGTGATGGAAAAGGACTGAAGTTTGGATCCAAACTTTGGATCTAAACACGGCCTAAGATATGAAACTCAGTTTGATTTTGACTTAGCATGAGGTCAATTGGACAGTAGGAACTTTACTGTTCTGTAGGAGAAAAAAAAGATAAAAGAAAATTTTCAGGATACAATTAAGCTAGCTTTAACTCTGAGGATTACTTAGTTAGCTGATCATGCATATATCTAACTATGTATTAACTGAAAATTATCATGCCTTGCTTATTATTATGTACTCATGTGTATATAATTCTTTTCAATCTAGTAAATCTAGTATACATGTATGAACTATCAAAGTATAAGAGAATAAGAACAAAATTGAATTTGAATCAAGCATCGCAAATCAAGAATAAATGAACAAAAACTAATTAGAGGCGATCCTAAGAAATAGGAGAATGAACTCATAGACGATCTCTTTTTTTTTGTATGTATGTATGAACTATTAAATTTCCTGTACTGTATATGTTTGAGATTTTCTCTGCTGCTGTCACCGACATCGCCGCCGCCGCCGTCGCCGCCGCCACAAGGTCGCCGTAGCCAGAGCCATGTCACGCCACGCCAGCGACATGGCCATGCCGCCGTCGCCCTCCACGACGCGGAACCCGCCGCCGCCGCAGCCGCTCTTCATCTTGAGCAGCAGCTTCGCCTGGCTCACCGTCCTCGAGCTCAGCTTCACGCCGTCGAGCCCGGCGCCCTCCATGGCCGCCTTCCAGTTCCAGCTAGCTGCTGCGTGATCGCCGCCGCCGCCGCCGCCGCCATGGCGGCGGCGGTGTTGGTGGTCTAGCGAGGCCACGGCGTCGGCGATCTCCCTCCCGAGGTGGTCCCTCTCGATGGCGAGCCTCTCGGCGCTGTCCGCCGGGAGGCACTCGTGGAGCGAGTCGAACACGGCGGCGAAGTATCGGAGGTTGGCGGCGAACCGCGGGAGCAAGCTCGCGCTTCTTCCTGTAGTGGTGTTGTCGCCGCCGGTGAGCCCGCCGCCGCCGTCGTGTTTCTCGATCAAGAACACCATGGACGGGTTCAGGGAGTTGATGTAAGCCATTCTTGTGGCGGCGCACGCTTCTCTTGAGCTCGCCGGGAACACCAGGTTGACGACCACCGTCGCGTCGTCGTCGATCCTGGTGCAATCATGGCGGGTGTTCGATCCGTTGTTCAGGATGCCCTCGAACTCGAACCGTAGGTTGGGGCAGCCGGCGGCGAACCGCCGGAGCCGCGCCTCGGTTTCCCGTAGCTCGTCGGCGCTCGCGCCGAAGCCGGTGATCCGCAGGGACACCGGACCGTCGCCGCAGCCGCCTCCGTTGTCGTCGTCGTCGTGGGATGAACTGCTGGTGGCGGCGGCGGCGGCGTCCGACAGGGACTGGATCAGCGAAGGCCACTGGAACCCGTACGAGACGTCGAAGTCGACGACGTGGAGGCGGCGCCGGCCGCCGGACTCGAAGGCCTCGACGATCGCCTGGTTCGCCGTGAAGTGCGCGAACTGGTAGAACGGCGACGCCTGGTAGAACATGGTGTACGCCAGAAACTGCTCGGCCCGCGCGGCCGCTGGGGCCGCCGGCGAAGATCTGGCCGGCCGGAGCCCGGCGGCCAGCCTCGGCGCCAGCGCGGCCGCGTAGCACGCCGCGACGCGCTGCGCTGGGTCGCCGCCGCCGCGGCACGACGCGCGGCGGTCGACCTCCCGCAGAGCCGCGGCCGCCGCGCGCGCGTCGCCCGCCTCCCCGGCGGCCACCGCCGACAGAAGCAAGCGCACCAGCTCCATGCCGCCGCCGCCGCCGCCGCCACCATCCGACGACGTCGCCGCCATTCCATTTTCATGGTCAAACTCCTCCGCCTTCTTGACCATCCGATCTCTCACCCTGCTACCCCGATCGCCGCCACAAATGGCGCTGCTGCCGACGCCATCGACGACGACGGCGCCGCCCCCCACCACCTTACTCTTCTTGGCCACCGCCGCCGCCGCATCACCACCACCACCACCATCGATGGCAAGACTCAACTTCAAGTTCATCTACTCCTCGTCACCTTGAAATCCCAATCGATCTCCAACCTCCAAGAGAAACGGATTGATGCAATATATCTTCTTCGTCTGTTCTCCAAGCTCTCTCGCATGCGGCAATGGAGATCAATGGCGGAGGAGGAGGAGGAGGAGGAAGAGGAATGGGTGGAGGCGAAGGCGAGGGATATATATATAAGCGCGGGAATTGGAGGGGAATCTGGCGCGAAATCTCTCGATCGGCGTAGCTTTGGATGCAAGAAATGCCTATGCTTCGCGGACGTTTTGGCTGGACTCGCCATTGGATTCCAAGAAATGGATATGCGGTTGGGTCGTTTGGCTTTCCTCTTTGTCCTCTGCAAAAGGATCTATCTGTCTCTCTCTCTATGTGTACCTGTCATCTGTCGATATTGTACCGGTTCCACTGCTAGGCTAGGCTAGGCTAGCTATCTCCCTCTCTGACCCTCTCTTTCTCTGGTCTACATGTAGCTTGGAAAGAAATTGTTCATTATTAGTGTTTGTGTTAACAATGTGTGTGATAGATGTTGACAATTAGTTATTACTCATATATAGTAGTATAATTCCAGTGTCTTAGTATATTGTACCAATGTTTATGCTTTGGGTTCAATTGCTATATGTCATGTTCATACCGCAGGGGTGTGCTTCTACACTGTTATGCCTGGTCCCGTCTGACCATATGGGCATATATATATATATATATATATATATAAATTGCTCATGACAAGCCTCGACCGATGCAATTTTATATTCTGGGGGAGGTAATGTTCAGACTTCACACTTCAGAAGTACTCCAATATAGTTTAAGGTTTGTAAGCTAGCTTTGAGATTCCACTATGGTTGTTACTAGTATATTACATAACAAGCTTAACATTGACTCATGCAAGCTATAGCATCATCAGCGTGTACGTCAAGAACATGGAGCATACGTTCTGTGGACTTGACTCTGTGGAATGGAACAAGTAAAATCTGTGGAAAAGGAAAGAGAGGTAGTTGGGTGGGCAGCAAAAGTGAAGTGGTATATAGTGATAGGAAGATGCGACGAAGTGTGAAGGAGATAGGGGATAATGGAAATTTTGGCAGGGGAGGAGGGGGGGGGGGTTGAAATGGGTATAAACCGTTGTTGTTGCCGAGACCTGACTTCTCTGAGCCATCCGTGTGTGACTGCCGCTGCTTGTCGCACTACTGTCCTGCTTTCTTGAAACAATGGCCCTACAGAAATGCCGACAGTTGGATCATTCTGTGCCACTCTACTCTCTCCATCGCTTCTCCTTTGCTTTTTTCGCTAAAATTTTGTGCTTTTTCTCAAAATATTGGAAGGAGTGATTCTACGGTACAAGGAGGTACTGGGTACGGTAGTACTTTGATTAGTAATAAGCATAAAATTTTGGTACCACCTTGCAAACACTAAGTTGCCATCTTATTTTAGACAACAAGCTTATTTTCTGTAAGAGTCGAGAAGTTAGGCTTGAAGCCAGGCCAAACAGGGTCTTAATATAAATGGTATATTTCCCGTGCATTATAAGACCTAAAGAAACTCTATTGGAGCTTAGTAGAGTATTTAGATAACAAACTCTATTTCTCACAATTCTGAGCATATGGTATGATGCCCTTGCTTTACATCATACTGGATGTTGCTAGCTCTCTTGGCAGATATGATGCCTTATTTTGGTGGGAAAATTGGAACCATGCCATTATAATTTTGTAAAATTTGAGATATGTTCATCCTGACCCACATGTCATTGACTCATGTGGGATCTACATGTCATTGAGATACCGATGGCATATCTCAAACTTTACAAAATTATAATGGCATGGTTCAAAATTACCCTGTTTTGGTAGATGCCCTGTGATCCTGCAGCTCATGACACAATAAACAGAACCTGTAGATTTTCAACTATCATAGAATAGAACATACTGTTGAAACTGGGTAGGCGTCTAAAATTGTGACTTCTCAATCCCCTTCTCCTCAAACTCAGCAAGTTGTCACCTTATTTTAGACAACAAGCTTATTTTCTGTAAGAGTCGAGGCTTGAAGCCAGGCCAAACAGGGTCTTAAAATAAATGGAGCTTAGTAGAGTATTTAGATAACAAACTCTATTTCTCGCAATTCTGAGCATATGATATAATGCCTTTGCTTTTACATCATACTGGATGTTGCTAGCTCTCTTGGTATCTATGATGCCTTACTTTGGTAGACACCCTGTGATCCTGCAGCTCATGACACAATAAACAGAACCTGCAGATTTTCAACTATCAAAGAGCCGTAATAGAATATACTGTTGAAACTGGGTAGGCGTCTAAAATTGTGACTTCTCCAGGTTCGCACTAGTCGTCCATATTCATATGGAGACCTTGGCCGGTGGACAAGAGTAGTTGATTTGAACATAAGAGCACTTCGATTTGAACATGTTCTCATGTTCGTTGCGTCAAAGGTTTAATAGCACCGGAAGGTACAAACGTCAACCCTGATCCATTCCAACAGTACAGATCCTCGGAGTTCACGAAGCTCAGCGTTGAATAAGTATTTGTAGCCGTAGGCAAGCGTATATGTTCAGTTTCATGATACGCAAGATATCATCCACTGTACACTAGTCTATTCCTTACTATAACATTGAAGTACACCTTTTAACATGCATACAGGATCTCATCGGCATAGCAAATTCTTGCGAAAGGAAATTGCATTCGAGCGAATGAATACTCTAGACAAGCTGTGCTCCATTTGCTGCAGTCTTTCCTTACATGGACGAATTGAGGTATACTCCCTCCGTTTCACAATGTAAGTCATTTTAGCATTTCCCACATTTATATTGATGTTAATGAATCTAGACATATATATTTATCTAGATTCATTAATCTCGATATGAATGTGGGAAATGCTAGAATGACTTGCATTGTGAAACGGAGGAAGTACTTGTGTTCCACATCAGGGACAGGAAGAATTTCAAGAATTTTTTCTCTATTGTAACATATATCTGTTTTTTGTTGCTTAGTCAAGCAAATGCCCCTTTCTGCATTGAAGCTTCAAAAATGCCAATCACCAAGCTTTGCAAGCCAAAATGGCTACGGAGTGTGGGGCAAGAGAGAACAGTTTGGATGCCTGCACAGAACAAAACGAACAGCAACATAAGCAAGGCCTGAGAATCATCAGTCTGCAGCAGCTAGATCTCATCCATTATGTTGTAGGAAAGGCTAGCGTATAGATGTCAAGTCAATTTGCTGGAAAAAGGCCAGCAGCTGCCGACAATACTTGGATATGCATTGCTAGCGAGTCCATCCTATTGGCGGCCCGTGAAACGTGCACGGCACTTATGCTGGACTGTCAAATGGAATGGACAAGGTGGGACATACTCACGATTTCTCATGTGTGTAAGAGAGAAGAAATCATAGGATCACATGGAGGGGACACAAAAGGATATACAAGAGTAGTTCTCATTGACTGGGCAGAGTTAGAGATATCAGATATTCAGATGCACATAAACATACACAAAATATTTTTTTTGAAAGGACATATACACAAAATATTAGTAGTAGTTATTGAAGTATAAGTATTCATTCTAATAATAATGTGCATCCAGAAATTAGTGTCCTAACCTCTGAAGTTGATTCTGCTATGTTTCCGTTGTTATATGGTATACCATAATCCACTGACCTAATGGAAACAAAACACAGAAATTAAGCTGCTGCATTGAAGAAAGCTACCAATACCAAGCCAACTATAGTTACTTCATACTTACAATAACTGCTACAAGTGATCAAGCAAAATGCTAATCATGCGACTATTGTTACAGGTCTATTTTTATGGCAGGAGTTCCATGCAAAACTCGAAGAAACTAATTTCCATGCAAATTCTAATGCTCCACAAATAGCCAAGTTGTGACTACTGTATCTGTGAGATAATATTTGACACTGATCTTTCAGTTACGTTACAAGAAAAAACTTAATATGAAGAGATTACCATAATTTCATGCTTGTTGGGCCTTTTCTTCTTCTAACAGTAAATGAATAATGGATCTGACCACTTCATTGTCAACAAAAGTTGCCATCTGGAAGCAGACCATACAAACAAGATAATTAGAAAATACAAGTTGCAGCATATTGACTGTAAACTATCCCGCGTGTATTGTATCAAGCCTTTCCACAAAGCTATACAAGTGAACCAGCCTTTTATTACAGTGAGCCAATGAGGTCAGGGAGAGAAATTATATGATGAGATGTGCAGGAGACACTACAGCTGCACAATATCTCATTTCATGAGTAGGTGTTATTCCTTGTACGTTAAAACAAGGGGAGACACCATACCTCTGGCTTTCTTATCAATTCTTTCAGAACAGCATCAAGTGTTACGCGAAGTTGCTTGAATAGGACAGCAGTCTGTGCAGCAGCTGCCAGCCTTAACCATCCATCTATGATAACCACTCCTGTCTGTTAAAAAAAAAGACAATAAGTTTCCCCACTGATTACAATTAGCTAAAGATACCATTTAATAGTTAATGCACAAAAATATACACGATAAGTTAATAACCAACAGTTTCTAAATGAATTTCCCTTAAACAAGAACATGGGAGGAAAAATTGCCTAACTGATTTAAACAGATCGATGTGAAACTGAAAGCCCTAAAATTGATGCAATTTTTCACTTTTCACATATATTACTCACAAAAACTAATAATTTATACTGAGTAGTTTCTCTTTTGATTGACAAGTGCCAATATCTAACATGTGATGTGAGCACAAGAAAAGGCACAGGCACTGCATCCCTTATAGAAATAAGAGGATGGGGGTTCGGTATCTTAAGCCTAATAGTCTAGGATTGGATAGAGACCACAATACCTGATGTTGGATAACCATGGTACCACCAAACAGAAGGAGCGAGTAAGGAGAAATAACACTAGTATCACGTAGAAATACCTTACTTGTCTCAACCTGAATATAGGGAATAGAGAGAATCAAAAGTATCAGAGATTCAAAAATACAATATTTTTTCCTCAGATCACCATCGTAAATACTTTTTTATATGGTATATCATTCCACATTTCTACAAGTGTATCTTATGCAACATAATGATAATGGTGCACCCCATTCATGTTCAAGTCAAAAGGATACCTTCTCAAGAAACACCAAAAATGGATATTGACCAGCTTTCAAGCTGTGGTTCATAGATGATGGGTGTATGTGAACTTCTCGTCGTCCATCATACCATCGAGGACGGTCCTTTCCAGACAGAAAATCAGATGGCTTCCTGCCACCTAGAGCTCCTGGATCAACACCCTCTAAAGTAGCTGCAACATTAGGGTATAGACCTGCGCATATGACTGACTGCAAATGCCACATAAGCATTTTCCAGAAATGAACCATATTAGCGTCAAATTGAACTAAGTGAAACAACAGCTTATACAGATTACTAAAGGTAAACAAGCATTACACTAGGATATTAATCTCATCAACATGATCATATTTATTTTGTACTTTGGCACATGTTAAAAAAAGTCAAAAATGTTTAGCAATCATGCCATTACCTTGACAACTGAGGAGTAACGAGCATATAAGTTAAATGGAAGAGACATATTCGCAAACCAACTCTCAAGAGTATTTTTCCTCGTTCCATCCACAGGCCTCTGAAAAATATTAGGATTAATTGACATTAGAAGATCGATTATGATGTCTGTCCCCGTTCAAATTAGAAATAGAGGACTTTGGCAGCATTTGGCTGGGAAAGTACATTACCAATTTAAGTTAGGGTACCCTTTTAAAGTTCCCAAAAAGAAACTAACTTGCTCCCTCAAATTTAGTCCTTTTTTAACATTATCTAATTTTTAGTCTTCATGTGACTTTGACCATTGCATTTATAACTTTTCATTGGTATAAATTAGTCAATTGTAATATATGAAGTGATTGACTGAACTAGTCATAAGGTTGTCACTAAGGTGCTAAGAGCTACAGGAGCCTATGTTTCCAACTACAACTCTATATGTACTGTAGCATTTAGCTGTCCAATCATGTGATGATTATATATTGCTAGTCATCATATACTTAGCTTGTAGGACAAAAGGACTAGAGATACAAAATTGTCACTGTTATGACTCAGTCAACTAAAGAAAATGAACAACATGATATAAGTCTGCATTCCAGTAAAGATGATATCCCTAGTGCAATTCTCCATAATGAAAAGACATACCAGGCTATCTTTAGGAATATCCAAAAGTCCAATGTCTGCTAATAATGTCCCATACTGTAGTCGCATGTCTCTGAAAGGGTAAAAAAGTGTTATTGTGAAATTTAGTTACTCCCTCTGTCCATTAATATAAGGACTTTTACCCTTCATTGGAGAGACTAAGGATGAGAGAAAAGGATATATGCCCCTCATTAAATGAGTATTAGTTAGGGAGGGAAGGGTGGTTCTGGATTTTTTGCAATTTGGTCCTTTTCGAAAACTTATTTTACAAATAGACCCCTAGAAAAATTTATTCCATGAATGGTCCTTTTTGGGGCGCCAGAGACGCTAGTGCTGTGGTCCAACTGGACGGTGCCAGCATCTTTGGCGCTGTCCCCGTGCCACCACGTGGCTGCCATGCGCTAACGTGGCAGGAGGACAACGCTAGCCATACTGGCGCCACCCCTCCCCTCATGGCTCCAGCCATAATGGTGCACTCTCCCCAGGGGGTGGGCGGCACTTAACCGCGCGGGCCCCACCCCCTCCCTGCCCATTCACCCCCTCCTCCCCAGCCCGAGCCTGAGCAGAGTTCTTGCTGTCTCTCTCTCCCCGTCATCTCTTCTTCTCAAATCCACTCGTTTTGGAGCCGTTTTTCACGAGATTTTTTGGGGAAATCGAAGAGCAATGTATTCTCCATTTCCTCCTCTCTTTTTTTCGTTTTAATTGGTGGAATTTGTAGATCGGAGGGTAACCCTAGAACCGATTCTTTTTTTGGCAAAAAAAGTGATTTTGACCGTTGCAAATGGGGATTTGTTGATTGTAGAGTTACATGTGTACAATGTGCTCATTGGTCCTACGATTTTTTTTTAGTATACATGTGTTGATTTTTAGGGGATTTTTTTGGAGTATATATGTGGTAATCGATTTTTCCATACAACCCCGTTCATGTCTCACCTAAAAATCAACATGACCACATATATACTCCAAATAATCGTAGCATCAACGAGCACATTGCACACATTTAACACTACAATCAACAAATCCCAATTTGCAACGGTCAAAATCACGAAATTTGCAAAAAATAAAAAATTGGTTCTAAGGGTTACCCTCCGATCTACAAAATTCCACCAATCAAAACGAAAAAAAAGAGGCCACAATGGAGGAGAATACCTTGCTCTTCGATTAGCCCAAAAAATCTCATGAAAAACGGCTCCAAAGTGAGTGGATTTGAGGAGGTAAGGGAGGGGGGAGAGAGAGAAAGCGCAACAGCCCTGCTCAGGCTGGGGAGGGGCCGAATGGGTGGGTAGGGGGAGGGGGTGGGGCCCGCGCAGTTAAGTGTTGCCCACCCCCCGAGGGGAGCGCGCCGGTATGGCTGGCGCCAGG
Source organism: Oryza sativa Japonica Group (assembly GCF_034140825.1). NCBI lineage: Eukaryota > Viridiplantae > Streptophyta > Magnoliopsida > Poales > Poaceae > Oryza > Oryza sativa. Next base: position 21,832,262 of record NC_089038.1, read on the forward strand.
GGGGTGGGGGGTGGGTGGACGGGGCGCTGTCCTCCTACCACATCAGCGCAGGGCGGCCACGTGGTGCCATAGTGGCACGGGGACGACGCCAAAGATGTTGGTGCCGTCCAGTTGGACCACGGCGGCAGCGCCTCTGGTGCCACAAAAAGAACTATTCCTGGAATAAGTTTTTCCAAGGGTCTCTTTGTAAAATAAGTTTTAGAAAAGGACCAAATCGTAAAAAATCTAGAAGGGTGGTTGGGGGTAAAATTAGTTGAAAATTAAATGAGGTGGTTGGTAAGAGAAGTATAGTACTCTATACATTGTTATATTCAAGGACAAATTTCAAAAGCTTGAAGTCCTTATATTTGTCGACGGAGAGAGTAGCTTTATATTTCATACTAAATATGAATAAACTTTAGAAACAATGGTTGCACGTAGACAGTTGCTGAACCGACTCTAGCAGATCTGGAGGAAAAAAAAAAGAAAACTTAACACACCTAAACTTGACTCTAACAATGGTTGCACTTATAGAATCAGTAGTCACTCGAGAAACAGTTTGTGACTTCTTGTAGCATACACACATAGGGGGAATTTACCCACCTAAACTTAGTCTTTCTAAGTTCACACATTTAATTTGAGACCATAGGATTTGAAGTGTTATTAAGACCATGCTGAATAGTGCACTACCACGGTTAAATATTTTTGCAGAAAAAATCCATTAATGAATGAAACTTTCTGAAAATCATAACACAAGTATACTGATTCTCTCTTACTAGATTAGTGGTGGTGACATATATGTAGTTAAAGAAGGTGCCCTTGATTGATAACCCAAAAAATTAGTCTAACATTTGAAAATATAAACGCTGTAACTGAAATTCGGATAAGCCCTTAAGAAAATCTTATTCTTTTGCATCAAGCTTTTGTATAAAGTATAAACTGACTAACTGAGGTAGTCCAACCTGACCATATACATCACTGTACTGTTCAAGTAGAATGAACGGCAAAACTGATGGGCAGATCTAGCTCCATTCTGCAATTGAAAATCACATATTAGAAAACCTTGGAACTGATGTTCTTTTTTCTTTTTACAGGCTGACATATACTGCAAAATTACTCTGATAGTAGTCTAATATAAAGGAACACATGATACTAAGTACACATGAGCACGTAACAAATGTATCTAATGTCACAAAATTGTATTCGAGTAGATGAAATAAGTTTTATGACCTCTCTTAGTATGCGAGACCACTTATTGTATGCAATAACCATTAACAGGTGGTCAGATTGTTTATTATCTGCTGTAGAAGCAGATCCATCAAGGTTTTCATTCATCAATGAAGCCTTTGCCTTCTCCACATTTTGCTTCTGCATTATCAATGAAACAATGTCATGATAGTGCATATCCAGATTATATAAATTATTGACCACGATAATATCATAATACCTCATCTTTTGGAGAGATGAATGGGGATTTATAACTCAGAAAAGCAGCAACAGAAAGAATGGGAGATAAGCAGCCAAAGATAGCACCATAGAGCATCATCTGCAGTCGCACAGAAGACAAATCAAAGCAAAACATTAAATAGGTAAAGTACTACAAATGCTCCACAAATCGATGGAACAAACATAACAATTACTGTCATTATTTGTTAATAACATGCAGAAACTATTTATTTCTATGAACCCTGAATTATCTGTATAGAACTATAATACCATTGGGAATGCTCAAAGGGCCACAGATATGAAAAATAAGTGGTAAAACTCTTACTGTTAGTCAATTACAGAGGTGTGAAAAAATACAGTATTGCCTACAAAAATTACTGTGCACTAGAGTTAAGTACATAAAAGGTAGGAAATAAAGACATTCCAAAGGGACATGAAGAACATAATAGAGTTGTGATGTACTGTAGGTTCTTCTTTCTTTAATGGAATGACATGCAGTTCCCATGGGCGTTCTCGGAAAAAATGGAACATAATAAAGCTCACTGAAGTTTATTGTGAATAGGGCACTGTAGTGAAGAACTGAAGATTAAAGTTGTAGTTAAGGAATGGAATGAAAAAAAGGTATTTCATATGGAATTTTTTTTATGTACATAAGAATATAGATTAGGCATGAAAAGGGCTGGGCTGTCTTTGTTTGCACGCAGATTGAAGAAAAGAAACAACATTAACAACTATCTGCTACTTCGCCATTTAACATGACAAACAAAATCTCCAATGCAAATGTGAGGTTAGATACAGCAAGCTATCTTTTCTTATTTGGAAATATAAAAAGTTATACAACTCTAATGCCTACAACTAACTCATATATTTACATACATTGAAGAATTTATGGTGATATTGCCACACAGCCATGCACAGACAAATGCTAGCAAACAACAACATGTAGCTAGTTACTATGCTGAAATGTATGCATTAAATATCTATGTCACTTTTGATGAATGAGCCAGAAAATTATATTTTAGCCGCACCTTTCCAATCAAAACATCAACTGGCAATTTGGCCAAATGATAGCCAAGAGGTGATAATTCCTCATGTCCTTCAAATGCTCCAACCTACACATGACACCAGACAGTATAAAGTTTGGTTAAGAACTACAAAAGGATATGCCAAAAATGTTTCTGCTACTAATATGCACACATGAATAAAGATTTATATGACAAAAGGCAGAATAGAACCTGATATAACAAGTCAATAGCAGAGGAGATAGCTTCTTCTTTAGGGGGTTCTATGGCCTGAAACAATACGATATGAAATATGATTATTTGGCATCACAATTTCACAGCTGACACAAACAGAAAGCAGAACTTCTGGTAAAGAAAAAAAGTAGAACAGATAGTTGTCCACAAATTCCTAGCAAAAACTGCATCAACTAATGATACTGCACAAACACATTCAGAGAAGCATAACCGTTCATACAATCTTAGAGAGATCATGCAAGATTGCATAGATGCATGTGAAGAAAACAAAAATAGACAAGTGATGAGGATAAGATAAAATATACCTTTAAAAGAAATGACTTTATGCCACCCAGATGAAGTGATTTTATTTGCAAACACAGCTCAGTCAATGGCATCCGCAGCATCTCAGGCACCTTCAAGCATAATAGACAGAAATATCAAAGCATGATGGTTACAGATGTTGCTTAGGACAATTGTACTTGTCCTTAGCAAAACTATTAACATAAACATAGCTCATGTTCGTAAGCAAACTCATTTTTTTATATGTTACAGATACTAAAATATGGAATCTCTGGTGCAGAATTTGAATTTAGTATCTTTTTGTAACTAGAGAACCTGAAATGGGCGCATCATTTTTTCAAAACGATGGCGAGTATACAAGCAGAAACACAACCCAGGCTTCACACGACCAGCCCGTCCTCGTCTCTGTTTTGCATTTGCACGAGAAATCCAATCTTCTACTATGCTTGACATTTTCTGCAAACAAAATATGACAAAACAGCTTCTATTAGATATGTTTTGAGATGATTTATCATATCAACACATGCATAAAAAAGTTGATAGGCTGAGCTCATGGCCAACTTATGAATTTCATGTGATTATTACTCCGGTAAACATGGGTTAAAGAAGTCCAACCCATGAGCTCACAATGTAGCCTAATAGAACCCCACAACAAATAATGCCAAGTTGCCAAGCATCAAGCATTTTTATTTTGACTTTCAAAAGCATTTTTTGTTTATATAGAATCCAAGCATGTTACTTCAATCAGAATTTAACTTCCAAGATTTTAAATAACTAAATAGTCAATTTTAGTGCAAAGGCATCCAGTAGATAGAATTTTGTAAAGAAAACCACACATTACTAAATATTAATAAAAAAAACTTGAAGTTTTGATGACAACGGACCTAAGGGTAAATCTTTATGGTAGCAGTGCTATGTTAGATGGACCAGCTGATGCAATTTTCACAAGATCCATTAACAGACAAAGACAAGACCAGAGTCCAAAAGTTTCTAACATATATGGTCTAGTTCCAATAAAGAACCAGCACAAATTTAACCAAATGGACAGGCTCATCGAGGACAACTTTATTCAGCCTTGGCAGATCGAAGGTGCACCATAGACAAACAAATCATGAAAATAAAAGGGATAAAATCCCTGGGAAAGGATTGTACAAGTGCTATATTTGTACTCATTCAAATTTACAGGCACAAACAAGAGAAAGGTGACCTTCTGCGGGTTATAGCGATTTTCCTTGTGCTTCCCAGTATCAACTACATAAATTACATCATCAATTGTAATGCTGGTCTCTGCTATGTCTGTGGCGACAATAATCTGCAATATCATGAAGCACAAAAGTCGTAAGTACTCGTAAGTAACTAAGTACTCAGTAGGTCCTGGGTGAAGAGAATCACCTTGCGAATGTTTTCTGGTGGTGACTGGAACACCTTCCTTTGATCAGTGGGTGCAAGCAGTGAATGCAAAGGAAGAATCCAATCAGATGATTCCCTTCCAAATCTAACAGAAGCAGATAATCTATCAATCAACATATCAATCTCTGCGACTCCCTGAGCAGCATCACAGACGAAAAATGGTGATCAATCATCAATATTGCAAGGTGTTTATTAAGAAATGAAGCATTAAGCTGGCGTGACACCCTGAACTTACAGGAAGAAAAACAAGAACAGCGCCAGGGGGGCAGTTCTCATCAATATAGCATATCAAGTCTTCCAACAGATCAAAATCAATCACATCTTCATTTAAGCGTTTCTGAGGTAGCAACAGAAAATCTTTAGTCCGCCAGAGTTATATTTTAAAAAAGAGCGCAAAATTTTTGGTTTGGGGCATGAAACTTACCAGATTTTGGTTGGTCCTTTCGCTGTATGACTGATAGCAATCAGTTGTATAATGAGGATTAACATAATCTTCAGTAAGCACTGACTCATCCCCCCATGAGGATAAAACAAGGTTCTTCTTTCCCCGTCGATTATTCACTGTGCTACTAGCATTCTTCCACTGGAGCAGAATGAAAAAAAAAAAAGATCAGTATACAGTACTGATTATAAACACACAAAGTAAAATGATTGCCAAACGGCCATCTGGCTAGCTCTGAGGATATGAAGATCATATGGCTGTTATATATATAGTCTCTGGTAAAATCATGTATCATACACTTCCACTAAAATAATCCCAAGTTCTAAATAGATCTTATCTGTGGAGGTATCTTATCAAGTCCTTACTTCATGTTGGGTCAGTTATATATGTTAAACAAATTGCATGGCGTGCTCATGGCTATGCAAAATTGTTGTAATAAAACACAGGTAATAGACCAACATGGAGATATGACCCTAAGACATGTATAGTTCATCATAATATAATGAAGACAAGGGGATGTTCATCAGATCTAGTAATCCAGAGAGAATAGTAAGAGTCACACGGCAGCTGTTGCAGGATATAAACTTCATTAAGAATGAGAAATGAGTAAGGTAAACCTTTTCTCCATGCTGTTGAAAGTATGCTCCTGATGCAGGAGAATCCAAAGCAAGACAGTACTCCATTTTCTCATAAACATCCTCAAGGAAGTGAGATGAAACTGGATGTGTTCTCCCTTCAACATTAATTACAGGGCAATCTCCAAAATACCGAGCAAATAGGCTTGAATCAACAGTAGCAGACCTGAAGGTAAAGCACATGGGGAAGTAAACATTAGATTCTCCTGATTATCAATGCAGTAAACAAAATTACAAACTGAAAAGAATAAAGACAAAAAAAAAAGAATTTGGTTTTACATGAGAATCACTTTCAACTTCCTTCCTGGTTGATTAGAACGCTTCTCAACAAGACTCTTAAGAACAATCAACAGAAAGTCACCCTGAAAACTGGGAAATCAGGATCATTCATGGACTTCCTCTACCATAGAAACAAAAGAAAACATTGTCTGATTCGTAAAGGGAAAGGACACAAACATGTACATACCAAAATAGTACGTTCATGTACTTCGTCTACTACTACATGAGTAACATCACTTAAATCATTGTTCCCCTGAAATTAGCATGAAAAGGAAATAATTTCTTAGGAACTATCATCACATGACTTGAAACACAAGTGGAGGGATGTTATAATGTTAGCTTTACATGCAATAAAAATATTGCACAAGACAAACTATGTTAACATGACGGCACTACTTACAGATAATTTTCTAAGAAGGATACCGGTGGTACAGAACAGAAGCTTTGTCCTTTCATTCCTAAAACAGTAGAAAGAACAAAGTTGAATACATCATAGGGATCTTCAATGCAAAATTACAAGAATTTTTTCACACATATAATAATGTGAATATGAGAAAGACCAAATACCGAGCACTGTCAAGACGAACTTGATATCCGACCAAAGAATCCTTAGATCCAGGAGAAGATTCACACCTCTCACTAGACACTCTTTCAGCCACTGAAATGGCCTACAAGTGAGTAGCTATACCACGTTATATTCAACAATCTAGATCTGTTTAGTATAAGCTGCGTGATCATCATATAAAAAGGATATCTAGCATACCAGATGATCTCACAGTAACAACACTAAGATATTGTACTTTATGATGAATTTATTATCCCAGAAGTGATTTCATGAATATGACATGCAATTTTTATATTGCCTGCAATGTATTGCTAATATGCTGCACCGGAAAGATAAAGAAAAGATCAAGGTCTGCACTGTGATCATACCGCTATCCTCCGGGGTTGTGTGCAGACTATGCTGCAGTAACCACCAAGCTCAGATTCAATCATATCATCCAAAATAAACTGTGGCACCTGCAAATGAAAGATAATATAATCATGTAAAACTCCATGCTTCTGGAAAGATCAGAATAAACTATACAAGCTGGTATTGCATAACATCTAGTATTGAATATCTTTCTACATGTTCAAGGAATATATGCAAACCTAACTTTGTACCAATAGCAGCTAGCATACCTATCGTCAAATAATAGAAGCTGATTGGCTGGGAGATGAAGAATATCATGAGATCAGTTCATTAACACATTCCAATAGGTGAAAATGGACCATGGAAAGAATAAGATCCTAAAACACATAGGAAGGCACTTCCTGTTGAATATGTTAAGCATGGCCCCGTATATCCTAGCCTGTTGCACTCAATTAGTCAAGTTGTTTTAAAAACAATGTAGAATGATAGAGTCATTAAGGGAAAAGTCAGGTCTATAGTCTAGAAATCCTAGATCAAGTTAGGCAAGCAAGTGGGAGTTTCAGAGCTACTTGGCTTCCCAAACTATAGGAAACCACGACTGCCATCAGACTTGTTATGACAAGTTTCGTGCAGCAGATAATTCACTATTTCTCATGCCTCACCATCACCAATAATGTAAATATTATAATTTCAGGGAGCCAAATAAAGGGATAAGGCATAAAAAAAGATGATGTTTTGCACATGATATGGTTATCTTTTAAAGCTGGAATAACAACTGGCAGCGCCCAAGAATGAAGCCTTTGTGGGGGGGTACCTGAGTTGTCTTCCCACATCCGGTTTCTCCGCAAACAACAATCACATCATTCTCTTTCAGTAACTGTAGAAAATGATCTTTGAATCTAGAGATTGGTAGAGAAGCTCTTGCTTCCAGCATTTTCTGAATACAAAGATGAGGCAATTCGTCACAAAGAGTCAAAGGCAAAAGAAAAGGTATTAAATTAGAAGAACAGTATAGTAGAATGTATATCACTCTTACCAAATAGCTCGACTGCTTCATTTTATTTTCCAAATGTTTTTTCAACACTGTGCTTTCCACCTGCTCTGCGGATCTCGATCCTGATCATAGAAAAGCCACATTAGATATCCTGACAGGAATTATACTTACACTTACATTATTAGCAGTCTAGTAGAGGCAAGAAGGAATAATCTATAAAGGAAAAATACTTAATACATTCGTTTGATCATTATTCAGTTAAAACAAAAAAAAAGATTATTTCAATTAGAAGAAAAAGAAAGATATAGCATGAATATCTCAGAGAACTAATGAGGTCAAAATACACGGCATGCATGTTGTGAGCAAGAGAAATAAAGCAAGATTCCAAATGGAAATATAGCTAAAAGGTGTTATAATTCTGTGAAAATAGATTCTACATAGGAGAAACCTCATTGGTGTCGAGAAAGTTGATAGAATGGAGAAGATAAGTCTGTCATCAGTGACAGATTAAAAGGTTATGGAAGGTAAAAAATGGTCACCATCCAAATCATGATTGTTTCACACATTATTCATAAAGACAAAAAACTGAAATGATGATTTTATTCAAAGCTTACCTGTACGATTCACCAGATAGGTCTCTTTCTTCTCATGAACAGAGTAGCTGTCCTCGATGCTCCTAGAGTCAACAGATGTAGCACCATCTGACGCATCCTCAACTTGATGTGGAGTTGTATTCGCATCCATATCCAACAACTTATCCACAAAACCAGCTCTTCGACTATCCTCAGTATCCATAACCCTTGAAGATGATGATGATAACTCCCCTGCTTTTTTGCCAAAACCATGTAATATGTAGCCCAAAGGCCCCAACAAATCGTGATTCATCACAGAAGAAAGCAAGATCAATTTATCTAACCTTCTTGCCATCTTAAAACAAGTGATGCATATGGTTCAATAAGCAATTGGCGCAATGAAAGATCAGCGAAAAATTGATATAGAGCAAAAGCTGCCACTCTGTTTTGTGCTTCCTGTCGACCAATTCAGCAAATGTTTATTGTTCAGAAATACAATTCTAGACAAGGAATGATGATATGTATATTCTTTTCTCAGTATTATGAAATCAGAATAGTTAATACTAACAAGCATGAAAGGTAAAAATGAAGAAATAAATCTGAATAAGCAGTGGAAATGGGATAGCTTCCCAAACAGATTAACATGCACTATCATATCCATCCAATGCGCATTGGGGATTGGTGTGCCTCCAAAATTAAAGCAACGCCCCATCTTCTAAGAATTTTGATGTTCTTGCACAGAACATTGAGCACTTTGGATGCATAGGATAGTGCATGGAGCCATTGACATCTGTATATATGAAGACTTGCATTTCTCATTGAAATAAAAACGAATTGTTTTTATTTTTGAGATATTTTAGAAAGTAACAGAGTGTTCATTTTGTCAATACTAACCTCAACAGATGCATATTCTTTATCTTGTTCAGTTAACTCGACTTTTGTCAAGCCTCCAGCCTTCCGACTTTTACCACGACCAGTAGAGCCACGCAGTACATTAACAGCATATATGAATTTACGATCCTTTTCAGATATTTTACTGTATTTTGGCGCTTCCCAACCAAGTTTCTGACAGAATTTTTGCAGAACAGCCTTTGGCATTTTACCAGAATCTCCCTGCAGACCACAATAAATAGTTAGAACCAAATGCACGCCAGAGATTAAACAGCTTTGTTGGTTCATTGTTTATTTAGCAATATTTCGAATTGTTACATTCTGCCCATTGCCCAAATAATGGATCTCCTCAAATATCGTTACAAGTGAGATATGTTAGTTGTGTTCTCTTCTCACTGTCTAGTACGGTAATTTACTGAAACTTGAATGGTTTATATGCAGCTTTTAGGAGCAAGTAGCATGGAACATTGCAGCACATAAAGGCCACCCCAACTATCCTACTCCGTATACAACAAGGTTTCTCTAACAAAATTGAGAGAAGCGGCATTATAATCAAGAACCAAGACAGCAAAAACACCTCCAAAATTCTAAAGATAAATATGACAATAGGAGGAGGGGCGTTAATATAAAGTGGTGCAGATGCACATGACCTTCTTCCATATATCATCTATGTTTCCAAGAAGATGCCCATAACCATCATGTGATAATTTCTCTATTTTTTGCTGTTTTAGTATTTCTGGAGCCACTGCCTCCCAAGCAGAAGAGTCTTCAAAAAACAGGTTATCAAGTTCTACTTCCTCTTCTTCTACCTCCTTTGTGCTGGTTTCATCAACATCCTTGGACATTTTTTTCTCCAAACTGGATCCTCCATCCATATGGACAGGACTCTCACATTTCTTTCCAGTTGCACCAGAGTCAACTAGATCACCCTCAGCATTTGCAATATCAGAATTTGGAAAGACATTATCTGAACTGCTGAGATCTTCCTTTGAGTTTCCAGATGAGGATTTCGCTTGTTTACCTGAAAACAATCAAACAAGAAGGCATAATATAAACCTGCCTGAACTACATATAAGCATTCAAAACCTAGTCACAATTAGAAGAGAAAATTCATATGGTTCACTATAGAATCGATATCCTTCAACAAGTATTATGTGTACCCTTCTTCTTTCGCCTACTTGGCTTTGCCTCAGCAGTTTCCAAACTTGGTGGGCAGTGATCTTCCCATGTGTAGGAATCATTAGAATTCACATCATCTTCCTAACATCAGCAGCAAGAAAAAGGAATAATTGCACCAATATACATTAAACAGGAATTAAAAGAAAAAGAAGAGAGATACATTGAATAAGCTTAATCTCGAAGTTTAGCGGAGCACCATCCAATTCGTAGTGGATTGAAATGCATAAGATGTTTGTCACTAACTTTAAACGGCATTCAGTACATTAGAATATTTCAATCACAAATGTAATAAGGTATGTCACTATAATTACGTTCGCAACATAACGCTTCCTATCATGTTTACAAACATATTACTGCAAAATAAACAGTCGAACACGCATATTGGAGAGCATTTTAATTAATGAAGAGTTAAAAGATGATAAAATATTTAAATTGGTGTGACGGAGAGAGAGTCCCAAAGTATTACTATCTTGTGTTACCAGCTTGATATTAAAACAATACAAGATATTTTCAAGGAGTGAAAATAGAATACTTGTCAGATAAAGCAAAATTGCACAAGATTAAAAATTTAAACAGTCATTAAAAGAGTATCGATATTCAATATTTGATGCAGCAATCCAAGGAACAAAATCACTTGTTTGAACATCTGTCACCTATACCTCCTCTTGTTGTTCCATGTACTGCCGAATCCATGCAGCTTGTGATGATTGCCCGTCATCCAATGTCACATCTTCTTCTCGCCGCCTGCTAATTATAATTTCCAACCTCTCATTGCTCCCCTGCACCTCCTCTGACTCACGACTCTGTGGCACCCAATTGTCTTTCGCTGTTGATACTACCTTAACTGAGCCTTCTGTCCCTAAAGGCCCTAGAAAAGTAATGAACAGCTGATTTAAACATGATAGACTTCTTTTTTAGATAATGGATTTATAAAACGCAGACTCTAAAGCATACACAGCCAAAACATGATAGACTTAACACTCAACACTTAAAAGTTTCGAACCAATCCATGCCTCTATGAGAAAACACAAGCATGAGCACACCAACCCTGCAGTTCATGGGTGTGTGCATACGTGCAGAACCTAAAATGCAGAATAACTGCAGCGCAAATACAAATGCAGCAAAATATGTAAAGCACTACTTCAAACTTGGAACCAGTAAAGCACAGAACGCAGGCAAATCATTGTATGCGCAGAAGCATATATTGCAACTTCATGCATATGATCTGACAAACATGTTGATGCTGGCAAATGCACACGCAGAGATGGCAGAGTTCACAGTTCAAACAGAAATGAGACTAGACAGTAGACACGAAGCGCTAAGCCCTAAACCCGCGAAACCGCATACCAGCCCCAGAAGAGGAAGCGGTGCCACTGGAGAACTTGAGGGGGAGCTCATCGCCGGGCAGATTAAAGCACAGCCAATCCAACGCCGACTCGAACGTAGCCGAATCCTGCACCCAAAAATTAAACCCCAAATCATCATCAACAACAGAAACGACCAAATTCCATCGCACGGCGGGTGCTCAACGAGTGCTTGGGAGCACGAACCGATAGCGCGGAGAGCGCCTGCTCGATTTGCGCGGAGGAGAAGCCCTCGAGGGAGAGCTTGTCGTACACCCCGCGCAGCCGCCGCGCCTTCTGCTCCCTCGACTCGGCACGCGCCGCGGGAGCATCCGCCGGCGCGGGCGCTGGCGCCGCGGTCGCTCCGGAGTTGAGGAGCAGGCGGCGGAGGCGGCGCTCGTTCTCCGACGAGATCTGGAGCCGCGGCGCGGCGGAGGCGGCGCCGCCGCCGGCCGAGGACGACGAGGAGGAGGTGGAGGAGTGCTTGGGCTTCTGCTTCTGCTTCGGCGCCTGCTGCTGCTGCTTCTTCTTCGGCGCCATTCCGCCTCCGCCGAGCTCGGCCTCCGCCGCCCCGATCGTCTCCGCCGGCGGCGAGCTTGGCTACGGCGGAGGCACTCTCTGGTAGGTGGGCCCAGCGACGCGCCGTGTGCGCTGTGCTTTCGCGGATACTTTGCGGGACGCGCACATTACGGGACACGCGTTCTGGGCTCGAAAGCGTAATCGTGCATTCGCGCTTCGCGGGTACTCGCGGGCCACGCACAGCACGAAACACGCCTTCTGGGCCGGAAAGCGTATTTCCACATTACTGGGCTTTTACTGGGCCGTCCATTGGATCTATACACAGCCTGAAATGTGGAAAGATTCCGTGTTGAAATTAAAAGAAATTTTGAAATGGCCGAGCAAATAGCGATCGAACATGTAGGCACTTTTGGAGGTTGGGACATGAACATCGAGGGCGATTTCTTATTTGGAATGAACATCGAAGCAAATTTGACTTTTGTAAAAGTCCAAAACGGCGATGTTGAGCCGTCGATAAAACAATGAGATTTCGATAGCGTTTTTTTGTGGTGGCGTGGACGCTACCTTCTCTGCTCTGTCCAACTAACTAACCCCAATTGGCAACCCCGTTATGCAGCAAAATCTCTGTCTTTGAACTGATCATTAGACCGAAGATGCCTTGGAATTTTGAGACAAGCATCAAAGCATGTGCGTTTGGGAGGCAGCCAGCGACCGTGCATGCGTACTAGGGGGAGAATTGAGACTATACACGCGTGGCCTTTGAATTTGTCTCTAGCCGATTAAGTACTACTATACATAAATTCTTAGCAGAATTATCTGTTCTATACAGTAGAAAATGTTTTAAACCATTTTATTTGCTGCTGTTCCTCTAAACACAAAGTCCAGAGATACACTTAATAATATTGTGGTAAAGGGTAAGTGGCTTCAATCCCGAGATCCCATGTTCAATTCTCAACACGCTTATAATTTATTCTTGAAAAATGTTTGGATGGATGTCTCTCTTCAAATCTTTCTTTTCTGTAAACACATAATCCACATATTCTTCTTCACATGGAGTAATAAACTAAAAGTACCAAGGCTTTGTTCGGCACATTGAGTTAGGAATTAATCCCTCGCAGACACCAAACAGAGCGACTCATTAGCACATAATTAATTAAGTATTTAGCTATTTTTTGAAAAAATGGATTATTATAATTTTTTAAAGCAACTTTTTTATAAAATTGTTTTATAAAAGATATATCGTTTATCAGTTTGATAAATGTGCACGTGAAAAATGAGGATAGCGAAGTTTAGAAAGCGCACATACTAGCACAGCCTAATGGGACCACCTATACATTTGTCGACAAATTTTCTACTAAAAATTTGACAGATGTAATTATAGTACAATCGTAGTGTAATTACACTGTAACTTGTATTAAGTTTCACGTAATTTTGAATCGTTAGATCTATTACAAGATTCGTTCCGGTGAAGAAGAAAAAAATCACAGCACACACATATGTGAAAAGATTTGTTCCTAGGACCTCTATTTTACTGAAATAACATGTTACCGAGATATTCTTGAAAGTTACATACAAATTACATTATAGTTACAGTGTAATTACATGTAAGTTACAGTGTAATTATACTACGATTGTACTGTAATTACATCCGACAAATATTAGGGGGAGAAATTTGATGACAAATATCTAGCAAAATCGCATCCTAACTACTCTTGAGTAATATGATATGTTTTCCTTAAGTATTTGTAAATCTTTTGTAGAAAAGATAACTAGTCAAATTTTAAAGATGAATAGTGCCAATATCAACTATGGCTGTGTTTAGACCCTGTCTAGATGGGACTAAAACTTTTAAGTCCCTATCACATCGGATGTTTGAAAATTAATTATAAATATTAAACGTAGACTATTAATAAAACCCATCCATAATCTTGGACTAATTCGCGAGACGAATCTATTGAGCCTAATTAATCCATGATTAGCCTATGTGATGCTACAGTAAACATTCTCTAATTATGGATTAATTAGGCTTAAAAAATTGTCTCGCGAATTAACTTTTATTTATGTAATTAGTTTTATAATTAGTCTATATTTAATACTTTAAATTAGTGTCTAAATACAAGGACTAAAGTTAAGTCCCTGGATCCAAACACCACCTTAGTTGGATCCAAAGTTTGGATTTTGGTTGAAATTGAAGATGATGTGATTGAAAAGTTATTTGTGTATGATAGGTTGATGTGATGAAAAAGGACTGAAGTTTGTATCCAAACAAACTTTGGATCTAAACACAGCTATTTAAAAACGGAGACAGTACATATATTGAGTGACAGATAACAGATAATTGTGAGTGACATCTGTATAGTGATGAACAGTTAAAGCCACATTTATTAAGTAGCAGATGATTTTTCTTTTTGGTCGTATATATGCCCTTGTAGCTGGTAGTAGCCGCGACGGCTTCAGTGGCCGAGAGTTGTAACGGGCGCGATTATCCGGCGAGATGTCGTCGCCGCCGTCCTCGGGCTCGGAGCGCTCGCTGGCGTCGCTCGTCTCCGCGGCGGCGCACTCCGTCAAGCTCAACCGCGCCTACCTCCTCGCCCCGGCCGTCGCCGCGGGCCTCCTCGCCGCCGTGCTCCTCTCCTCCCTCCTCGACTTCTCCGCTTTCTCCGCCTCCCCGCGGCCGGCGTTCCCTCCGCCGACCGCGGGCGCGCCGGCGAACGCGTCGGCCCTGTCAGCGCCGCCTCGCGCGCCCGTGCGCACGGCCCTGGACACGCTCGGGACGCGGCCGCGGGAGCCGTTCACGGCGCTGCGCGACGCGTACGCGCGGTGGGACGCGGCGGTGGGGTGCGCGGCCTTCGCGGAGAAGCACCGGTCGCGGTCGTCGCCGCCGCCCGGCCCGGCGGCGCTGCAGGACCCCGAGGCGGCGCCGTGCGGCTCGCTGCGGCTGCCCCACGTCGCGCTCGCCGTGAGGGGGGTGACGTGGGTGCCCGACATCCTCGACGGCGTGTACCAGTGCCGGTGCGGGCTGACCTGCCTCTGGAGCCGCAACGAGGAGGCCCTCGCCGACACCCCCGACGTCGTGCTCTACGAGATCTGGCCCCCTCCCGACACCGTAAGTACACGATCGATCACCTCGCCGCCGCCGCCGCCGCCATGATCGAACACCTGTAACGTTGTTTGTGCTCCGTGGGTGCAGAGGAAGCAGGGCGAGCCGCTGCGCGCGTTCATGGACATCGAGCCGACGAGGAAGCGGTCGGGGCACGAGGACATTTTCATCGGCTACCACGCCGACGACGACGTGCAGGTGACCTACGCCGGCAAGTTCTTCCGCATCACCCACAACTACCACGTCGCCACCCACAAGCGCGACGTAAGCACTCTCAACTCGAATTAATCCTTCCTTCCTCCGAATGCACACAAATGGCGGAAACATTCATCGTCGTCTCCGTCGCCGGCGGCGGGTGCGCGCATGCAGGACGTGCTGGTGTACTGGTCGTCGTCGCGGTGCTTCGAGCACCGGAACAAGATCGCGCGGGAGCTGTTCCGCCACCTCCCGGCGCACTCCTTCGGCCGGTGCGAGAACAACGTCGGCGGCGGCGACAAGGCCCTGGAGCTGTACCCGGACTGCGCCCGCGACGGCCACGGCGCGGCGGAGTGGTGGGACCACCTCCACTGCGCCATGTCGCACTACAAGTTCGTGCTCGCCATCGAGAACACCATCGCCGACAGCTACTCCACGGAGAAGCTCTACTACGCGCTGGAGGCCGGGTCGGTGCCCATCTACTTCGGCGCGCCCAACGCCCGCGACCTGGCGCCCCCGGGCTCCTACATCGACGGCGCCGCGTTCGCGTCGGCGGAGGAGCTCGCGGCGTACGTGAGGGAGGTGGCCGGCGACCCGGCGGCGTACGCCGAGTTCCACGCGTGGCGGCGGTGCGGCGTCCTGGGCGGCTACGGCCGGAACCGGCTCGTCAGCCTCGACACGCTCCCGTGCAGGCTCTGCGAGCGCGCCAGCCGCATGGGCGGCCGCCACGCGCCGGCGCCCAACGCCACCGTGTCGTGACGAGACGAGACACGACTTGGCCCCGGTTGGATTGAAAGCCTATGAATGAAAAAAGTTTAAAACGTTTAAACGAAGTGTTTGTTACGTAGCGTAGCTGCGTTTTGCTTTGAATTTGTTGGTCTGCGTTTGCTGTTTAGGAGGAGCAGAACGATTATGAAAAAGGCTGGCATGAGATGGTTTCTGCTGTCCATATTTCACATTCTTTTTGCAGATACGGATGGATTTTGGACCAGCGTGCTACAGTAACCGGTTATTTGTGCTGGCAAATACTCGTTCCGGTTCTAAATATTTGACGCTGTTGACTTTTTAAAATATGTTTAACCGTTTATCTTATTAAAAAATTAAGTAATTATTAATTCTTTTCCTATCATTTGATTCATTGTTAAATATACTCATATGTATACATATATTTTTACATATTTCACAAAAGTATTTAAATAAGACGAACGGTTAATATATGCTAAAAAAATCAACGGTGTCAAATATTTAGAAACGGATAAAGTACTTTAGTAGTAATAGTTTTGTTCAGTTCGATACGGCAATTAGTAATTTAAAACCGTCGTGATTCCGAACCAATGACTAGACTTGCGTGGCGTCGTCAACCTCGTTCCAAGGTTTTTCAACGTCGCTGTCGAGACGAAGAGAAAAGGACTCGTGAATATTAGGCCTGGTTTAGTTAAAAAATTATTTCCCAGAAACAACACATCGAATTTATGGACACATGCATAAAACATTAAATATAGATAAAAACAAAAATTAATTGCGCAGTTTATATAGAAATCGTGAGATGATTTTTTTAAGCCTAATTAGTTCATGATTAGCTATAAGTGCTATAGTAACCCACATATACTAATGACGGCTTAATTAGGCTCAAAAGATTTGTCTCACGGTTTCCATGCGAGTTTTTCATTCGTGTTCGAAAACTCCTTCTGATATCCAATCAAACATCTGGTGTGACAAAAATAATTATCTTTTCGCGAACTACACATGCCCTTAGTTTTGTGTTCGTTCCAAGGTCTTGTGTTCGTTATCGTTTCCATTTTTTGCTGCAGAGACGAAGAAAAATGACTCGTGGATATTTAGTTTCTGACGCATGGCAAATGACTCAGGTGGTGTTTGGATACAGGGACTTAACTTTAGTCTATGTATTTAGATACTAATTTAGAGTATTAAATATATACTACTTATAAAACTAATTACATAAATGAGAATGTTTACTATAGCATCACATAGGCTAATCATGGATTAATTAGACTCAATAGATTCGTCTTGCCAATTAGTTCAAGATTATGGATGGGTTTTATTAATAGTCTACGTTTAATATTTATAATTAGTGTCCAAACATCTGATGTGATAGGTTTTACTTCCATCTAAACAGGGTCTGAGTGACGCACTAGAATCTCCATTAATGCTGCGGCAATTTTCAGTGATTTTTTTTTGATGGGCAGGTAAAAGGCTGTTGCTGTTCCAGCGTCGCCAATGCATTGCTGATCCCCCTCTCTGTACTGAACGCGAACATATATGCCTTGTGCATGAACTAACTTATCAGTTGGAGCCACCAACCCTCGTGTTGTAAAAACACCATACTCATTAGGCTCCAGCTTGTCAAGCAAAATGCCTGCTAATTGCAAAGCGTAACCAACCCAGTGGGATATTCATCTATCTCAGTAGTTGACTTTCAGTAAGGAAATCAAATGTTTAAAGCCTTATTCGGTTTTGAGGGATTGAAGAGAATTGGAGGGGATTGAGGAGGAATAATTCCATGTAGAATAAAATCCCCTCTAATCCCTCTCTCACATGGATAACTAAACATGGCCTAAGTGTCTGAAACCATCATCATCTAACATCCATATAATTGAGCATGCATGATTCTCTGTCACCAGGGGGCCATATCCAGAAATTAATGAGCCAAGGCCTGGGCTTCCAATTGTAATTTTGGGCCGCATCTTGCCTTTAGTCATAGGCCTTGTTACTTGAGGGATCACAATATTAGCCACAACCATCAACCACGTGAGGGAATTGCAACTGAATCCTCCATACGTAATCAAAATTTATTATTCCACTAGTTTGGGTTTGACAGTGACCAATCAGATCGAGGCCCTAGGGTGAGTGTGAAATGTTTAAATTCCACGGTAAAAGTTCAGTCCATGTGACATCCACATATTCTTTTCCCCCCTATGTTTGATCATTAATTACATAGTGTACAACTGATCACAACCATATAGCTAGCCCAAACCACGCCTTCCAAATTCGGAACGAATGGTTTGTGAAAAAGCGGAAAATCCCCCAAAACAAACACATTTTCTTCTTTCTGTACTATTTTTTGCATGGATCAATCAAAGTTTTTTCACCATAATTAATTAGTAATTTACACGGTCCAGGAGGCGGAGCGCTTGAGGACGGGCTTCATCATGGCCCTGTCCTCCTCGAGGGAGATCATGCCGAGGTGGGAGGGGTCCTCCACCATCATCTTGGCGACGAGGTAGCCGGCGACGGACCACGTCTGCAGCTTCCTCGCCTGCTTGCCCACGTAGCGGCCCAGCTTCCCGTCGTAGTACTCCGGCCACCCGTCCCTCGCCAGCCTCGCCTCGGCGAGCTCGATCGCCCGCCTCGCGATCTTCAGCCTCCCCGTCTTGATGCACGCCGCCGTCAGCAGCCACAGGAGCACTGGCCGCCGCAAATTAACACACAACACAAAACAAACATGCTCGGATCGTTAGATGAGATAACTACTCATTTGGTCACTCGAGTGGATCGTACACTCGTTTTATACATGCCAACTAAAAAATCGTTAAAATTGTTTTAAGAAAAGAAAAATGTGAGCAGATTTGGGTGCGTCATTGTAGTACTAATAAATGTTTTTTTTACAGAAAAATTAAATGCATATGGTTTTCATACTTCTAATGGTCTAATCATTTTTCAAAGAAAATATCAATGTTCAATTTTTTTTTCTTCCCCTCAAAAGAAAATGTTCAAAATTCTTAAAACATGACTTGAAACACGTTCGGAACAGCATGTTTCCGTGACTTCAAAGGGAGGGATTTGTAGGATGTAATTTTATCATTCTTAATAAGGTATCGGAAGGTATTATATTTTCTAAGGATAGAAACAATCGAAGTACAAAATAACTAACCTGGCCAGGATCCGCCATTGTGGTAGCTCCACCGGGTGTTCTTGGGGTCGCACCCGGTGACGAACTCCCACTCGTGTGATTCGATCGCCGGGAAGCTGATCTTGAGCGGCATCTCCCCGATGAGGTCCTCCCACCGCTCCTCGATGAGGTCCATGATCGCCGCCGCCTGCTCGGGCGTCGCCATGGACGCAAGGATGGCGACGAAGTTGCCCAGTGCGAACCATCGGAAGTCCATCCGGGCGGGGCTGACGTTGCCGACGAAGTAGCCGCCGCGGCTGGGCATGAAGTCGAACACCCAGTCCGGGATGGACTCCGGGATGACGTTGAACTTGTTGACCGCAGTGTGGGAGTACTCCTCGGTGCGGTAGCGGTAGACATCGTTGAGCTGCTGGAAGTCGAGCCAGAAGTAGGACCGCATGTGGTAGGTGAGTGCGTGGAGCCGTGTCGCCACGCGGTCCATCGTCTCCTTCCCCTCGGGGGCGTCCGGCTTCAGCATCAGCAGTGCGCACCGTAGCGCCATGAAGAAGAGGGCCTGGATCTCGATTGGGTACCCGTACACGCCCTGCAAAAAAAAAATCATTTAAATTTTTATTGAATAAAAAAGGAGTAAAACTATTCAGGCGCAAGAGAAAAAAATGTAAAGGCTCAAAGCCTTTTGCCCGAGATTGCTAAAACGTAAGCCAGCTACCGTAGATGCTTTGTGTTCGTCAAGATTCATGTTTTGGCCTCTCCTTAATTTTGGCTATTAGGCTAGTCGCCGAAAGATCATGCGGTTCCTTTCCTTCCATATCTCTCATACGACTAGCAGTATTAGTGTCCGCAGGATCTTCTTGGTGCTTTGCTGGTGCCGTGCGGTAGCATTTCACCACTCGAGAAGCGTCGATGCTGCTTGTTGGCACTGCGTTGGCTTTTCATTTCATTTTTCAGAGAGTTCAGTTTCGATTCCATGGTGACCACGACACCGTCGGTGTCAGATCGTATCCATCAGCGTAAATGTGTAGTTATCGATTTATTTCTGGGAATGGGAGTCGTTTTAATTTCTATCGATTAGGATATGGATGGTTACGGTTAGTTTGACCGAGCTGCAGTAGCTGCATGCATGTACAAACAGTGCTTTTTTTTTCTGTTTTGATTATTGGGATCAATTAACCAGACAGTGATCAGTAACAAAATTTTTCAGCATTATGTTCTTTATTATCAGCTAAAGCAGAAACTTTTTTTTTTCTGGCAGCTAAATTCATCCGGTAAGGAGCCTCACCCAAAATTCATTTAGCAACTGATGCCAAAATGATCAGCACAAACTATTTTTTTTAACTCTTTGATGGCATATAAAAGTAGATATGGTGATCATTATCAACAATAATAACATATAGGTGTAAAAAATAAGTTTTTTTTTTAAATTGACAAACTAGATTAATTATGGTGATCATTATCAACAATACTACTCCCTCCGTTTCAAGTTATAAGACATTTTGATTTTAGTCTGTTTTAAATTTGACTAAATTTATAGACAAATATAGTAATATTTATAATACTAAATTAGTTTTATCAAATCAATAATTGAATATATTTTCATAATAAATTTGCTTTGGGTTGAAAGTGTTACTAATTTTCTCTACCATCTTGATCAAATTTAAAGCAGTTTAATTTTGACCAAAGTCAAAACGTCTTATAACCTGAAACGGAAGGAGTAACATATAAATCCAAAAAGAAAATCAGTTTTTTTAATTGAAAAACTAGATAAATTACGGCGATCATGATAATCAACAATAACGAACAAACATGAAGCTAGTGAGGACGAACGAACGACAGTAGTACATACCATCCTGCGGTCGATCATGCAGCAGCCGTCGGCGCAGAGGAGGGTGGGGAAGGTGTCGAAGCCCTCGGCGAGGCACTGGTTCATGATGAGGCGGATCCCGCGCTGGCACTCCGCCGTCTCCGCCAGCGACAGGTCGCCGGTGGACTTGGTGTACGCGCGGAGGAGGATGATCCACCAGAAGCCGGAGTCCACCGGCGCCACCCGCCCGATGGCGCTCTCCCCGAAGTCCGCCACCAGCCGCTCCGCCCCTCCTCGCTTCGCGTCCTTGAGCACCTTGAAGCTCGCCGGCATCGCCCCTTCCCCCAGCTTGAACCTGTCGATCCGCTTCTCCCACCCCTGCAGCAGCAGCGTCTTGAGCAGGAAGTTCTTCACGATCTCCGGCTCCCCGTTCATCAGGAACGCCAGCGCGCTCGGCACGAAATCCCTCACGAACACCTGCGTGTATATGCGTGCAGTTTCATCGATCAGATTGTTGCTTTTAAGATTTTGAGAATATATGCTGATTGGTAGCAGGGTTCAATCTTTCGTTTTTGGCATTTGTATCGGGGGTGCTGATATGATGAGATTATTTGAATTTTTAAATAAAATTTGTTTAAATTTGAACAAATTTTACTAAATTAAAATGTAATAATTTAAAAATTTTGGGGTTTTCCGATAGGAACAAAATTTCGAAAATTTATTCCGGAATTTTGAACACATGTGAATTGTTTGAGGAGCTCAAGATTACGTCCGTGGGAGACTATGGGCATGTTTGGGGAGCTTAAAATTAAAATTCTGAGAAGCAGCTGGTTGGTAGCTAGCTTCTAAGAATCTAGAAAAAAGCTGGGTTTTTCAGTTTCTGATTTCTAGTTCATTTTCTGGATTCTACATCTACAGCTTCTAAGAATCTAGTCTAAAAGCTGGACTATTTGAGGAAACTTCTAATTCTGGGTAAAGTTGCAGCAGCTAAAAGCTCCTCCAAACAGACCCTATGGCTGCTAGAAGTTGAGGACTTGGTATACCTGGTCGTAGTTGAGGACCTCGTCGGAGGAGTGGTCGACGGCGGCGATGGTGCCGAGGGGCTGGCCGCGGAAGCAGACGAGGGAGCGGCGGAGGGCGTCCCAGGCGTCGAAGACGAGGGGGTGGGGGTCGAAGGAGAGGCGGGTGGAGGACGCCGGGGTGCCGCACAGGGACCGGAGCCCGCCGCCGGGGGAGTACATGCTCTCGTAGCTCTCCATCATCGCCGGGTACCCTCCTCCGCCGCCGCCGCGGCTGGCCGTGCCGGAGATGGAGAGCTCAGCGAGGGAGCGGTCGTCGAAGGAGCGCTGCCTGTCCACGTTGATCCGCGGCCGGTGGTTCAGCATCCGCGTCAGGTCGAAGTCGTCCGGGTCCGCCGCCGCCGCCGCCATCGACGCGTGCGACGACGCCTTCCTCATCCCCGCCACCTCCATCTCGTACACCGCCGCCGCCGTCGTCGCGTCCGCCCTCAAGAACCACACCGTACGTACGCGACGACGACGACGACGACGAGAAGAGAAGCCAAACGCAACGAGACGCACGGTCGTCGGAGAGTGGTGGTGTTCACGTGGGCTCGCCGGAGTTCGGTGCGGCGGAGGAGAGGTCGGTCTCTGGCTCGATCGGCTTCGGCTTCGGGCTTCCGGTTTCGCGCGCGCGGGTAAATAAAGGACACCGACGCGGGGGGTGAGGAGGAGGTGGGCCCCACGAGTCAGCGACACCGCGGATTATTGCTGACGTGGCGTTGCGTGCGATGGGGGAAGGGAAGGTGGTGGGGGCGGTTACCTGTCTGCGCACAAAAGGGAGTGAGAGGAGGCGAGATAGAGGCGACACATTTGGGATTCTTTCCCAGATAAGGGAATTTCCCAACAGATTTTGAATGAAGCAAAAGGGCAAACTTGCATGTTTGAGTTATTTTCTTCGCAACCTTATCATTGGCTTAATACGGTAGAATGGGTTGAGTGGATGGATGTACGTCATATATTGTGTTACGGAATTGATAGAAAACTTGCGACAGTTTTCTTCTGTCAAATTTTCAGCCCTTAGGGCATCCACAATGTGCATATAAAGTGGGTAGTAAGAAATAAAATACTACTACTACCAGATTATATACATTGTGAAATAGTAAGTAATAAATGGTAATATGCTTATTACCTAGCCATAAGCAATAAACAAATGATTTCTCTCATCCCTCTCTCATGGCTAATGGTTGTGGGGTCCAGCTTACTACCAACTTTTTTTATTTCACCATTGTAACTACAACAACAACTAATACCCACTGACGCAGGGCGCACCCTTATTCTCAAAGTAGGTAGTAAACATTGGTGATGCCCTTATATCCGCTCCAAGATTCATGCGGGCAACAAGGAAAAAAACAGCAGAATATAGTGTCGTGGAGGGGAATCGATCCTAGACCTTGCTCTTACATAGGGCAGCATTCCAACCACTAAGCCAGCCCAACCGTAGGTATTCATATGCTTTAATCTACTTACATAGCATTTACATCCTAGTTACATAGTAGTTACATAGCACTTACACCGTAATTACGTAGTAGTTATACCCTAATTATATAGTAGTTACATGATAGTTACAGGGTAGTTACATTTGTATAAAATTAGGATTTGCAAATTTTTTTCAAGAGCATATGTGTTTTACTTTTGAATTATTCTTCCTTATACATGTTGAATAATTTCTTACCATTCAATCAACTCAACTGTGGATGCTAAGATCCTATGGTTAAAAAATTTGAAAGCTTTGAGCCTCAAAAACTGTCGACAGATTACTAGCTAGTTCCTTGTGTTATTATTTAATAGGAGTATAGGACGTAAATCTCTTCTGCTACTTACAGAAGGAGTTTCGTCAATCCCCTCCGCAACGCTTCCGGTATGTGAAAACCCTTTCCTTTCTCTTAAAAATAACATCTGCTTTAGAAAATGATTTCCTCTAAAAGAATCCAATCATATGTCTAGAAAAGATAAACGAGCCACTCAGCCCAATTCTTTCAATGAAATTGAATAAAAAAATTGTATCGAAGAACATCATGTTACAACACACAAGTCAATAACCTTTTTCTTTAAAAAATAATAGTAATCCCGGTTTTGCTTCAATAAAAGATAGCCAATGAGCCCATAACCATAGAAAATCTGAGGGCAAAAAATATATAATCAAACAATGCGGGGGTATTCTATATCTTACTAATTAAGTACAATCCATCTATTAAGTGATCCTATTAATACTTGTTGAAATTTCATACAATTGTGGGGGGGTCAAAGCCGGGCACATTTGCCTCCACTGTCCTCCACCGTTGATATTTTAATTAGTTTAGTTCCTTCTCCTCTAGGTGGGGTGGATTGAGAAAATAATATCATTGGCATCCCTAGTCAAGTGATGCCAATACATTTGTATTGGAGCATTTTTTATTTCTAAAGTGTATTAGCAAAGTAAATAGCAAAATGTAATTGACGGTTTTACGAGACTGATGCTTACATGTTGAATCCACCCTGCTACTCCTATGTGATGTGTCAAAACAGTTCGATAAATATCGCAGAACGGAGGGGGTACAATTTTTGGCATGTGTGTTCCGATGTTGCGTGCATTGAACATGGTACACTGTGCGTTTGCTTATTCGCCATGGTACATACTCCTATTCAACAATTGTCTAGCCCAAACATGGCAAAGTTTGAACTTTACCCTAGGAGAATCTTCTCGAACTTGCTGGATGCTCCACCCGTTTCAGATTATAAGTCATTTTGATTTTGGTTAAAGTCAAATTACTTTAAATTTAACTAAGTTTATAGACAAATATAGTAATATTTACAACACAAAATTAGTTTCATCTATAATTGAATATATTTCCTGGGTTGAAAATGTTAATTACTATTTATTTTTACAAATTTAATTAAACTTAAAACAATTTGATCTTGTTTAAAATCAAAATGACTTATAATCTGAAATGGAGGGAGTTGTCAAGTAGAATAGTTGCCCTGGATTTTATTCTATCTAGCATTCAAGAAGATGATTTTGTTGCTATTAGTTCCTTGTTTGATGCATGGTCTCAACATGATCATGGGGAAACGCCATCAAAAAAATAATTGCAAGACTAGTTGTCATACTCCAGGTAAATTAAATGTGTGTCACATCGGTGTGGGTTCCGATTACACAATCCAGCTGCAAACGCAAGAAAAGAAGAAACATACCACTCTTAATAAATTAATCATTTCTGGAAAAAATAATTAATACTGAATCATTTCAAGATAGAAGCATGCAGAACAATCCATCTCTTTCATTGATCATGCATTGCAATTGAATGCATGAGCTAGATTGGATCACAGAGGGGAAAAGGGATTGTAAACCACCAAAATCTTTGTTAACCAAATCAATGCAAAAATCAAATCATCATGCGTGCTTGAGTTTGAAACACTGCCATTGCTGCTGGAGGAATTATGATGAATTACAAGGCTCCGCAAGACCGCAATGAACAGGTCAATATACCAGCACATGTATGATTGGCACTTTGAGTTTTCCAGCCTCATCTTTTCACTTATACTTATCAGCCAATTTTAAATTTTTAACTTTAAATTTAAAGTTAAATTTGGGTTTTTTCCATCGTAGTTTATTTTTTAGTCTTTGTTTTTAAATCGTTAAGAACACATATATGAAAATTTTATTCACAAATTATTTTTTATTTGTAAATATGTTGTTTCACTTTTTCCTCCAATATATCAAACGATGAGGCTGTTTGAAGCATATGTACATCTACTGTATATTACGTGAACACGAAGCAAGAAACAATTATACAGTGTCTCTCAAATAATTTGGTTGGATAACTTGTGCGTTTGATTAACTGTTAGTGCAAATAGAGCTGACTACGCCTATTTTTTTGGTGGTGTTTTTAAGGTAATTGTGAAATGAAAGCTACTGTTTATTTTGTACATCACGTTTTATTTTAATTTTTTTTTCCAAATGAGGCTTTTGGGACCAATTGTCAATACCTGCTCACATCAATCTCGTCATTTTAATTTAGATCTTCGATGATGCTGTTACAAACGACGGTGTGAATAATCTGAAGATTGGCATATACACTGTCAAACACTAATTAATCGTTGGCAGGAATAATGCTTTGTTAGCAGCAGTGCTATCATAGCTTGGTTTTCAATCCTACATATTTTTTCAAACGGGGATTTGAGTTTCACCGCTTCATAAATATGGCAATTGAAAATGAATTACCATCACGTGTTAATTTATAGCACGTGGGAATAGGATCAAAGTGTGATGTGTGTCAAAGAGATATATACCGTGGCTTATCACCAATGTCGCTATTGAGGAGCGTCGAATTATCGAAGGGGTCACCCCTCTTTTTTCAAGCATAGGATCCTCACTGTTATATTGTTTAAGCACTCAATGCGATCCTATCAAGCATAGGAGTATCAATATAATGAATCCTTGTCGATGTTACAAAAAACCATTGCACAACAGTGCACTCCGATAAAAAAAATAGACAGTCAGTCATGTTTATATGGAATAACCATGGAACAACATTTATAAAAAAATATTTACTTATTGTATATATTATAATGGAAAACCATCGTCAAAGATTTATTTTAGAGACCGTGTCATTTTCCAAAACATATGAAACCATAGGGAATAAACTTTTTAGCATATAAAATTTGATAGGTTTAAAATGGGGTGAGCTATATTTCTTTTCATTTCTAGCTAAAAATATTGAAGGATTGTAAAAAGAAAAAGAGTTTACCCGGCAATGCCGGATGACGTGGCCAACCGTTTCCCGCCACGTGGAGGATCTACTGGTCGCTCGGCTGCCCGCGTGGCGCGCTTTGACCGGTGCCTTTGCCTCCTCGCGAGGGAAGAAGAAGAGGAGCCCTAGCTATCCTATCATCGCCTATACTGGCTACTGCCTGTGCCGACGGCGACAGTGATATGATTCAGGGTAGAGTTAATTGGGCCGCCGGATATCGCATATCGCCATTCGATTAATCAATAATACTACTCCTACTAGCGTTCGAGAAATTTTAAATCTTACTAATCATGAGCCTTTTCGAGCCTTGGATTAAGACCCAGACAAAACCAGAACCGCTCGCTCTTCAAGGGCGCGCGCCGCGTCGTCGGTAACGCCATCGTCGCACGGTGTACGGCAGCACGGCTGTCCCGCCACGCCTCCGGGTGCGACGCGACGCGGGCTTCGCCGGCAGCAGCAGCCAACCAACCGATCGACTAGCTTGTGGCCTGCAGAGACGCGCGCGGCTCGCGCTAGCTCTCGTGGCGGCGGTTGTGCGTGCCACACCACTGTTACAAGCTTCCCTTGGTTTGAGGTATACACGAATACGGCGTGCGTGCGTGCGTGGCGGGCCCCTGCAGCTGCAGCTGCTGCTGCCGGTGGCGGCGGCGGCGGGGTGGAAGCCCTGTGCGCGGGATGGCGCCCGTTCCAGCGGGGCACGGGTACCCTTCCTCTTACTTCGCTTCTCCTCTCTTCCCTTCCCATTCATTGCATGCCTTGCCTGCGTAGTTCGATCCTAGGGGGGGCCGGTGTGTCACCGCCATTGCGTGCGCTTGGCGTTGATCGCGACGCTGGCATGTCGAAGGTTACATGAACCGGGGACAACCCGGTTACACGTCGTGGAAGAGCAGATCGAGACCGCGATCGATCGGCTGGGCTGGCCACCTTTTTCGCGAACGCGCAAAAAAAATTGCATGTTGATATATTAGAAGAAAAAAAGTTTTTGTTACACGACATAATCAGCCAGATCAGGCTGGCCTGGCCACCTCGAGGCTCCATGCTCACACGAGCGCGATACCTGCGCGCGTGGTGTTCTTTTCCTCGAAAATGGAGGCAGAACAAGTAAAAAATTCTGTAAATAAGAAAGAAAAAGTAAATTATATTATGGGTCATATATTTTTATGTTCTTTTTTGCTTTGGATTATTTATTGTTACCCTTTGGACCGCGTGATCCACATGTAAATGACACATGGATAATAGAGGTAGTTAGTTTCATTGACAGGTAGACCACTCGGTCTAAGTGTAACATTTGGTACCAATATATCTACTAGTCCAGAGTGGAAAAACACTGCAAAGGAAATTCAAAGTGAAACTTTAGTAAGTATATGTGGTCCAAAATGCAAATTACTACTCAATAATAAAAGCAGTAGTATGCTACTGGCTGCTGGCTGGTGCTGGTTGAAAAGCCATTTGCAATGCTTACCAGAAACCGCAGGTTGAAACCCTTGAAGCTTCATCAACGATCATATATGCTGGGCAGGAGGAACTTGCTGGATCACAACGCGGCACAGGGTGGTTGCTCCCAGCCTCCCAGGTTTAATTTGAGCATATCTTAGTTTTCTCATGCAGGTATATCAATATGCAGCAAAGCTTAACTATCGATTCATTGAAAAGAGATAGGTCACCTGTGAATCACCTGTGAACTGACTCACTGCCCCTAGTTCGTACCAGAAGAGAAACATATGTTACAATCAAAGAAAGACATGTTAATTTTGCAACACCTCCCTGCGCTCTTTATATATTTCGTTCCCCAGTGCTGGAATGCTACCATCCAGGCATTAGCTTGGGAGAGACAACCACTCAACATACAACATACGCTCCTTCTCACAGTTATATCAAAGGTAGCAGTGATAAATAAAAGCCTAGCAGTAAACAAAACCTCGCTCCAGATATACACGCCTTATTACTATTGTATCACTTGTACAAACGTTTTGGCAATAGTTGGACAACAAAAATATTTTTCACAGAACTGTTCAAATTAGAACTGAACTAAGAATCACATTTTCTATCATGCACATGTGGAAGCTAGTTTTAGTTCTAATTAACAAATAAACAGAGGAACAGAAGGCAGAACCGCAGGAGAGCACAACTGCACAAGGCACAACTAGATAATTGCCGACAGAGATACAATAATGTCAGAATCAACCAATAAAACCAGGTCCTTCAGGATTGCATCACTTGGAAGTTTGAAACCTGACCTCTGAACTATATATATATGTATCTCTTGGTGGATAGCCTCTTTTGGTAAGCTTCTTTCACTCTTCATGAGCTCGTCTTACCTGAGGAGTATCATCTTGCCCAGTAAAGTATATCATGACACCAAGAAGAGCGAAGACACATATAAGAATGTATAGCGAGTTCAGGCTGACAAGAGAGTTCAGGAAACCCATGAAAGATGGGCCACTGACTTTCTTCTTTGTTGTTCTTCCTGCTCTATATCCCTCAAGGAATTGGCTTATTTGAGAAGCTTGATCACCTTCCTCTAACTTCTCTGAGCCTTCCACCTTTGGCAGAAAACATTTTTGGTTAATTACAGGGTGTAACAAGTTCTCTATTAGTGCTAACCAGCCAAGCAGAAAAAGATGTTTCAGAAAAGATTATAAGTAGACAGGAAAAAACTAAAAACTAAACATAATACTTCTATGAATATGACAGAAAAAATATGAGCATGCCATGAATATGCATTAACTCGAAAGGTGGCTTTATCAGTAAAATAGCACAGGAAGGGGTTGCTGATGCTGGTGCAGGCATGGATTTCTAAGGTTCTCTACAATTATACTTACCACTTCATACTCCTCATTTCTATCCCAGACGATTAGCTTTGGCAGCTGTGAGCTCTTGGAAATATCAAAAGTCTCGACAAACTCATCCCATTGTTTGATTCCGACATACCCAAACACCAAGTCACGGTTTGCATTGGCAGCAGACCTCAAAACTTTTACCAACTGTGAAGAAGTTTCATCTGAATCATCCTCCAAAATTGCAAGAACAACTTTTCTGTCATCATCATCCAACATTTTGAGTGTCTCTGTGTTGATGGGGACAGTCAAAGGAAGCAGGGATTGCCGTATAAAATCTTCCAAGAAACTTCCTGTGTGCACAAGAAAAAAGAATTACTACCACATATTTGCTACCAAGAAATTCATGGGTGAAATAGTATGAACAATTGCAGGTAGCTACAATTAATCACCCTTTGTTGACATAAGAACTCAGAAATAATGTGATAGTTTGAATTACTTCATATTAGCATCAAGAAAAATATAAATATATAATAATAAACACAAGAAAAGAGTAAAAAAATAGAGTTGCCTAATAAATACCTTCAAATGGGCCATAAAATACACTTTGTTCTTTGTACTTTGGATGAAGTGAAACCAATGCAGGAACCTTATCAAAATCATAAGTGACCATGAAGTCCTCAGAAAAATCTTTTGCAACAGCAAACCATGCTCTTTTCTTGTATTTCCCTCCATAACCAGCAATCAACGACTCATTCACCCCAAACCCAATGAACATTGGAAAGCTCGTGCCAGCATTCTCAACAAAGCTCTTGATCGCAGAGTCCGACTCAAGAATAGAAACATCAGGTGCAACAAACTTATTAAGATTGCGGACAAGCAAGTCAGCTTTTCTTGAACCAGTGTATTCGATGGGGACCCCGTGGATAAAAAGCATCAGTGTAGGGAACCCGCTGTATTCAGTAAAAAGGAAAGGAATATTAGGCATCCACCGGCATCTATACTGTCAAGAAAAATTGAACTAGTTATGAGGGAAACATCTTACTCCACTCCATATTTCGATCCAAGCTTCCTGTACTTGTCAGCATTTACTTTGGCAACTATGATGGGCTCACTCAGTCCTGCCAACACCGGTGCAGCTTCATCTAACTGCAACAGTTTATTTTCTCAATCTTAAGTCCTAGTATAAAACAGTATAATCCACAGAAAGTTCCCTGCTGCCATAAGTAGTAAGCAAACTGTAAAATTCGAGAACCTAGTAATGGCCAAGAATGAAACATCTTGATGCGTCTACAAGACAATATGATGATTCTCACGCGACCACGCCCACAAGCCCACAATAATACAAGGACTTGTCTCTCTACCTTTTCACAGTAAAAAAAAAAGCTCACAACAATTTCCTTTCTTGAGTTCTTCCCCAGAGTAATCTCGATCATAATCAAAACGACGGCATATAACATCTCATTTGTTGTCTAATGGTCAACATAAGAATCATAGTGACAATCCTAAAACTATATAATAAAAAAAATTATCATCCTTTACCCTTTCCCCCACACGCCCTAATCTGCAGTTCATGAGATCTCATCTCGCCGACCAATTACGATCCCGGATACCTAGTCAAACCCACCACCCCCACAACACTCGCTGCGGTGCTGACGAGATCCACAGCGGGCGGCAACCACAGCTCGCAACAGTTGTTCACTCAATTCGCATCGCATCACATCTCGCAACTTCTCCGCACGAGTTCTTGATACTGGTAACAAGCAAACACAGGTGGTGCTGGTGGTCGAGGAGAGGGGAGTACCTCGGGGGCGAGGCGCTTGCAGTGGCCGCACCATGGCGCGTAGAAGTCGACGAAGAGGTAGTCGATGGCGCCCAGCGCCGCCTCGAAGCTGCTCTCGTCCAGCTCTATCACCCGCCCGTCGCGCGGGAACTCCTCGGCGGCGGCGGCGGCGGCGGCGTGGAAGGAGAGCAGCAGGAGGAGGAGAGGAGGCAGAAGCAGCAGGAGGAGGAGGGGGAGGGGTCTCGTCGTCGTCGCCGCCATCGCCGCCGATTCCGATCTCCGCCGCGCCGGAAGGGAGTGGTCCTGACGCCCACGGAACTTGACTAGTCTCTTGATGGATTGGAGGGGTTTATTGGGATATTTTCGTATTGGCCCCTCTACAGTAGAAACGTGTACATTTTGCTACCTACATTAGGGGTCTCATCGTTTGGCTTTTTTTCATAATAAGCTAAAACGGTTTATTAGAGAATAAAAATGAATTTGTTGGTAAAATTTTTATATATGTGTTCTCGGTGACTTAAAAACCAATGCTGAAAAAAAACTACGTTGAAAATATCTCAAAATCAATATCAAAATTAAGTTTAAAAATTCAAATTTTGGCTTTTTCTTTGGCTGAATAGGCCATCCGATGGAAGCCTAGGATTAGATGATGTGAAAGTTAACCTTTGTTAATTAATTTGGAGCGAGTTGCGTTTCGAGCCTTTTATCACCAAACTTTCACTTTAGAGTAAGAATAAAAGTGAGCTATAACTATATAAATTTATGTGAAAGTAAAAGATAAAGAAAAAACGAGAAGTATTGGATCTTGAGTAATAGCTAGCTATACATTTGCTTCAAGACATTTACATTAAATATATAGTTAGAGAAAGAGATGATAGAAAAAATATAGTCAAATCTATTATACATTTTAGTTTTAGTATGAGCTAATAGCTACTAGTAACAGTTAGCTATACTATTAAACTCGCTCTTAAATCATCCTTTAGCCAATCTTTGTTTCGCATTTATTGTACTCTGGAGCACATAAGTGAATCACCCGTACACCGACAATCTTTCAGGCTTACGTGTAGACCATCATTTGTAAGGTGAGATAGTAGATGCACTAAAGATGGGATTAGAAGTAAAACTTCGATAACAAAGAGGTGGACCAAAGTGAAATCTACTAAATCTGTTTACACGAATTTTACAGGTCTTTTAAATAGAAATTAGTCCATTTGCTCCAATATTCCTCCGTAAGATCGTATAAAGGAGGGCAAACGTACTTGATTTAGCAAATTGTACCGGCTAACACTCGTCCTTTGACTAATTATTTTGTTACCTTGTACCCGTCAACATTATTTGACGTTTGGAGTATTAAGATTAGTACTGCCTTCAACGTCAAATATTATTGACTGAAGGGAGTATATAATCCCGTATGTGAATTCTAGCTGACGTACTGATTTGAGTCCAAAAACATGTGTGACCTCCAACATTTCCGACAGATTGGCAGATTGCACATCTCTACAAATAATCTGAAAACTAAAAAAGAATATGACCAACATCTTCTGAAAAGAATGGACTCGTGAAGCTCTGAAAAGCACGAACCCGTGAAGATAATACTGTTGCAGGAAAGAACGGTAAGTACAGCTTTTCAGAAATTTCCAGCAACAACCCATCAAGCAGAACCATGATATAGATGGGCAGTGCAACTAAAATACAATCGTGGTTAGCATATTCAAGAACTCAGGTTCCGCTTCCATGTATAATATCCACATCAGCAAAAGAAAACTTGAAAGGCGAGGTGTAAACAAGTAGTAAACATGAATTCCAACTATCAATTTCAATCACAATAAGAAATAAAAAAAAATATGAGTTAAAACAACTGTGATCACGCTGCCTGGTTTCTCCACAGCCAGGAAAGTTCATGCCATGATATTATTAACAGAAAATAGCAGTATTCCTACATCAAACGCCATGAAAAGGAGCTTACAACTTCAGGCAAGTGCAAAATGGAGTAACAAGCAATAACCAATTTAAAGTGAAGTCCCAATTTTAACTTCGCGGAGTGCTATAGAAAGTAAGTTCATTATGTAGCACTTAGAGAGCTTATCCGGAGGCGGTCTTCTTCTGCTGGAAAACAACCGCATAAACTGGGACTGCGATGCCAATGCCAACTGCTCCCAGCACGGAAAGATACACCTTCGGCTTCTGGTGCTTCATCCTGTGCAAGTTGTACATGTGCTTGGCATGGAGGTAGTAGGGCTCATCATGGCCATGCCCTCCCATCCTCTTCACACCAGTGGCATGGAATCCACGAGAATCTGTTATATGCACAGAGAAGAGAATTCAGCAATCAGAAGTGAACTAAAATAGTAGAGTTCACAATTTGATGATACAGGAACAAGCCAAACATCTCGAAGGCAAATACACATCCAAACCAATAACTATATTTGAAGATACTACTAAACAATAAAAAAAGAACAAGCCAAACATCAAAGATATATTTGATGATACTACTAAACATTAAAAAGAAGAACAAGCCAAACATCTGAAACGCAAATACACATCCAATCCAATAGCCAACAATTCCAGGTCTCCACTCTTCCCCCATCCAAGCTACTCTGATTATCTCTAAGATTCGCTAGAATGCACCATAGATACATATAGCATGACAAGATGGACACGTATTTCGACCCTTGGCAGAAAACCATTAGTAATACTGCTCATCATTAACATCACAGACAAATAAACTAGTTAAAAAACGGCAGCGAGCAGGTGACTAGACATTTTGTGAGAAAAACAGGTTATTTGCACAATACTCTCCTCTGCACAGATGAAACCAGGGCAACCAAAACGAGAAATTGGACATTCTGCCATTGCCAAAACTAGGTTTTGCCAAAATGCCACTCCGCAAAAGGGATTCGTTAAAATGCCAATCTCAACCCGTGGCTACAAGCTACAATGCTATACGGGACCAAATTACCCTCGTTCTCCTCGCCTGGGCATGTGGAGCTGCTTGCTGTTGGGTCAGTCCATGGCACGGAGCAGCGAGGACGTCGCTGGCACAGCGGCTTTCGGCGAACGACAGTGACGGTGGCGTTCGGCGAGCGGCGGCACCGGCAGGAGGCGGCGGAGGCGAACGCGCCGCCGCCACCGCCTGACGTACGCGCGCCGCCGCCGCCGCTGCCGTCCGACGCACACGCGCACCGCCGCAGCCAGCAACGCACGCGCACGTCACCGCCGCCGCCCGACGCACAGAATTTGGACATCAGAATTTCATCACAGTTCACAAGATGGCCATCCGTTTGATCATTTCACAGTGACGGCATATCGCAGATTCACATTCCACCGGCCTACGGTCGATTCAGTCACCACAGGCTAGCCCAAAAATCAACCACCAACATGGTCCATCGCGGGATTCATCCAAACGAGAATGATGTAGCGATTGATCTAATAAACGCCTACGCAAACCAAATCACAGCGGCCCAAGATCCATCAGCCCTAGAAACATTTCGATCGCCAAACCCCCGATTCGCTTTTCCAGGAGTCGCGGATCTACCGTCCAACGCATCCAAACCACCACCCGAACAAAGAGAAACGGGAACATATGCATCCATCGAGGCGAATCGCTCGCCGCCCGGCGCCGAAACCCTAACCAGGCCGCCTCGCGCGGTCAACGCGACGCAGCTCGAGGGGATTGGGGAGGAGAAGGGAGGGGTAGGGAGCGCTTGCCTGTCTTGGAGGCCTCAGCGCCGGTGGCGAGGAGGCGGATCCCGGAGCGGAGGCCGCGGTTGAGCGCCGTCGCCGTCGCCATCGCCCCCTCTCTGGTTTCGCTCGTGTTCTCGCCTTAGGTCGCCCCCGCCGCCGCCGGTCTGGTGGTTTGGGTTGGGGTTGGGTGCCGCGGTTTCGCTGATCTTGGCTCCACTACCGGTTAGGTCAATCTCACCACTCCCGAGAGATGCGGGGGGAGTGTGAGTGGGCTTCGTACCTTGGGCCCCAGCGCTGTAACATGGGCCGTGTGGGCCTCCATGGGCCTGAAAATAAAAGAAGAAAGGAAAACAAACCAGACGAGTTGAAAGGCTTCCTTTCCTTCCTTCTCTTCCTCCTCGTCTGCTCCATGCTTCCAGCACATTGCAATTTCAGTTCTTTTCACTGCACACTTCAATTCTGCCAAGTGCCAAGAACCAAATGTTTGAAGCCATATATGCCATGGAACGATCACACTTGACACACTGACACTGATACCTTGAGAGTTCCTTTTTGAGTTTTGATAACCCAGAACGATCAGGTTGCCTCCTCTATCATGACGGAGATGCTATCAACCTCCTGGCATATCTGCTCGATCAGAGGGTGATTGCTGTCGTTTGAAGAGAATGTGACGACCTCCCCCTTCAGCTCGATCCAGCTACACCCGGTCTCCTTCTTCAGCCCTCGTTCCTTCATGAACCCTCTGACGCTGGCAGCGCTGCTCCACATCTCTTTGGCGGCATATATGTTCGACAGGAGTGTGTACATTCCTCCGTCGGAGGGTCTAGCCTTCAGGACATTTCTGGCAATGATCTCTCCAAGCTGGATTTCCCCATGAGAGTTGCACACGCTAAACAGCGTCTCCCACGCGGTCGTTCGATGGTCAGATGGGATTCTCCTGGTAAAATCATAAGCCTGGTGTATAAAGCCTGATCTTCCCAAGAGATCAACCATGCAGGAGTAGTGATCAGATCTTGGGACCAAGTTCCAGTCTTCTTGCATGCTGCGAAAATGGTAGCAGCCTTCATATAGGTACCCCTTATGTGCGCAAGCAGACAATATGCTTAGGAAGGTCGCATGATCTGGTCTAAATCCAGCTTTTGTCATCATGTCAAAAACTTTCAAAGCTTCATCAGCAAGACCATGATAAGCGTATGTTGCGATCATGGCATTCCATGTCACTGTGTCCCGCTGCAAAATCAGCTCGAAAACTTGGGAAGCTTCACTGATTAGCCCACATTTTGAGTACATTGATATCAATGAGCTCATCACCAAAGCATCATGCTCAAAGCCAGTTTTGATTGCCCAGAGGTGTACCATTTTTCCACATCCAAGGGAAACGAGAGATGCACATATGGAAATAACAACGCTCAAGGTGGCTTGGTCAGGTTTGAGTCCTCCGCGGATCATTTCTGACAGCAAAGATAGTGCTCCTTCATCTTTGTACCCAGAGATCAATGTGTTCCATGAGATCGCATCCTTGTTTGGCGCTCTTCGAAACCAGGCATTTGCACTATCCATGTCCCCTTGTTGAACATATCCTTGCAAGATCGCATTCCACGATATCTGATCCCTGTCTGGCATCTCAGAGAACAACTTCAAAGCATCATCCAACCTATCATTCCGCACAAAACCATCCATCATCGTGTTCCAAGCAACAGTATCACGATGCGGCATGTCTTTGAACACCTTCCATGCAGCATCGACAGATCCGTTCTGCAAATACCCACGCATAATAGCAGTCCTAGATAGAACGTCCTTCTCAGGCATCTCATCAAACAGACGCTGCGCGATCCCCATACTGCCAGCTCGTGCATAGCCTGTGATCATAACATTCCAAGAAACAGGGTTCCTTGTCTGCATCTGGCCAAACAGCACCTCCGCAGCCCTCATGTAACCAAGTTCAACATAGCCTGACAGCAATGCATTGCACACAGAAGTCGGAGGTGATGGCATGCTGTCAAAGAGCTCCCTAGCTTCGCGGACATGCTTCCTCTTGATATAACCAGAGATCATCGTCAGCCACGACACATCGTCCCTCCATGGCATCATGTCGAATAACTCGCGTGCCCTCTTGACCATCCCGTTGCGCGCATACCCTGACACCATCGCGTTCCAGGAAACAACATTCCTGTCAGGTATCCGGTTGAAGAGCTCCCTGGCCTCGGCGACCCTACCGCAGCGGGCGTAGCCGGTCAAGAGCGCGGCCCACGAGACAGAGTTCCTCACGGGCATTGCATCGAACACCTTGCGGGCTTCCGCGAGCATCCGGTTCCTGATGAGCCCAGAGACCATGCAGTTCCAGGTGAACACGTTCCGTTCCGACATTTCGTCGAACACCCGGCGCGCGGCGGCTACCCTGCCCGCGCGGAAGTGCTCGTTGATGGCGGTATTCGACTGGAAGACGTCGCCGGCAGCATGTCGCTGCGGCGGCCCGAGGCTGCAGAAGCGGCGGAGAAGAAGGCAGCGGAACGGGCGCAGAAGGTTCTGGATGGCTCCCACCATCGTACTCAGGAGGGATCCGAAGGGAGAGATCGATGCGTGGCCGCGACCGCACGCAGAGACACCATCAGGCGGTGGGTGGGGGGACGTTGCTCTGCCTGTGCGCGTGCGCTGCGGGCAGAGAGCTCCACCAGGCGGGCGCCACGGGACGCCGCGCGAAGTCGCCGATTAGCTCCCCGCCGCCCGCGCCGCCATCGATAGCTTCACCGAGCCGGCCGCCACGAGAGGAGGGAGGAGGGAGGGGAGGTGAAGGGGGAGGCCGAGAGAGCCGCGGCGCGGGAAGCCGTAAGATAAATGAGAACAAAAACCGGTTTCGGTAAAATGCCATCGTTAAAAATAGGATTCACTCGAATACCGTTAAAAATAGAATTCGTTTGAATGCACACTATCAAGGCTGTGGGTATTCGCTACAATGCTATTTTCGTTGTTTCTTGAATTTGTAAAACATTTGTAAAATTTGTTAATCCAATGCAAGTTTGGTGAACTGTACTATTTGTATTATTTGTCTTTTTTATATCTCGATGTATATGTTAAGATTGAACCTAAAATTTTATGAAAATGGTATATAAATATGGTATAAATGTTGTCAATTTTTTTTTGAAATTCTCATATCTATTTGGATAGTTTTTAAACAAACGAGGAAATGTCCCCTCGAAAGATCGCCTGCGAAATAGCAAAGGCGGAAATAGTTTCCCTAATATCATCGTGTTCCAAGAAACATCATTCCTTTCAGGCATGAGCTCCCTGGCCTCAGCGACCCTACCGCAACAAGCGTAGCCGGTGAAGAGTGCAGCCCATGAGACATAGTTCCTCACCGGTATTGCGTCGAACACCATGCAGGCTTCAGCAAGCATTCGGTTCCTGATGAGTCCAGTTTAGGGTTCACTAAACCATTTTGGGTGGCGTTACCGATATCCCACGGTAAAGCGGTTATTGCGGTAAGCCGCAAGGTTACTGTAAAAACTGTGTGGCTACCGCGAGGATTACCGTGGTTTTAAGAACTGAGAAGGTTATCGCACGACATACATGTTAACCATGTTATAAAGCCTCCAAAGACCGTGCAGTTCCATGTGAACACGTTCCGTTCCGACATTTCATCGAATACTCGGCGTGCGGTGACAACTTTGCCCGTGCGGTACTCTTTGATGGTGGTATTCAATCGGAAAACTTTGCTGGCATGTCATTGCGGAGGCGGTGGCTTAGGCCCGAGATAGTAGAAGTAGTGGAGTAGACTGGAAATTTCGTGACGTCTGCAACGGAATGGTTGCGAAGGTTCTGGATGGTTCCCACCATCATGCCCATGAGCGTTTCGAAGGGAGAGATGCGCGTCCGCAAGCAGAGACACCATCAGGCATGCGGAGCTGTGTGGTTGTGCCGACACGACCGCCGCCCACCACTGATAGGTTCTAGAAAGCCGGCGTACCTTGGTCTGCAGCAACATGCCATCCTTCGAGGCCTTGGGGGGGGGGGGGAGGACAGCGGAGGGGGAAAGAGGTCGGCGCCAGGGCCGACGGGTAAAGGAGGCGAGGGTGAGGGCGAGAAGAGGGAGGTGGAGGGGAACAGTTGCGGTGTCGTGAGAAAGTCTGACGAGGTGTTGTAGAGAACAATAGGATCACAAACTGCAAAGAGCTACTCCCTCCATCCCAAAACCTATGCTCCTTATAAAAATGCTTCCAACCTTTTATAGACAAAGAAAGATACGTAGGACTAGAGAGCCCATATGACAATCACTCCCAATAACTCTCTATTGTTTTTAGAAAAAAGATATAACAATGTAGAGCCAACGGATCCACATGTCAATAGCAATATGTACGATAATTACGAGATAATAATATAATTTTCTTTAATTCAAATTTTGTTATGACACATATACAATATGCTAATATAACAAGTTTTAGTTATGTATCTAGACAAACACATGTCCAGATACATAGCTAATTGCTATATTTTAAGATGGAGGTAGTAGTATATATTCTATGAACATGTTTTGTTAGACATGAACATGTTTGTTAGTGATGGGACCAATACAATTTTGTACCAAAGCTTACTATATATCTTATCACCCCCATGTAATAATTTCTTTCAACTCCTATTATTACCATTTACATAGTATCTTGCCACAGACTAACAAGGTATATAGAACTAGTTATGCTTTTAGGCCACTTGAGATCAGCTATCTACGGGTGTTGCAACAAACTTGGCAATTACATCTTTCAAAATAGAAGGGTAACTTTTGCTCAAATTCTCGACTCCCTCTGCCTGCACAATCAATCTCAGTTTCACCGGGTCATCAAGAAAACGCAGGCACTTCTCCTTAAGGCCATTGCACTGGTGCTCCCCCGCAAATGCAAGCATGGCAACAACCGTTCTCCCGTTCACGTACTCGCATAGCTTGTGTTCGCACACCAGCCTTAGCCTCTCCATCTTGTACCTGTTCGCCGCCGCGACAAGGTCTGGGAGCATCGCCGCCGCCTCTCCTCCTTTCATCTCCGGCAGCGAGTCGGTGTACATGTAGTGGAGCAGAGCCTCAAAGTCCTGCACCTTCATAGCATCGATATTGACGCGCACTACATCATCGGCGCCACCGGTCGTGGCGCCGAAGAGCGCCACACGGAACACTGGAGACCGGGCCGCGAGCACCCACCTGCAGGGATTGAAAATTTGGTAATTTCGGACCCCGACAAGTCAATATCACGGTCGCAATTTTTGGTTTTTCTCAAATATTTGTGAATTTTAGTCAAATTCAATTAAATTGTGTCAAGATTTCAGAAAATTTCAGTCCAAAAAATGTGGGTTCTACTGAAATGGCCGAAATTTTAGCTGAAATCGAAATTGAAAACCCCTGCCCACCTGTGTGCCGCGAACGTCTTGCCCTCGACCTCGAACGTCACGTCGGCGCCCTCTCCGGTGGCGAGGAGACCTCCGAGGTGCCGGTGCAGGTCAGATGGCGGGACCACCACTGTAGGAGGCGACTGCGGCGGTGGCATCGCGTCATCAACGTCGATGTCCTCGGTCCGCAAGTCCTTGAAGACGGTGAAGTCACACACGATCGTGAGGCAGTCGTCTCTGAGATACTCCGACGATTCCAGAAGCCCCCTTTCGATGTAAGTCCGGTAACCCCAACCGGTGTTGAGGAAGACGTCCGCCTTGCCACTACTCCTGGAGTACGACGGCTTCCTGGCACGGTCGAGCAAGCTGAACTTGTACTGCGCTTTCACGCCTTTCATGACATTGTAGTCGAGCTGGAGGAAGATGGAGATGCACTCGGCGCAGTCCGAGTTGAAGCCGTTGGGGTAGTAGCGCAGGTGCCAGCTATGGCCTCCGGCGCGGAAAGATCGAGACTTGATGTCACTGCCGGTGGGCAGCTCGTCCTTGATGCGGGAGTAGCCGTCGATCTTGAGATGGTGCTGGCCGCTCTCCGTGCCGGCTATGACGGCGGAGGCAGACCGCACCGGTGTGCGGCTGCCGGTGGCGGTTGGCATAGCTATGGAAATTGGTGATTCTTTTCCACCTGATTATTTGTGATCGCTATAGTGCACTTTGCTGCCACGATTCTTGCTGTTAAAGGCTGCAAATATGTGAGGAATGGAGAAATTGGTAAGGATGACAGACTTAATTATACGAGAAATTTTATGATCCTTAAGAGATACCAAGAGATAGCAAATTAGTACCTCATAGCATCGGAAGTATCGAAAGGTACAAAATTTTATACTAGAAAATATGGTATCTTTCATTACCTCTCAAGAGCTGTAAAATCACTTTAATTATATCTAGTTAGACCTCGTTAGTATATGGTGACAAATATTGTCTATGCAGTACAATATTTGGTCATAACCAACAAGGCGATATGGAGTCAGCGTTTGATCGAAATATTGGGCTAGTTGGAACTTAAAAACCCCTCCGTTTCAGGTTATAAAACGTTTTGACTTTGGTTAAAGTCAAACTATTCTAAGTTTGACTATTTTTGTAGAAAAAAATAGTAATATTTTTAACCCAAGACTAATATATTATGAAAATTTATTCAATTATAGATTTAATGAAACTATGCTGGTGTTGTAAATATTACTACTTTTTTCTAGAGAGTTAGTCAAACTTAGAGTAGTTTGACTTTGACTAAAGACAAAACGTTTTATAACCTGCAACGGAGGGAGTAGTATTATACTTTTTCCGTCTCTTACAAAAGAAACATCGTACGAAAGTTCTTTCAAATATGAATCTAATGATATCACATGCATAACATTAAACATGCATATATTGATATTTAGAACCAATGTGTTTTGAGCAAATGACCGTTTAAATTGAATAATGAGGATGAAGTAGTCTTCTTATGAATAAGTATATTAAGTATCAAACTATTGCTTAAGTGGTGAAAAACATGAAAATTCTCATTTTTGGAGTGGTCACATGGAAGTTAAAAGAAATATTGTATCTATGGATATCTTTATTCTAAATAATTAACCATGGTCATGTTGAGAGGAACAAGGACATTAAGTTGAAAATGCCACTTAAGATTAAGATTTTAAGTGATATTGGTATAAAGGAGTGGCTCTAATTAAGAGTAATTTAGGAAGACCAAATTGAAATGGTAGTATAAAATACAGTTTCTGTATACACAATGAAACTATTCATTATTTTTTTTAATATCATTTTACTAAGTTTCTTTGAAGAGATGTTTATGTGTCTTTTGGCATAGTTCCATCCAATTGTATTTCTCGTATGT
This sequence comes from Oryza sativa Japonica Group, assembly GCF_034140825.1. Lineage (NCBI taxonomy): Eukaryota > Viridiplantae > Streptophyta > Magnoliopsida > Poales > Poaceae > Oryza > Oryza sativa. The sequence continues at coordinate 21,874,665 of NC_089038.1, forward strand.
TTGGATTGGCTTATGGGGGTAGATACTAAAATAAAATAAAAATACAAGTTCTAGTAAGGGCATTGAATTGTGTTAGGCTCTGATATAGTACGAATTATGTTTGTTTTTGACAAGGCTCCAATTATAATATTACATGCAGGTACTCTATAGGGCAACATACTAGTTTCAACATTGGGCTCTATTGCAAAGGTTTTAGGAGGACAAGGATTTCACTTGATATGCTTGCTGGAGTTTAGAGATAATAATCATGTAGATTTATGTCAACTATGAATCGAGATTTAGCAATAGAATTTTCTTTTTGATTATGTTATTCCTCTATGTATGTTGGAGTGTCCGTGGTTTTTTGTCACCTAGCGAATTTCTTATATTGGTAGTTTGGTAGTCTATGAGCATGTAAACCATTCTCCCTCCGTCTCATAAAAAACCTAATCCTGGGTTTGATTCAAACTCAGGATTGTGTTTTTTATATATGGGACAGAGGGAGTATGAAATAAGTGGTCGCATCTTTTGTTGAAGCAAAGGTCTCAATTCCCATTATAAAAAAATATTAATCATATGTAATGTTGATTTTTCTAAAGTTGTAGATGCCTTATATTTGGGACGGAGAGAGTGTTCTTTTCTTTACTCTTGTTATTATGAATGTGACTTTAATCATGCTGGGTCAGCCTGGGGCTTGATCCCAGTTATACCCTGGGCATATTGATGAATAACAGATTGGAAGCAAGTATGAGAGAAAAAACTGGATGTCCAACCCTAGTTAGTTGTAAAAATAAAACCAATTAATTGCTTAATTATATCCATTTTCTCAAAAATAGAACATGCTTCACATATCCCTTTTGCTATTGCAATGATTGTACTGAAAGGCATAAAGACTTCCCACGCGAAACTTCATGGAGTAAAGAAGAAGAAGAAGAAGAAGAAGAAGAAGAAGAAGAAGAAGAAACACAATGCAAGAAAAGGTTTGAGTCGCTTAAAGTTACCAAATGCGGCCAATTAATGAAGTACAAATAATGTGCAATAATGGATATTTGATCTTGATGAAGCATTGAGGCATCAACGATTTTCAGCCAGCATGCAAATCTAGCAGTTTCAATTGCTGTATATATCAGAGGTTCGAAGTCGTTCAAACAAAGAAGGATTACATTACACACCTGAATCAAGACCACCCGAATCAGGTCAGAGATATATGGCGGCGTTGATATTGTCTTGGCCGGAGAGATGGTTTGATCTTACCTTCGATTAGCTGCTGTTGCAGGGTTGGCATAGGTGGCATCGACACATATTTATGTCGGAGGAGAGAGAGAGAGAGAGAGAGAGAGAGAGAGAGAGAGAGAGAGAGAGAGAGAGGGTCATTGCTGAATTCTCCAGCTTCCTTGCAAGCTACCGTCTGTAATGCAAGGAATCTGGGAGCCTCTGCAGGTCTGCAATCCTTTGCTCCCGGCAACGGGTTCCTTGGCCATGGCAAACTTGGGAACTCAGGGTGTGTTTAGCCCTTGTTTAGTTCTAAACTTTTTTTTCAAACCTCCCCATCACATTAAAACTTTTCTATATACACAAACTTCCAACTTTTTCATCACATCGTTTCAATTTCAACCAGACTTCCAATTTTGACGTGAACTAAATACAGTTCACGCCAAAATTAGAAGTCTGGTTGAAATTGAAATGATGTGACGTAAAAGTTGAAAATTTGTGTGTGTAAGAAAGTTCTGATGTGATGGAAAAGTTGAAAGTTTGAAGAAAAAGTTTAGAACTAAACTCGGCCAGCAAAAAAAAAAAGGCCACACCTGCTCAGCGTGCGTTTGTTCAGCCAAGAAACGACGCAGTACAGTTAAACGGACCAAGAGAGGAGATTTCTCTCGTATGCTTTTCAAGCTATTAAACGGTGTTTTTTTAAAAAAAAATTGTAGGAAAGTTGTTTTTTAAAAAATCATATAATCTATTTTTTAAAATTAAAATAATTAATACTTAATTAATCATATGCTAATAACTGCTTTACATATCTTCTCAATCTTTTCCTTTCTTCTCCTCGCAAACACTCTCTAAGGCTGTGTTTATTTCACGCTAAAATTAAAAATTTGGTTGAAATTGAAACGATGTGACGGAAAAGTTAGAAGTTTGTATGTGTAGGAAAGTTTTGATGTGATGAAAAAGTTGGAAATTCGAAGAAAAACTTTGAAACTAAACACGGCATAAGTACAGTTGCAGAACTGATCCAACTACTAAAAAGAAAGAACTGACTCGGATGGACCAGATATGCATGGTTGACCTCAGTTTTGTTGTTGTTTTGTAGTGCCTTTTTTTAAATTATTTTGAAAAGAAAAACACATGCCAGATATATTTTACTACTTCCAGCTATATAATACTCCCTCTCTGTTTTTTAATAGATGATGCCGTTAACTTCTTCTCACATGTTTGACCATTCGTGACGGAGCGTGGGGCTCCTCACCGGGAGACCGCGCAGGCCTCCCTTTGCCGGTTCGGCCGGGGGCCCTGGGTGAGATTCTAAGCTCCTAGTCTGTGGAAAGTTCGCGAGAATGGAAAAAACACAAGACACGGGCGATGTATACAGGTTCGGGCCGCTGAGAAGCGTAATACCCTACTCCTGTGTTCTGGTGGATCTGTATATGAAGAAGCTACAAAGAGCTGGAAAGCCAGAGAGCCCTTACTCTAGAAACCCTCTTCTCCCTTTCTTTTCCTCTCCTGGGATCTACTCTCCAGATCCTCTCCCATCCTTTTCTTTTCCTCTCCTGGGATCTACTCTCCAGATCCTCTCCCCTCCTTTTCTTCTTTTCCCCTCAGTGGGCAAGGTCCTCCTTTTATATCTCAAGGGGATACCACATGCACCACCTCTACCTATCTCTCTTTTTGGTGGGGGACCCATCCCCTTTTTCACTAAAACTTGGCCCGCCTTTCCTTCATAAATGGGCGGAGATTTGTAATGGTTGCCGTCCGAATGACCTTCTGATGGGACGGCCCATACCTACCTCCACTTCCGCCGGAAGCAGGAGCGACGTGGGAACATGGCTGTCTGCCGACGACATGACCAGTGTCAGACCGGTCACAAATCGGTCATTCTTGTCCACCACGTGTCAGTTTATCAATCTGCATGTTCGCCCTTCTTCATACAATGTCTTGCTTGCAACGGTTGGGATGAAGCCTGGCATATATCTGACCGGGACCAACGTGTCATCTCCAGGAGCTAGCACGCTGGCTCCGGCTAGGGACAAGTGCCTGGAGGCTCTTATCCTGACGGGATGGGGCGAGGCGTGTGTCAGACCGCCTGTTGCCACCTAACCCACGATCTGACCGGTCTGTGACTGGTCACAGACCGGATAAACGAGCGCGCTGTACTGCGTTACATGCGGCGTGACGCGCTCGTTCAAACCGCAATAAATGCGGTTAGGTGAGCCCCGCCGTGCTCACCTAACCTATACACGCGGCGCAAAACCCACAAGGGGTCGGGGCGCCTCGGCCCTCGGGGCCGAAACGGGAGTGGTCCGATCCCTCGGGGAGACAAAGAGAGGGGCGGCCTCATCACCCTCGGGCCCGACCCCCCCCGAGGGGGTCAGGCCACGTGGGTGATTGCTCCTGCCCAAACCTCTAGTCATGATACTCCCGGTCCCATGTCACCGACAGTAGCCCCCGGCGTTATGCCAGGGCGATCGCCCTCCTCGAGGGAAGCGGTCGGGCGTGACGCCACTTACTTAAGCCTGGTGACAAGTGGGGCTGGTCTCTACAGTTGGGCAGAAACCCAACGGTCGCAAATCATACATATCGGCAATGGTAACTCGACTGTCAATAATGAGCGGCCTCTTCAAGGCTGCCACATTACTCGAGTAGCACATGAATCGGGACGAGCCGGTTCGTTTTGCCTGGAGATATGGTGATGTTGCTTCGGTCAGCGAGTGCAATTAACGCGCGCACAATATATTCCATCTCGACTGCCACAGCCGCATATCCACCTCATGCGCCGCAAGCGGGCAAATGGGATTAGTGGAAGCGTGGGCGCGAGAAACGAGGGAGCGAGATAGTGGGCGCGAGAAGCGAGGAGCCGGGCACAGCGTTGGCAAGGGTATAAAGACACCGAGGAAGAGATTTGCTTCCTTCCTCTCGCCATTATTCCCCTTGTCTTCGCCGCTTGCGCCCTAACTCCTTGTTTCCTGTGCCCTACCCTCGCCACACGCGCTCGCTCTCAAACATTTCTTCTTCCGGCGTCATGGCACGGGGCTCCGCTCCGCTCGATGGTAGCGTGCTGCCGCCTTCCCGCATCGTGAGCGAGAGGCAGGCCGGGCTGCCGCGCCGCTTCATGCCGGAATCTGCCACCGGCCGGGAGATAGTCACGCTGGGCGAGGGACGCCCGGCGCCACGTTACCCGGGGCGGTCCGTCTTCTTCCTCCCTTTTGCAATGGCAGGGCTGGTTCCGCCATTTTCTTCTTTCTTCATGGATGTTCTGGAGTTTTACGATCTCCAGATGGCGCACCTCACCCCAACGCGGTAATGACATTGGCCATCTTCGCGCACCTGTGCGAGATGTTCATCGGGGTGCGCCCATCCCTTCGGCTGTTCCGGTGGTTCTTCACCGTACAGCCGGTGTCGCCGCCGTCGGTGGTTGGTGGCTGCTACTTCCAGCCGCGGGGGCCGGTGCTGAACCGCTACATTCCCTGCGTCCTCCGCAAGAAGTGGGATGACTGGAAGAGCGACTGGTTCTACACCCCCCTCGCCGACGAAGCGCGCCTCCGACTTCCGAGCCAGCCCCCGGCGCAGGCCTCCAGCTGGCGGGCGCCGGTAGATCTGGGAGATGGCTATGACGCCGTCCTCAACCGCCTGGCGGGCCTGCGATCCCAGGGGCTCACAGGGGCCATGGTGTACGGCGACTACCTTCGTCGCCGGATCGCGCCACTCCAGCGGCGCGCCCGGGGCGCCTGGGAGTACACCGGGTCCGAGGACTGTATGGGGACCCACCGGGGGGTCAAATGGGACTGGGTCCCTGAAGACTTCAAGGTAATGATCCAACGGGTGCTGAATCTCAGCTCCGTGGAGGCATCCCTCATCCCCCAAGGAGTCCTCCCCCTCTGCAGCGATCCAGATCGCGCCAACATCCTGACCATCATGATGGCGGTCGGGGCCTCAGAGGAGCGAGCTCCTAAGGGCCTTGATGGTGCGAGCGGGAGTCGCAAGGGAGATCAATCTACCCCAGGAGGGGGTCGTGCTTCCGGGCCCCGTGATGGGGGCTCGGGGGGCTGCCGCCCTGCCGACGCCCGAGGGAAGAGGAAACAAGAGGGTACCTCCTCCCCATCTCCTCCCCGAGGGGGCGGGGTGGCGCGTGTCAGCAGCAGGCGCCCGGAGGGGGCCGCGCCGACGCCGCAGCCCGAGGGGGAGCGGAAGAAGAAGCGGCTCCGCAAGATGGGGGGGACAGAACCATCCCGGGGAAACCTTATTTCCCCTCCAAGGTGGTCGTTTAACCGACCCCCTCGCAGGTTCGTCCCACGCCCATTGTGGCTGTATTCATTCTCCCAACACGAGTTTTCATTCACCCATCTTGTTTGTCTTCTGGCTTTTCTTCTGCTTCAGTGAGATCCCGTCGCGTCCTTCTTGCCAATCCAAGTCCGGCCAATCTGAGGCCGAGAATGCAGCGACCACGGAGGCCCGGAGGCGGGAATCTGACCGGCGAGAAGCCGCGGATCGCCTACGGGAAGCCGAGGAGGCCGCCCGGGAGGCCGCCCGGGCTCGCCAGGCTGAGGAAGCCGCTCGGGAGGAGGCCAGACTCCGCCAGGCCGAGGCGACGACATCCTCCGAGGCAACCCGCGAAACTGACCGGCAAGAAGCCGCGGATCGCCTTCGGGAAGCCGAGGAAGCTGCCCAGGTGGCCGTCCAAGCTCGCCAAGCTGAAGAAGCCGCTCGAGAGGAGGCCAGACTTCGCCAGGCCGAGGCGACGACGACTTCCGGGGCAGCTCGCGATGAGGCCGCGGGCGCATCGCTTGGGCCCACTCCCTCGGGCGACACTCAGGACAAGCCAGGTCCGGGGGACGTCCCCGAGCCCGGAACGTCCATCGGCGGGCCGAGCCGCGCGGCATCCTCACTGAGGCGGCTCTCCCCAACGCCTTCCGCTGCCCCACTGAGCGCAGAGCCCCTTCTGCAGGCCTTGGCTGTCGCAAACACCACAGTGTTGGACGGGTTAAGTGCCCAGATGGAGGCCCTGCAAGCAGAGCGGGCGGAGCTCGACGCCGCATGGGCGCGTGTCGAAGAGGGGCGACGCTCAGTGGAGGCCATGGTGGAGGTGGGCCGCAAGGCACACCGCCGGCACGCCTCAGAGCTCGAAGCCCGTCGGAAGGTGCTGGGGGAGATCGCCAGGGAGGTGGAGGAGGAGCGGGGGGCTGCCCTCATCGCCACTACCGTGATGAACGAGGCGCAGGACGACCTCCGTCTTCAATACGGGAGCTGGGAGGCAGAGCTAGGGAAGAAGCTCGACGCCGCCCGGGGGGTCCTTGACGCTGCCGCTGCCCGAGAACGGCGGGCGGCGGAGACCGAGGTGGCATCCCGGCGGCGCGAAGAAGCCCTTGAGGCCCGTGCCATGGCGCTGGAAGAGCGTGCCTGCGTTGTGGAGAGGGACCTGGCGGACCGCGAGGCCGCCGTTGCTATTCGGGAGGTCACACTGGCGGCGCACGAAGCCGCCTGTGCCGAAGAAGAGTCCGCACTCCGCCTCCGCGAGGATACGCTCACCGAGCGGGAGCGAGCCCTCGAGGAGGCCGAGGCCGCAGCGCAAAGGCTAGCGGAGAGCGCGTCCCTCCGCGAAGCTGCGCAAGAGGAACAAGCGCGTCGCAATCTGGAAGGTGCCCGCGCCGAGAGGGCCGCACTGAACCAGCGGGCCGCTGAACTCGAGGCGCAGGCAAGGGAGCTGGATGCAAGGGCGCGTAGCGGCGGGGCGGCCACGGGCGACAGCGACTTAGCCGCCCGCCTCGCAGCTGCCGAACACACCATCGCGGATCTGCAGGGCGTGCTGAATTCGTCCACCGGGGAGGTCGAGGCCCTTCGCCTGGCAGGCGAGATAGGGCCCAGCATGCTTCGCGACGCCGTGTCCCGTTTAGACCGCGCCGGGCGGCAAGCGGGTCTCTGGGGTGGGCGGACTGTGAAGTACGCCGCCAACCAGGGGGGCCTCGCCCAGCGCCTCTCGGAGATGGCCGGGACTCTCCAGCGGCTCCCCGAGGAGCTCGAGGGGACGATTAAGTCATCCTCGAGGGACCTCGCCCGAGGAGCGGTGGAGCTCGTACTGGCGAGTTACCAGGCCAGGGACCCCGACTTCTCCCCATGGACGGCGCTGGACGAGTTCCCTCCCGGGACCGAGGACGGCGCGCGCGCGCAGGTCCGGGACGCCGCCAACCATATCGTCCACAGCTTCGAGGGTTCGGCCCCTCGGCTCGCGTTCGCCCTCAACTCCGACGAGGAGGACGATGACGGCGGAGTGGGCGACAGTGGTGACGAGGCTGGCGACCCGGGTGCATCGGAGTGAGCCCCCAGGCCCCCGCTAATCTTTAAATAGTTTTCTCCTCTTTTCTTTCTTCCGAGGCCTTCAGGCCTCCTTTTTGTATAGATTAACTTAATCTGCAACCAAAATAAAGAAATTTCTGTGTCAATTTCATTTTGCTGTGTGTATGAGAACGAGGATGATCTGTGCCGTGGTCCTTTTGGGTCTTAACTTGAACAAGGGCTCGTGCCCAGGTCCCAGTCCTCAAATGGCTCGGATCGGGGCTGGTGCCTGGGGAGATCCACATGTCGAGACTGGCCAGGCCGGGAGCGTGGTGACCGAGGGTTATGGGTGACCCGATTGTGGGTTTTTGCCGATTCCCCCCCGGAGTTCACCACGCCCCGGGGCACGGCTCGGTTCTGGGCCCCTTTTGGCGATTTTAGCCGGCCCGAGCCCCCGAGGGCAGGATCGAGCACGAGTGACCTATTTCAAGTCAAGATTCTTCAAAAGAAAACAACAGCACAGACACAGCCTTTAGGAAATCGAAAATGCTTTTATTGAAATACGGAAGAGAAAAAGATGAATGTATGCATGGTAGCCCCCGGCCAACCCTACACGACCGAGGGGGGTGCGGGGTTGGCCCGAGCCCAAAACCTGACACCCGAACCCCATTAGGGGTAGAAGCGACGAAGGTGCTCAATGTTCCATGGGTTAGGCAGCTCTATGCCGTCACCCGTGGCCAGCCGAACGGAGCCCGGCCGGGGGACGCCGATCACTCGATACGGACCCTCCCACATTGGTGAGAGCTTGCTCAATCCAGCACACGTTTGGACGCAGCGTAGGACGAGGTCGTCGACGCAGAGTGATCGGGCCCGGACGTGGCGCTGATGGTAGCGCCGCAGGCTCTGCTGGTAGCGTGCGGCTCGGAGGGCCGCGCGCCGCCTTCGCTCCTCCAAGTAGTCGAGGTCATCTCTGCGAAGCTGATCTTGATCAGCCTCGCAGTACATGGTGGCCCGAGGGGACCTCAGGGTGAGCTCGGATGGGAGAACCGCTTCCGCGCCGTAGACGAGGAAGAAAGGCGTTTCCCCGGTTGCTCGGCTTGGTGTGGTTCGGTTCGCCCAGAGCACCGCTGGCAACTCCTCGATCCATGAATCGCCGTGCTTCTTGAGGATGTTGAAGGTCTTGGTTTTAAGGCCTCTGAGGATTTCCGCATTGGCGCGCTCCACTTGGCCATTGCTTCTGGGGTGGGCGGGGGAGGCGAAGCAGAGCTTGATGCCCATGTCTTCGCAGTAATCGCCGAAAAGTTCACTAATGAATTGGGTGCCATTATCCGTAATAATACGGTTAGGCACCCCAAACCGGGCTGTAATGCCCTTAATGAACTTAAGTGCGGAGTGCTTATCGATCTTGACGACCGGATAAGCCTCGGGCCACTTAGTGAACTTGTCGATCGCGACATACAGATACTCAAACCCGCCCGGGGCCCGCCTAAACGGTCCCAGGATATCGAGCCCCCAGACAGCAAATGGCCATGAAAGTGGTATGATCTGCAGGGCCTGGGCCGGCTGATGGATTTGCTTGGCGTGGAATTGACACGCTCTGCATCGCCGGACCAGGTCGACCGCATCATTGAGAGCTGTCGGCCAATAGAAACCTTGACGAAAGGCTTTGCCAACCAAGGTGCGCGAGGCGGAGTGGGCTCCGCATTCGCCTTCATGGATATCAGCAAGAAGCTCGATGCCTTGTTCCCGAGGAATGCACTTCAGGAGGATTCCGTTAGCCGCGCGCCGATAGAGGGTCCCTTCTATCAGCACGTAGCGTTTGGAGATGCGCTGGACGCGTTCACTCCCTTCGCGGTCCTCGGGTAGAGTCTTATCTGTGAGGTATGCTTGGATCTCAGCGATCCAAGCAATCAATCTAAGGGAGCTGGGAGCGCTCCCCTCGGGTCCCGAGGCCTGGACTCTGACGGGCCTCGGGGGCCGGTCAGGCGCGTCCGTCTCCCCTAAGGGGTCAGGTCGCGCCGACGGCTGGGCAAGCCTTTCTTCAAAGGCGCCCGGTGGGGTCTAGGCTCGCGAGGAAGCGAGCCGTGAGAGTTCATCGGCAATCGCGTTATCCCGTCTGGGCACGTGCCGAAGCTCTATCCCGTCGAAATGGCGCTCCATACGCCGTACTTGGCGTACGTAAGCATCCATCTGCGGGTCAGAGCACCGGTATTCCTTACAGACCTGGTTAACAACCAGCTGGGAGTCGCCTAACACCAGGAGGCGGCGGATCCCCAGTCCAGCTGCCACCCTGAGTCCCGCAAGGAGTCCCTCGTACTCTGCCATATTATTGGTTGCCCGAAAATCGAGGCGAACCAGGTATCTGAGGATGTCTCCGCTCGGCGAGGTCAACGTGACCCCCGCACCGGCGCCCTGAAGAGACAGGGAGCCGTCGAACTGCATCACCCAGTGGGCGGTGTGAGGCAGCTGCGAGGGGCCCGAGCTGGCCTCGGGGACTGAGACGGGCTCGGGAGCCGGGGTCCACTCTGCCACAAAATCGGCGAGGGCCTGGCTCTTGATAGCGTGATGTGGTTCAAAGTGCAAATCGAACTCAGAAAGTTCAATTGCCCATTTCACCACCCGTCCTGTACCCTCTCGATTATGCAAGATTTGGGCGAGGGGGTAAGACGTAACCACCGTGACCCGATGCGCCTGGAAATAATGTCGCAGTTTCCTCGAAGCCATCAGAATAGCGTAAAGCATCTTCTGGGCCTGAGGGTATCGGGTCTTGGCGTCCCGGAGGGCCTCACTAACAAAGTAGACGGGCCGCTGCACCTTTCGGTGGGGCCGATCCTCTTCGCCAGGGGCCGCATCCCTGGGGCGCTCTTTGTCCAAGCGGCCTCGCGGGGCGCACTTGTCTTCTGTGCCGACGACCTCGGGGTCGGAGGACGACAGGTGCGGCCTTCCCACAGTGGCCTCAGGGCCGTCCTGGGGGTCGGGGGCTCCTGGCGTCGTCGGACAAGCGGGCAAAGGGCCAACTCCGGTCGTCGGGAGCCTTAGGCCACCGTTCGGCTCGGGGGCCTCTTCTCCCTGCTCTCTCCCGGGTCGAGTCGGCACAGGGTTAACCTCGGGGTCAGAGGGCGATAGGTGCGGCCTTCCCGCAGTGGCCCCCGGGCCATCCTGGGGGTCGGGGGCACCTGGCACCGTCTGACAAGCGGGCAGAGGGCCAGCTCCGGTCGTCGGGGGCCTTGGGCCACCGTTTGGCTCGGGGGCCTCTCCTCCCTGCTCTCTCCCGGGCCAAGCCAGCACAGGGTGGGGATGCGCGGAATGAGGATTGTCCTCATCGCGCTCCACAACCAACGCCGCACTAACTACTTGCGGGGTCGCCGCTAAGTAGAGTAGCAAGGGTTCATCTGGCTCCGGGGCGATCAGAACTGGGGGAGAGCTGAGATACGCCTTCAGCTGAGTGAGGGCACGTTCAGCTTCCTCCGTCCAAGTGAACGGCCCGGAGCGTTTGAGGAGCTTAAATAAGGGTAGCGCCTTCTCTCCCAGCCTCGATATGAACCGATTTAGGGCGGCCATGCAACCGGTGACGCATTGCACATCCCTAAGCTTGCTGGGGGGGGCGCATCCGTTCTATAGCTTGTATCTTCTCGGGGTTGGCCTCAATGCCTCGGGCAGAGACCAAGAACCCGAGAAGCTTGCCCGCAGGTACACCGAACACGCACTTATCGGGGTTCAGCTTTATGCGGGCGGAGCGGAGACTCTCGAAAGTTTCCGCCAGATCTGAAAGTAAAGTTTCTCGGTCGCGCGTCTTCACAACCAAGTCATCGACATAAGCCTCAACATTACGTCCTATTTGGCTACCCAAAGAAATTCGAGTAGTACGTTGAAAAGTAGGACCTGCATTCTTTAACCCGAAGGGCATTGTCGTATAACAATAAGTTGCTATGGGGGTAATGAACGCAGTTTTTTCCTCATCCTCCCTAGCCATGCGAATCTGATGGTAACCAGAGTATGCATCTAGAAAACACAAAAGGTCGCACCCCGCTGTGGAGTCGACAATCTGATCTATGCGAGGCAGGGGGTAAGGGTCCTTAGGACATGCCTTGTTAAGGTCGGTGTAGTCGATGCACATCTGAAGCTTGCCGTTCGCCTTGGGAACGACCACCGGGTTCGCCAGCCACTCCGGATGGATGACCTCGCGGATGAATCCGGCCTCCAGAAGTCGCGCCACCTCCTCGCGGATGAAAGCTTGACGTTCCGGGGCCTGCCGCCGCACTTTCTGCCGGACCGGCTTTGCGCCCGGCCGCACGGCGAGACGGTGCTCAATCACCTCCCTGGGGACCCCGGGCATATCCGCCGGTCTCCATGCGAAGACGTCAGCGTTTGCCTGCAGGAAGGAGACGAGCGCGTCTTCCTATTTGCCATCCAGAAGACCACCGATTCGTGTGGTCTTGGACGGGCCGTCGCCCAGGGCAACCTCCTTGACCGGGACCTCGTCGCATGTGATCATCCGCTGCCTCGGGGCGGCGGGGACGGAGGTGCCAAGCCTCTCGTCGCCACCCTCGGGCTTGGACGCAGCGGCGAGGTGGCCCGCGCGCTGCTCCATACAAGCAAGCGCGACTTTGAGGTCGCCATGGACAGAGATGGGGCCACCGGGGCCCGGCATCTTCATCTGGAGGTAGGCGTAATGGACCGCCGGCATGAACTTCACCAACGCGGGCCTCCCTAGGACCGCGTTGTAGGGCAGACTTAGGTCCGCCACATCGAAGTTTACCCGCTCCGTGCGGAAGTTGGCGGATCCACCGAAGGTGACCGGTAGGTCGATATGACCTAACGGCCATGTGTGCCCCGGCGTCACACCGATAATCGGCTGGGACGGCCGGAGCACCATCCCCGGGGCCTTGATGGCGTCAAAGGCTGCGGGGGAAAGGATGTTGAGGGCTGCTCCCCCATCAATGAGGACACGCCCTAGCTTCACGTTGCAAACAGTGGGGGAAACCACCATTGCGATCTGTCCTCCCCGGGCAACGCACGGTGGGTGGTCAGTCTGGTCGAAGGTGAGGGCAAACTCCGACCACCGCGCCCGGCGCGTCGCCTCATGAGCAGGGGCCGCGGCCAGAAGCTCTCGCTTCATGGCCTTGAGGCTCCGGCGAGAAACGTGAGCACACGCTCCCCCATCGACAGTGGCAATGGTGGCCCCAGGCTCTTGGAAACCTAGGTCATCATCGCCGTCATCGATGTCCTCGGCGGGGGCCTTCTGCTTAGCCTCACTTCGCCGATTGCCGGAAGGAACCGCCGGGGACTTGCCCTCTCGGCGCTCCTGCCTCCTCTCCTCCTCCCACTTCCTCGTCCGCTCAGCCAAACTTTTGACTGCGCGGCAGTCCGCGAGGTCGTGAAGGGAGGTGTTGTGGACGGTGCACCACTTGCCGGTTGGGCGCTCCCTGCTGGGAGCGCTGGCCTCCTTCTTTTTGTCGCTCGCAGGCCTCCCCTTTCGGGTGGCCCGCGAAGCACCCTCGACGGCGAGGACATGACCCTCGTCGTCGGAATGGGTTGACCTTTTCTTCCTCCTCCTGTCACGCCGCCCTGTTCGAGCAGCGGATCCGGGGGCGGCCGAAGCTGCCACACCGGAACCGGAGGGGTTCCATGTCCAGGACTCCTCCTTACGAGCCACTCAGTCCGCGAGCTGAAAAAGCTCCGCGGTAGTCTGGGGCTCTTTGGAGGCGATCTTTTCGAGCATGCGGTTGTGCCGCACACCCCCCCTGAACGCGTAGATCACCGCGTGTGCAGGGATGCATGGTATGGTGTTGCGGACTTGACAGAACCGCTGAATGTATGAGCGAAGTGACTCATCATCCCTTCGCTGGACTGCATGTAAGTCCGCTTCTTCACCTGGGCGCGGATATGTGCCTTGAAAGTTCATGGTGAACTGTTGGCACAGATCCTCCCAAGAGTGGACTGACGCGGGTGGCAAGTTCATTAGCCAACCCCGCGCCTGTCCCTTCAGAGCCATGGGAAAGAAATTCGCCATGACCCTGTCGTCACCCCCGGCGGCCTCGATCCCGGTCGTGTAGACCTGGAGAAACTCGGCGGGGTTGACGCTCCCGTCATATTTTTCGGCGATGGTGGGCCGGAACCTTGGGGGCCAACGGACGTTCCGAAGGCTCGCCACAAAGGCTCTACAGCCGACACCACCAACCGGGGGCACGGAGGGCTGATCCCCGCGTCCGTGTTGAGGTGACACTCCGGACGAGGAGGCGCCCTCCGTTGCGTGGGCAGCACGTCGGCCATTACGCCGGCGCTCGATACTGATGCGGGCATCCGGCCCCCCACGCAGATCTTCCCGGGTCGGAGGCGCTGACGAAGGAGTGGCGGCCGAATGGCGAGCAACAGCCGCCGCTCGCCGCGCCCTCCGCCTTGACGACACGGAGCCGGTGGTAGCAGCGCCAGAGGTCTTGGTGGCGGAGGACCGCCCACCAGCACCTAGGCGCTGCCGTGCCGTCATGACCAAGTTGGCCACGTCGTCCAGCCAACGTTGGGCTGGAGACTCCGGGTCAGGGACGACGGGCGGGTGACGTAGGAGCGCGCCCGCAGCTTGGAGCGCGCCCTGGGGCGTGCTGCCGTCGCCGTAGACGAGGAGGCGACGCTCCCCATCTCGGCGCCCTTCTCCATCACCCGTGGATGTCGAAGTCGCGGATCCTTCGACCCTCTCGAGCGCCTCCTCCCGCCTAGGACTTTGGCGTGGAGGGGGCGGTGGAGTACGAGCTCGACGGCGTGGGTTCGGCTCCCCGTCATCACCGCTAACACTCGGAGAGAGGTTGTGCGCCTTTGCTTGTTCGGCCATTGGGCTGAACAGGAAAAGCTTGGCGCACACGAAAGAATGCGAGAGCTTAGAAAAACACACACAGAAGCCCCTACCTGGCGCGCCAGATGACGGAGCGTGGGGCTCCTCACCGGGAGACCGCGCAGGCCCCCCTTTGCCGGTTCGGCCGGGGGCCCTGGGTGAGATTCTAAGCTCCTAGTCTGTGGAAAGTTCGCGAGAATGGAAAAAACACAAGACACGGGCGATGTATACAGGTTCGGGCCGCTGAGAAGCGTAATACCCTACTCCTGTGTTCTGGTGGATCTGTATATGAAGAAGCTACAAAGAGCTGGAAAGCCAGAGAGCCCTTACTCTAGAAACCCTCTTCTCCCTTTCTTTTCCTCTCCTGGGATCTACTCTCCAGATCCTCTCCCCTCCTTTTCTTTTCCTCTCCTGGGATCTACTCTCCAGATCCTCTCCCCTCCTTTTCTTCTTTTCCCCTCAGTGGGCAAGGTCCTCCTTTTATATCTCAAGGGGATACCACATGCACCACCTCTACCTATCTCTCTTTTTGGTGGGGGACCCATCCCCTTTTTCACTAAAACTTGGCCCGCCTTTCCTTCATAAATGGGCGGAGATTTGTAATGGTTGCCGTCCGAATGACCTTCTGATGGGACGGCCCATACCTACCTCCACTTCCGCCGGAAGCAGGAGCGACGTGGGAACATGGCTGTCTGCCGACGACATGACCAGTGTCAGACCGGTCACAAATCGGTCATTCTTGTCCACCACGTGTCAGTTTATCAATCTGCATGTTCGCCCTTCTTCATACAATGTCTTGCTTGCAACGGTTGGGATGAAGCCTGGCATATATCTGACCGGGACCAACGTGTCATCTCCAGGAGCTAGCACGCTGGCTCCGGCTAGGGACAAGTGCCTGGAGGCTCTTATCCTGACGGGATGGGGCGAGGCGTGTGTCAGACCGCCTGTTGCCACCTAACCCACGATCTGACCGGTCTGTGACTGGTCACAGACCGGATAAACGAGCGCGCTGTACTGCGTTACATGCGGCGTGACGCGCTCGTTCAAACCGCAATAAATGCGGTTAGGTGAGCCCCGTCGTGCTCACCTAACCTATACACACGGCGCAAAACCCACAAGGGGTTGGGGCGCCTCGGCCCTCGGGGCCGAAACGGGAGTGGTCCGATCCCTCGGGGAGACAAAGAGAGGGGCGGCCTCATCACCCTCGGGCCCGACCCCCCCCCCCCCGAGGGGGTCAGGCCACGTGGGTGATTGCTCCTGCCCAAACCTCTAGTCATGATACTTCCGGTCCCATGTCACCGACAATTCGTCTTATTCAAAAAAATTTACTTAATTATAATTTATTTTGTTATAAGTTGTTTTATCACTCATAGTACTTTAAGTGTGATTTATATCTTATACATTTACATAAAAATTTTGAATAAGACGAATGGTCAAACATGTGAGAAAAAATCAACGGCGTCATCTATTAAAAAACGGAGGTAGTATTTATTTTGTTTGGTCTTTTTTTTTTTTGCATGCACACCATACACACCTATAGATGATCCTCTTAACATATGTTTAAAGAGGAACCATCTGTTGAAAACACTTTCGCGTGAAGACTTTGCTGGACCTGTACTACAATGCTTGTTTCTTTTATCACTCCATTTAATAGTTTTTTTCCCCTCTTCTTACTTACTACTACTATATATACATAGTATGTTGACACATGGCTACATTAATTAATTAGAGGACTCGCGAACTAGTTACACATTTAGGCCACTGGAGCTAAGTTTGCGATGATGGTACTGCAGCAAGCTTGGCAATCAGATCCGTCAAAATAGAAGTGTAACTTTTGCTCAGATTATCGAGCCTTCACGATCTCTCTCACTTTCACTGGATCGTCGAGGAAACGCAAGCACTTCTCCTTGAGGCCATCGCAATGGTGCTCCCGGGCGAATGCAAGCATGGAAACAACCGTTCTCCCGTTCACGTACTCGCACAGTTTGTGCTCGCACACCAGCCTCAGCCTCTCCATCTTGTACCTGCTCGCCGCCGCGACCAGGTCCGGGAGCATCGCCGCCGCGTCCCCTCCTCCTTTCGTCGTCTCTGGCTCCGGCAGCGAGTCGGTGTACATGTAGCGGAGCAGAGCCTCGAAGTCCCGCGCCTCCATGTCGTCGATGCGTATGGCGGTGTGATCCACCGCGCCGCCGGTCGTGGCACCCAGCTCCTTGCTTGGCCCAAAAAGCTCTGCACGGAACACCGGAGACCGGGCCGCGAGCACCAGCCTGTGTGCCGCGAACGTCTTCCCGCTGACCTCGAACGTCACGTCGGCGCCCTCCCCGGTGGCGAGGAGGCCTCCGAGGTGCCGGTGCAGGTCCGACGGTGGGACCACCACCGTAGGCGGCGGCGGCGGCGGCGGCGTTGCGGTGTCTACGTCGATGTCCTCCGTCTGCAGCTCCATGAAGACGGTGAGGTCGCACACGATCGTGAGGCAGTCGTCCCGGAGATACTCCGATTTCTCCAGCACGTCCCTCCGGATGAAACTCACAAACCCCCACCCGCTGCTTTTGAAGGCGTGCGGGTTGCCTCCCGGCACGGTCGAGCAAGCTAAACTTGAACTGAGCTTTCACGTCTACATCGTCGTCGAGGTTGAGGAAGATGGAGATGCAGTTAGCTTTGTCCGAGTCGTTGCCGCTGGGATAGTAGCTGATGTGCCAACTATGGCCTCCGACGCGGAAAGATCGGGACTTGACGTTGCTGCCGGGGGTCGGGAGCTTGTCCTTGGTGTGGGAGTAGCCGTCGATCTTGAGAAGGTGCTGGCCGCTCTCCGTGCCGGCTATGATGGTGGAGGCAGACCGCACCGGTTTGCGGCTGCCAGTGGAGGTTGGCATAGCTATGGAGATTACGCTTGATTATTTATGATCACGAGGGCCACAATTCTTGCTGTTCAAGGCTGCATATGTGTGCGGAATTAAGCAATTAGTAAGGGTGACACGCTTAATTATATAGATTACTCCCTCGATCCGTTTCACATTATGAGTCGTTTGACTTTTTTCTTAGTCAAAACTTTTAGAAAACAATAGTAACATTTATAGCACCAAATTAGTTTTATTAAATTTAGCATTAAATATATTTTGACAATATGTTTATTTTGTATTAAATATATTTTCCTATAAACTTAGTTAAACTTAATGAACTTTGACTAAGAAAAAAAAGTCAAACGACTTACAATATGCAATGGAGGGAGTACATATTTATGCCTCATTGGTATATGGTGCCAAACATTGTCTATTCAGTCTAGTATTTGGTCCTAATCAACGAGGCAATATGGAGAGTCACTGTTGGATCCAAGTATTGGTCTAGGTGGGCTGTGGCATGAGGTATAGAACTAAAAACTCGTTCTATTATGGACGTAATTAATCAATGGTTGTGTAGATTTATGAGCAACTATATATGGATGGAGATTTAGCAATAGTATTTCCTTATGACTATGTTATTCCTCTCTGTATGTTGAAGTGTTTGTGATTCTTTGTTATCTTATGGATTTTATACATTGGTAGTCTTAATTATGGGCTGCAAATTATGTAATAAGTGGTTGTAAATTGAAGTAAAGGCCGAGATTCCCATTAACTAAAAGAACTATTAATCAATGGTTGCAGATGATGTTTTTTAAAATGTTGTTACTATGAATGCGACCTAAATTATGCTGGGTCAGCCTGGGATTTTATCCGAATTACGAATTACCTGGGTATATAGATGAATATCGAACGGATGGACAATGGAAGTAAGTGTGAGAGACAAAACTGAATGTCTGGTTAGGTGTAAAAAAAGAAGAAGCAAATTGTCAAATTATCCATCCATTTTTTCAAAAATAGATCAAGCTGCATATCCTTTTAATTTGCTTTTGCAATGATTCTACTGAAAGACAGAAAGACTTCTCGCGCGGAACTTCATGGAGTACAAATAATGCATAACACACAAAAATAGAAGTAGAAGAAGAAGGGATACAATAAAAAGTTTGAGCGTCAAAGTCACCAAATGCGGCCAATTAATCATGGAGCGCAAATGTACAATGGATATGTCATCTTGATGAAGCTTTGAGGCATCAACGAATCAGTCACCGTGCAAATTAATCTAGCAGAGTTTCAATAGGCATATATGAGGTTCAAACAAAGAAAGGATTTTACACACACCTGAAGGACCATCCGAATCAGGTCAGACTTCAGAGACAGAGATATGTCGTTGATTTTGTCTTGGCTGGAGATGGTTTGATCCAGCTAGGATTAGCTGCTGTTGCAGGGTCGGCAGATGTGGCATCTATCGACACAGATTTATATCGGAAGCAACAGAGAGAGGAAAAAAAAAGGTCATTGCTTAGCTAATTTAATTTGTTGTTGAATCTCCAGCTTCCTTGCAAGCTACCGTCTACTCCTAGCTCACATGGATACACGCCTGCAAGTAATCCAAGGAATCTGGGAACCTCTGCAGGTCTGCAATCCTTTGCTCCCGACAACGGGTTCCTCTTCCTCCTTTGGTCAGGGCAAAAACTTGGGAACTCACTGAGAATGAGTATAATAATACAGTAAGTTAATTATAGTTGGGAAAACTGATCCAACCACTAGAAGGGAAGAACTGATTCAGATGGACCAGATATTGTTGGCCTCATCAGTTTGTTGTTGTTTTTTCTGTGTGTTTATTTTTTTAAAAAAAAACTGTTGTGGAAACAAAAACACATCACTGAACATGTTTGTCAGAGATGCATACAAAGACTGGCACACATAAACAAAAAAAATGCTGGAGGAAATTCCAAATTTACACTAAAACAAACATGGCAGATAAATTTTACTACTTCCAACCAAAAATTACCATGTTTATCCATTTTCTTGGATTCCATAGAAGATGCACACATACACATATCACTATGCAGTATACACACACACACACCCCATACATCCAAACAAGTGCTCCTCCTAGCATATGTTCAAAGAGGGACCGACGACAAATCTTGATCTCGATAAATTTCTATTGAAATACATTCGCGTGTAGTACTTGTGTTGGAGTTGTATTACAATGCCTGTTTTCTTTTATCATTCCATTTAATAATTTATTTTCCCTCTTCTTAATTACTACTATATACATATATACATGTTGACACATGGCTACATTAGAGGACTCCCAAACTGGTTGCATATTTAGGCCCACTGTAGCTCAGCTAGCTACGTTTAGTACAGCAGCGAGCTTGGCAATTAGGTCCTTTAAAATAGAAGGGTAACTTTTGCTCAGATTCTCTAGTCCCTCTGCCTTCACGATTTCCCTCAATTTTACTGTATCATCGAGGAAATGCAAGCAATCGGAGAATATTAAGGACGGCGGGATGGGCGCTCGCTCGTTGCGTCCACGTCGGATTTTGCTACAGTAGCTACGGTGCGCACGGGGTGGAAATTATGCGAAAAAGCCCTCCGATTTTTCGTAATAATGTATAGGTCCCTAGCGTCCTGTGTTTGAAGAGGAATAATCGCGGACAGGGGCTTTTTTGTGATATGTGGAAGAAGAGGGGCTTTTCCGCAAAACAGCATCCACTAACGCATACCCCCCAAAGCCCTAGCTGCCGCCTCTCCCTCTCCCGCCCCCCCTCCCGCGCCGCCGCCGCCTGCGCCTACCCTCGTGCCGCCGCCGCCTCCGCCTCCCCCTCCCCCTCGCCCCATCCACGTCGCCGAGCGCCGCCGCCGCCTCCACTCCCGCCGCCTGCGCCTACCCTCGCGCCGCCGCCTCCGCCCCCCTCCCCCTCGCCCCGTCCACGTCGCCGAGCGCCGCCTCCGCCCCCTCGCGCGCCGCCTCCGCCTCCCCCTCCCCCTCGCCCTGTCCACCCCCTCGCCCTGTCCACGTCGCCGAGCGCCGCCTCCGCCCCCTCGCGCCGCCGCCTCCACTCCTGCCGCCGCCGCTGCCGCCGCAGAGCGCCGCCGCCGCTCTCCTTGTCCCGCGCCGCCACCGAGTGCCTGCCATCTCACCCTCTCCCTCTTCTTCTCCCGCCGCCGCCGCCGCTGCCGCCGTCACCGAGTGCAGCCGTCTCCACCTCCGCCACCGCCATCGCCGTCGCCGAGCGCCACCGCTGCCGCTCCCTGCTATCCCTTTCTCACCCCGCCTGCCTCCGGTCCCCCTGCTTACCCCGCCTACCTCCCCCATGATGCGGCGGCGGCGGTGGCGACGACGACGACGGTCGATGGGGTCATTTCCTCCCCACAGAGGTAGGGGTCCACGCTGGCTGCGGCAAATTTAGTTTGTTCGCGCTGTTCAGAAACGGTGGTCGCGTTTCATGTGTACGGGCTGCGTTTATTGGTGCATGTGAAGGCACGTGTCTTTGAGTGTGTCTGTGGCAGCTTGGGCGGTTCATCCGTGGTAAAGAGGGAAGGGGACGGCGTGGCATTTTCTGGATGCACTCGCATTTCCTCTTCGTCGTTGGCCGCGCCATTCCGTGCGATTTTTGCTCCGATATCAGCGGCTCCATTGTTTTGCCCCCCTGATTTGGTATTGAATCGATGCTCTTTCTATCTCAGTGCCGAATCTGCATGTCTGGTGTGATTTCTTCCTCCTTATACATTTTCTCCCTGGTAATGGATGGCCAGTTAATTGGTGTTGGATGTTTGCTTGTTGTTCTTCCTCACTTGTCGCTGCATATCAGAGCATGGTACAAATCGTTCAGGGTGCCCGCTCACACCACTCAAGATGCTCTGATTGGGCCATTGTGGCGTATGCCAGTCGAGTCTCGTCGCTGCGGGAGGATCCCGCCAGTGCGGCCAGTGTCAGGTGCACTCACCACCACTCGTCGTTCGAGGGCGGGACGGAGAGCTCGAGCATGCCTGGTCAATGGCAGCCGGTCGTCGGGGCTGCGAGGTGGTTGGTGGTGTCTGTGCGTGTTCCGGCGAGTGGTCGGTCCCACGGCTATAGCCAATCATGCTCCGCTGCTGTTCGGGCCCCACGTAGTCGTGGTCCATGCCAATTGCAGTTGGCCGCTGTAGCAGGCTCCGCCGATGTGCCCTTTGTCCGGCGCAGTGTTACTGCTCGGCGTTCGAGGCGAACACGGAGAGCTCGAGGATGGCCTCCGTTAGAGCACTGATGTGTTACGTCGTATGCTGTGGCTGACCGATGGCCCTGTCATCTGTGGGGTCCTATTGACAGCCTCTGAGTATGTTGTTTTTTATGTTACATATTTTTTTGTTTTGTTTACCAGTATAAGTAGCTCATTGCCTGCCAATCTTCTCTTTCCCTTCTGCTTTTTCACCATTTCCTTTGCATTGCCTTTTGGTGCCCGTTCGCTGTTTTTCTTGTCGTCTGTTCTAGCCCATTCTCCGCTGTTGTGCTTTCTTCGTTCGATCATGGACCCTGGGGGGTGAACGCGTGTGCTGGTGGGTTTTCTGTATCTGGCCTAGCTGCCTTCCTTTCTGTCTGTGCCGTGTGTTTCCTTTTTATCCTGTAATTAGGCTTGGTGCATTTCAGGTAGCCATGTATTGGCCTGTTTGTTGCACGGGACTTACTGTCACAGAGTTTTTAGGTTTTAGGCGATTTTCCCCGTGTTCATGTTTCCCTTTTGACAGTGGATCATTGCTTATCTCTGTTGTTCTTCTTTCAGTATATACTTCTTTCAGTAAATAGATGGTGGCTATTACATAGATGAAGCACACGGTCGTTAGTTAATGACAAATATCATTGTTTTTTTTATTCCTGGTTCTGATTCATTATTGGATCATGTTTCACCATTCAGAGTGTGTCCCGTGGTGTTTTCTTTTCGTGCAGAACCATGTGGTTCATTTGTATTTTTGAGTCTTTCCTTAAGTGCATCTCTGTACGTTTACATGTTTTTTTTTTTGTCCCTTCATATCGATTTTTTTTGGCGCAGGTGCTTATTGTCGCGGTCAGGTCCGTGCGATACGTTTGTTGCTGTTGTGCTGCTGTTCCCTTTACCATCAGCTCCTGTTCAGGTGAGCTTTGTTTCTTTGCTATTTCTTTGGGCTGACATCCTTTTTGTTTTTTAGTTTATTTGTGCCTTGTGGTTTGGTGTATGTTCTTTCTTTTATCTGATATCTAGCTTAAATTACATTCTTATTCCCTGCAGGTTGCGGACCGCATCTTCTGTGCCTGTACATGTCAGCTAAGGTATAACAATTGGCCTCTGATTTCACCGCCGTTTGGGATCGCGTCCCTGACGCGGGAGTAGCCCTCCGTCTTGAGCAGGTGCTGCCCGCTCTCGGTGCCGGCAACGACGGCGGAGGCTGACCGCAGAGGTGGCCTACGGCTGCCGCCGGTGGTGGACATGGCCTGGCCGGAGTCGATCGTTCTCTGTTCGTTCACTGAATGTACCTGGGAAAATTGGCAGATTGTTTTCACGCCTGAAGTGAACGTTGCTTTAATTTATTTCTTAAAGTAAAATGCAAATAGCGATGAATTACGATAGGTATCAATGCAATCATGCATATACTCCCTCCTTTTGTTTCATATTATAAGTCGCTTTTATTTTTATCCTAATCAAACCATTTTAGGTTTAACCAAATTTATAGAAAAATAAAACAATATTTTCAATACAAAATAAATATATTATTAAAATATATTCAATGTAATGAAACTAATTTGATATTATAAATTGTTGGTAATTTTTCTGTAAATTTGATTAAACTTAAATATGTTTGAATAGGATAAAGTCAAAACGACTTATAATATGAAATGCAGAGAGTAAATTTGAGGTGTAAGTTCGACCAACCATCAAAGACAAAAAAAAAATCCACTATGAACAATATTTGCACTTTTTATCACCATGTTTTATATATATTTGTCTTTTACTTTGTAGGTCAAGTTTAAATTTAAAATTTAGGGGAGTGAATGTCTGCGATCGTTTCTCCAACAACTCTTGAATGAAATTTTGGATACTTGTGGCACGTTTTTTTCAAAATGCTAAACGATATGTTTCGTGTGAAAAATTTCTATATGAAAGTTTCTCTAAAATATCATATTAATCCATTTTTCAAGTATATAATAATTAAAACTCAATTAATCGCACGTTATTACCACCTCGTTTTACGTGAAACACTTAATGTTTATCTTCATCTTCATGAGATTCAAACATGCATGTGCTCTACGTTTCCCTTTTTTTCTGTATTTTTCATTGCCTTTTGGATTGCATTTGTGAAGTAAAGGTACGCAAAAGATTATCCTTCTAGGGATGAAAACAAAATGGAATAAAATTACCTGGCCGAATGTTTCGGCTAGGCCCTGTTAAAAAATGGAGCAATTAGTTTGTATTTTCCCCAACATTTTGGCAAATTGACCGTTCAAAAAACTAATTGCAAAACATATCGTACCAAAATCTACCTGAAAAATAGATTGTTTGCGCAGTACAAACTTTGATGAATCTGAGCTATAATATTTTAGCAATATTAACATTGGCACTAAGGTATTATTTGAGGTGGCACGACTTTACAGTATACTGATTTAGCACCAACTGCCATCACATTGGTGCTGCTCGCAGCCTTCTATGGACAGCTACCGTCACATTCGGTTCAAAACCCCTGGTCCATAGTTTTTTTTTTTTCACTTACCCGGTTTTTAGCTTGTTCTTTAAGGTTTTTTTAAAATAAAAAAAATCACATATTCTCAAAAAATCATTTTATTTTCAAATTGGAAGTTGAACTTAACTTATATAATATTTGTATTTTTTTTGTTTTTTCTCTAATTTTTTTAAATCACGTGTTTTATTTTGGTGTCTATTGAAGGACACGCATTTATCTGGTGGCATCATTTTTCCAAAATGATCCAAGCTCATTGCCACCACAACTCTACCCACTCGAATAAATGTGTGTCCTTTTAATATAAAAAAACATGTGATTTTTTATCTCATAGCTAGATAAAATGAATCTTTTGCATCAAAACTAAAAGGATAAAATGAATTCTGAAAACATGTGATTTTTTTAGTACATACTCCCTCTATCCTACAATAAATCAAACCCTAGCTTCCCAATGTAGAATTAGTGAGAAAGATAATGGACCAAAATATCCCTAATTAATAGAGAAGTTAGTCAAACCTAGCTTCCCAATGTAGAATTAGTGAGAAAGATAATGGACCAAATATCCCTAATTAATAGAGAAGTTAGGTGAGGGGTATTAAAGGAACAAAATTTCTCGATCTACGGTCTGACGGTAGATAAGAAGGTAGGAGTTGATTTATTTTAGTACAAATTCAAACTTTAGAAGTTGATTTATTTTGTAATGGAGGGAGTCTATGTTTGTGATGATTCTACCGAAATGGGATGTGCAAGCTGCCATAGCATGCAGCGGCTGCAGCAGTTCAAACTAGCTGCAATTGACAACCATTTACAAATGCAGTAGCTGCAGCGGTTGTGACAGTTCGCATAGCGGAACATGCCCAGTAATTGCAATACTTTCATGGAATACAATACAATATAAATGAATTAGGAACCCTAACAATAAACCTACTCATCACCCTATGCCATTACTGCACCCAGCATAACAAAATGTATATATTCTATCAGGCTGAATCATTGGCATATATAAATGATTTTCAGTCAGTATACACATTTAGCAGACCCAATTGGTGTAAAGTACAAACAAACAAAGAAAAGATTTGCACACCTGAAGGACCCTAATCGGATCAGCTCAGAGATAGTATGGTTAGCTTAGCCGGAGATAAATCAGACTGTTGTGGCAGGGTTATTAGCAGAGAACCAGACACATTTATACAGGACACGAGTTAGAAAAAGAAAGAAGAGACGAACACCAAGACAGGATCACAGGATGTGTGTCCAGTCATTGCCTGGCTTATTTGCCACAAAAAATTCTCCAGATTTCTTGCACGCTACCGTCTATATCGTGCAAAATGAACGCATCTGAACGTACTCCCTCCCACAAGTATGTATGTAACCCAAGGAAGAGAGAGCTAGTACCAAAGGCAAATTCTTGGAAACCATGCAACAACTGCAAGCCTGCAAAATCCTTTGCTCCCGATAACGGGGTCCTCATCAATCGAATATTCATGCCAAACTTGGCAGCTCAGCTAGGCCACATGGAAAAACCCAATTTTCACAAGAATCGGAAAAAAGAAACTAGACCCCCAGCCTTTTTTTCTTTTAGAGCAAGTTTAATAGTAATATGGATAAAATCCCTTATATATATATATTTTAGGATGGAGGTAGTAATGTTTTTGTAAAAAGGTAAATTCCTGATTTAGACTAGAACCCTGAAGTCCGAACCTATCCGCTTCCACTAAGATTTGATATTCACTTACATGCATCAATCCGTTTTTAAAAAAAGTCGACGGTAGTGTAAAAAAAGAAGTCGATGATTCAGAACAGTTTAGTTTTATCTCGATGATCAGTTGCCTTATTTAATTAGGACAAAATATATGTGCAACAACCTTTTACAACTCAACAGATTTATTTATACTGGACATGTTATCTCTACTACTTAAAAAGTTCGTAGTGGTGGTCTTGATTCCTGACACAGCAGACGCATGTGACAGACACGCCTAATCTCAACCATCCGTTTGCCATATCCAATGATCGATCTCCTCCCCACGCTCGCTCCTCTCTCGATCCAAGAGATCACTCCCCACGCCCACTCCTCCTTCTCCCACGCCGCCTTCTCGCCGCCTTTTTCGCCCTCCTCCCTGTATCGCGCCAGCGCTGCGTCGCCTCCTCATCTCGCGGCTGCGTCGCCTCCTCACCTCGCCGCAAACGCCGCCGCCGTCGACTCCGCTCCAGATCCCCGCGTCGCCTCCTCACCTCGCCACCAACGCCGCCGCCGTCGACTCCGCACCAAATCCCCGCGACCTCGCCCCATCCGCCCCAGCCGGCGGCGGCCGACTGCCAGATCCCCGCATCGCCTCCTCACCTCGCCGCCAACGCCGCCGCCGGCGACGTTGCCGCTGCCCACCCGCCCCAGCCGGCGACGCTGCCGCTGCCCACCCACAAGTAAGTCTGTTCTGTACCAGTACACTGCAAGTAAGCATTGCTGAATCAAAAGAGGTCAAAAACATGGTTGTCAATACCAGACAGTTGTTTTTCTTTCTCTTCTTCCGTTGGGGTGGGAAATAAATTTATTCAAAAAGAAATAAATTTAATGTTATGCATTATGTGGGGGAATAGGGCAATTGACAGTTTACTCTACCGAGGTGCTGCTGCTGAATTTGTAAACTACCGTGGTGCTGCTGCTGAATTTTATTTTGAAAGCACTTTGCAATCTGTGAGATGGGGAAGGAGGTTAGCCTAGATCTTACTCATAAAGACGACTTCTCTAACCCAACAATTAGGAGTTACTACAAAGTTTTTGTTGAGGTAATTATCCCCTGCATGAAATGACTGACAAGTAGTACTTGCATTATACACATAACATAATTTGAACATAATGTATCCTTGTATTTGATAAACTTAGGTTCGGCTGTAAATACTGAATAATTGATGCAATTTTCGATTGGATGAAATTGAATGTACCATGCACTCCTGCTCACTATCGCGACTGAGTATTTCTTCGCAGTTATAATGACATTGCAATCAAGTAGAAATATCCATTAGTTAAATATTGACTTAGCTGCCTCCCTAATTTGTTTCCAACATGCATTATCCACCAAATTTAAATTACAAATCTGACTAGGTAGATTACAAGTTTTTATGCTTTCTAGCTTTGCACTCCCAAAGGAAAATCTCCGATTGGCTATCAAGGACCCATGTTAGTATGCAAATGTAAAACTGCAATCGATTCCGATTAAATCCAATGATTTTCTACTATGCGTGTAGGGGGTTATTTTTGCCCTTTTTTTTAATCTTCCTTCCTCTTTTCCTCTTTGTGTAAAAATATAAGATACGTCTCAAAATATATTGTTTTTTTTTTGTCATCAGTCATTCCTTGTTTGCTAAACGAATAGTATGTCATCGACCTCGCCGTGTCATCTCGATGACTTGCATATATAGAGGATGCAGGAAGGGCCTGTAACTAACTATAGGGGTGCCATGCATAATTGGATTGGATTTCTTTTACCTTTACAGAACAATATTTTTGAACAAAAGGAATATTACTTTATTTTGATATCATCTTTTCTTGTATTGCAGGTTTTGGATTCTTAAACTCGTAGCGTTTGCTGTCTATGTTTAGATGGTATATTACTGATTTGCAGTATGAGCTAAGCATCGGTCATCTTTTCATTTCATTCTTGCCTCTGAAGATAGGTACTGTGCCATTGAAGATACATGTTTGTGTGCAAGCTAAATCACACTTATGCATTTATGCATGGTTAATTACATTGTTTGCTCTGTTAATCTACACAACATGATGGCGTTCTCTGCAATCTTAAGGGATTTATAGTTTTATGCATGATTATGCTTTTCAGGTCTTTAGTAAAAAAATGGTGGTCAGGGATTTAGTAAGAAATGCTGGAGCACTAATTGATCCTCTGCTCAAATTGATCAAATAGTACTGTCCATTTATGCCTACTCTTTTCTGATCACATGGTATTGTGTCAAATAAATTTGATATTTAGCTTTGGTGTCCTTAAATGGCATGGTTGTTTTATAAGACCCTGTGATTTTCTACATGTCACCTTAACAATCAGTAGGCTCTGTTGGATTTGTGTGGACTCATAAAGAAGAGGTGCTTGTGTTTGCTGGTTCATCAAACAGCTCCATCAAAGCGGTAGGGCGTGGGAGAAGCCAAAGGTTTGGCTGTGCTGCTACTACTACTAGCATCCATTCACATTCATTACTCTGTAGATCAATAGTACCATTTTTATTTGCGGATCAGCAGTAGGGTTCTGGACTTACATTGCCGATCAAATGATTTGCGGATGCAAATAATGAATTTCCATATGTACACCTGTAGTGGGCCGTATGATAATAATATATCTGGTACATTGCAGAAATGGCTTTGTAGTCCAAAATTGCTCATATAATTAAGTTGTCAAATTATGTGCACGGACAATGCACCTGATTTGTCTGCGATAACAGGTAATGACGTGCCAAATTGCTCTTCAGCTTCTGCATCCGATGTAATCACGTTTCTGTCAAGTGACATTTGATACTTAGATGCTAATAAACTAAATCTGTATGACAACAGTTACGGGTTGAATCAACTAATTTTCTGACAGTACATGTGCTTAAGTGCACAACCTAAAATTTCTTTAATTCAGAAGAACATGTAACCACATTAGGTATAAAATTTGCAAGATATCGATCTTAATGGCCTGGTGCTGCTAGGTGTATGCATTAATTCTGGTGCGCTAGATATAGTTTGCTTGCCTCCAGGATTATATGATAAGTTAGATGTATTTTGTTGGCCTGCTGGATGTATGCATTCAGCTCCTGACTTATTCTTGATTTATTTGTGCATGCCGGATCCATGGAAGAATCAACCCACTAAAGTCTGAACTCTGAAATAAGGCTTTTGGTATACTGTGGCCTATATATTCTGCACGTCATATAGCTTTCATGTCACAGTATATGTACAGGTTAGCACTGGATGGAAATTAATACCTCATTTGTTTTCTATCTTTTCAAGAACTTTGCTCAGGGTTGGTATAAATCACCACTTAAGTAACTTTGTGATGGCATCCATCTAGCCCTATGGCCATTTACATAGAGCAATAACTATGCATTTATCCGCTTTTCTTCTTATGTAAGTGAAATGATCTGGTGGTATATGATTCTGTTATTCTCTAAGTCAATATCTTGGATGATCTTATACTGCTTTTTGTCTGCAGGCTTCGGGGAAGGTTGAGTATTCAAGCCTTGGTCAAGAGTTTTTTTTTTCTTATATGGTTTGACAAAATAGATATTTGGTTGTATCGCTGACAAAAATGTTTGATATAGCATATTCTTGATTCATGTAGATTGACAAATGATTTCACAAGCAAATGAAAGAGTATGTGTTTTAGACATTTAGTACACACGCTATTATCTACTGATGTCACGGGCAAGGATGTTGGTGGAAGGATTGCGGCGAAGCGAGTATTTGAAGGACGTTGCAGGACGTGGCCCTGGACCTCGTCGGCGCGGCAGAGCCGTGATCGGCGACGCACCAGCGAGGCAGGGAGATAAACTAGATTGGACTCAAAATTGATTGCTCTATTTCCTGGCCTCAATCGGCTTAAATAATACATGAACTGTAATGCTAACAAACTCAAGAGATTAAGATGCTAACAAACTCAGGATAAAGCCTAATAACAAACTCTAGAAAAGAACTCAATCCTAACAACTGTTGGTCGCCCAGTTGTTGCCGCCGCGCGGCACCTCGCCTCCTTGCATACGTGAGTCCCCACATGACAACTGAGGAGCTGTTTTCACAGCTTATCTACAATGAGTCAAAATTTAAAGTCAACATCATAGCTACAATGCTAGATTAAATAGGGTTATGAATATCTGCTCAGAAATATTTTTGTATACTCGTTTTTATTTTATGCCAAAAATTTTGTATTGATGTCTCATTGAAATTGTTTATATATAGGAATCATATGTTTATTTTCACTATGAATTCCCTGATTTATCCTGCACTTTCTTCAGAAATTTGGGTGTAATACTCTAATTTCTTTTGAATCCTATTGTTACTTGGGCACTGTTGAGGAAGGAGGGTGTTGGAACTGCCACGGAGGCCGAGCTCCAAGTGGTCTACGCGTATTCATTGGCAAGATCGGTCTCAAGCTGCAATTCTGGAGGTTTACATATTAACTACCATCCTACGGGCTTGTTGACTTGGTGTTGTATCATATTCTGTTATCAATATTTTTTTAATTAACCTATAAGTCAAGACTGATTGATTATGTAAAACTAAATTATTTCTAGCTTTGTTTTGTCGGTGCTAAATATGGTGATTAATGCGATCCGTAACTTTGGTCATTGCAATGTAAGATAGCAACAGATATATGGAGACAATATATAATGCATATATAAAATTAGATTTCAGCTATTTGGTCCTTGACATCTGATGCTTTTGTTTGGAAAAAAAAAAGAAAGATTAACTATAACTGGCAACTAATCAATATGGCATTCTTGCTTAAAAAATCACAAAAGCAAACCTGAATTAAATAAACTGAATATATTTTAATGAAATGAATACTTTTTTAATAACATGGGTTCTACATATCGCCGTAGCGTTAGCACGGGCAAATTACTGGTATAAGAGAAGTCGTTAACCAGCAAATATAAAATTACCACCGGGCACAACTACGGTTTTGTAGCAAACATGGCAATTAGATCCTTCAAAACAAAGGGGTAGCTTTTCGTCAGATGCTCAAGACCTTCAGTCTCCACGATGTTCCTCAAATTTGCTGGATCTTCGAGTAGCTGCAAGCACTTCTTCTCAAGCTCGGGGCATTGGTGTTCCCCAGCAAACGCCAACATGGCTGCCACGGTTCTCACAGTTACATACTCACATAGCTTATCTTCACAGACCAACCTTAGTCTCTCCATCTTATACCTGTTAGCCGCCGCGACCAGGTCTGGGAGCATCGCCACTGCGTCTCCACCTTTCATCTCCGGCAACGAGTCGGTGTATATGAAGTGGAGCAGAGCCTCGAAGTCCTGCGCCTCCATGTCGTCGACGCGTATGATGACACCGGCACCGCCAGTCGCGGCATTCCCCTTCTCCGTTAGGGAGAAAAGCTCTTGGTGGAACACTGGGGATCGGGCCGCGAGCACATTCCGATGCGCCAAGAACGTCTTGCCGTCGACCTCGAACGTCACGTCGGCGCCCACTCCGGTGGCGAGGAGGCCGCCGAGGTGCCGGGCCAGGTCCGACGGTGGCAGGGTTACCCGCCTGCCGCCAGTGTCCTTTGCCTCGGGATTCTTCATGACCGTGATGTCACACCTGATCGTGAAGCGGTTGTCCCGGAGGTACTCCGATCTCTCCAGTACGGCCTTCTGGATGAAACGCAGAGATCCCCGATAGCGGCCGTAGCCATCGAAAATTTGCAACCCATGGCTGTAGATGTAGGATGTCACTGGCTCCCGTTCTTGGTCGAGTAAGCTCAACGTGAGCTCTGCTCTCACGATTGAGCGACCGTAATAGTAGTCGTGGGCCTCGTGGCCGTCCAAGACGAGGTAGATGGATATGCAATCGGAAACGTTCGAGTTGAAGCCGTTGGGGTAGTAGCGGATGTACCAATCGTGGCCGCCAACGCGGAAATGCCGAGACTGGACGCAGTTGCCGATGGAGACGGCGTCCTTGATGCTGGAGTAGCCGTTGATCTCGAGCAGGTGCTGGCCGCTCTCCGTGCCGCCTACAATCGCAGAGGCGGAACGCAGCAGTTTGCCGCCGGCGACGGTGGGCGCGGTGGCCATTGGCATATATATGGCTTTAATTTGGGACGGACAAATAGTATCGAGCTGCAGAATTTCAGATAACAGGAGTTTTGACATCAGTGGTCGTTATTCGGTTAAAGCTGAATGGAATCATCAAGTGAGGCTGTGTTTAGTTCAGCGCAAAGTTTGCATTTTGGTTGAAATTGGAGATGATGTGACTGAAAAGTTGTGTGTGTATGACAGATTGATGTGATGGAAAAGGACTGAAGTTTGGATCTAAACTTTGGATCTAAACACAGCCTGAATACATGAGAGAGAATATACGGCCGAGCTTAAGTCGGTCAAAACCTCTCTCATTTTTATACGCACGTTTTTCAAACTGCTAAACGATATATATTGTTTTTTAAAAAAACAATCATAGAAAAATTGTTTTAGAAAATCATATTAATCCATTTTCAAATTTTTTAAACTAATACTTAATTAATCATGCGCTAATATATTGTTTCATTTTGCGTGTCAAGGGGAAAGGTTCCTAACATAGAAAAATTATGTAGCACAAGCACATATATAGTAAAAATCTAGAAAATACCGTTGGATTCAAAAATAGACCTTTGAGATTTGTTCATGTCACTAAGATTAAAAAATTTACTCGTATATTCTACCATGAGAGAAAATTTTATTGCGAGTAAAATTTTACTCTTGATGTCGTGGATAAATCTTACACGTTCATTTTTCAATCCAATGATAGTTTTCAGATTTCACTACATATGTGATTTGCACTATTTATTTCCCACTATCATAGCCTATCAATCACAACATCTGTTCCACCGTGAAATGAGCAGAGGCAGAGTCTCACACTGTTTGAAAGTTGAGGGGTACCAGTTTCATTCAATTTTGATTTGAGGATTAAAGAGCTGAGGAACGAGAAATAAAAATTTTCATAATTCTTAGCACAATATGTTATTAGTGGACATCGCTAGTCCCTCAGGTATTGAGAGATACGGAGTACTGAACATACATCAAAGATATAGGAGTGAAAAATGAACATCCGATTAGATGCATTGTAAAATTTGTCGAGTACCAACCTAACAAATACTTTTCTCAAGAATAGAACAAACTTCGTCCTAAGTCCTAACTTTACGTTGAGGTTCCTCACTTGAAATCTATTCAGGGAACTCCATTTTTCCAATTTAGAGATATGTTCGAGTAGTGATCGATTCTACGTACTGAAAAAGTATTTCTTTAGGGAAGAATTAAGATTATACCAAAAGAGTGTTTGCAACACCTCATGTAACAGATTCACTAATAAAAAAACTTCACGAAATAAATTGTTTTAAATAAAGGGAACCTTCAACAATGTGAGTCCGTTGCTCTATCAGACTCAGTTTGCTATGGGAAACTATGATGGATAACCCCGATAATGTCTTGGGATCAACTATATATCTTGAACATGAATATCTTAGCATATTGAAATAGTATAAACAACACGATCAACTCACCTAGATCAATCGAATCAGCTTATAGAGCTGAGCTGGAGATCATATGGTAGATGATTTGACAAAAGATCACAATGATATGCATGAGCGAGGTTGCGAGTAGCTACACATATATTTATACTTGGTTCCAGAAAGGCCTTGATAATGTAAGGAGAAAGACCTGAAGGTGGGAACCACTTATCTGGTAGAGGTGTGGTGCATGATTTCATTCATTAGGGTTTGAAGTCTTATGTCATCTTTGTTGTGTAAAACTTCTACCTATGTGGCTGGCAAATTTTACCAACCGAGAGGCTAGGTTATTAGTTCATGCCATAATTGTGACATACCGACTTCCTAGCTTGGCAATGAGTCCACTCGCTATAAACACATTTCTTTGTCACAAATTGTCACATTTAATAAGTTGTTAGTCGAATGTAAGTGGAGCAGGTAAGCAGGTTTTTTTTTATCATAATTTTATTTAATATTTTTCTTCACAATTTTATACTAGCAAATGGAAATGAACCATGAAGTGGGTTTTTATGAGAGTTATTAAGCATGAAACACTTGGCAAAGATTTTTATGGTGAATTCCACACACTGCCAAATATTTTAAGGCAAAGTATGAAAGGCAAAAAAAATATTTTACAAAGTGTGGATGATATCCAACAGTTCATTAATGCTTTTATTTGCACTCTCTGAGTTCCTTCTAGTAAATCTTTTGTAAGATTAAGGATTTATTAAAAGGATACCTTGTAGCAGTACACACAGTCATGTACATGTGTGGTGGTATTTGCGTCTTTTCGCAGTGGAAAGATAAAAGTCATAGGCTGTGTTTAGTTCCCTTTAAACTTCCAAAAATTCCGTCACATCAAACGTTTGGACACATGCATGGAGCATTAAATGTAGACGAAAAAAAGAACCAATTGTACAGTTTGCATGTAAATTGCGAGAC
Organism: Oryza sativa Japonica Group; assembly: GCF_034140825.1. NCBI lineage: Eukaryota > Viridiplantae > Streptophyta > Magnoliopsida > Poales > Poaceae > Oryza > Oryza sativa. The sequence continues at coordinate 21,908,651 of NC_089038.1, forward strand.
GAATCTTTTGAGCCTACTTACGCCATGATTTGACAATGTTGTGCTACAGTAAATATTTGCTAATGACGGATTAATTAGGCTTAATTGATTCGTCTCGCAGTTTACAGGTAGAATCTGTAATTTGTTTTGTTATTAGTCTATGTTTAATACTTTAAATGTGTGTTCATATACTTAAAAAAAATTGAAAAGGAGCTAAACAAATGGTAATTATATCTAACTAAGCAAATATGTGGGCACCGGCCTATCCGCTAGTAGTTACTAGTTAGTATAAAAACAAAACGATTAACACACCTGGATCAACTGAATATTAGCTTATAGAGCTAGGATGGAGAATTCTCTTGGAGATAAATTGACCGAGATTATATGACTAAGATAGGAGGTCGTTACACATATTTATACCCAAGGCCAACAAAGCATCAAGGAGAAGCGTTGTAATGCATTGATTTAATTTGTCCTACTTCTAGGAGTGTTTTTTTTTTTCGAACACGCAAAAGGATTACTACTTCTAGGAGTCTAGAACTCCCTATTTCCCCTATCGTGTAGCTAGGGCTCATTAAGAACAAACTAAATGAAAACTAGAGGAATTTTGGATGATTTTATTCCTACAAAAGAATTTCTAATACGTGGCCTCTGGAACAAACAATAGCCTCACAAATTCTTTTGATTTTTTTATGGAATGGGCTATTTCAAAGGAAGTTGGAGAAAATCTAGCATAAGGTTCTACCTTATATTTTTTTTTCTTCCAATGGCACAAGTTTTATGTGTTTTCCTGTGTGTTATCCAAACGGTAGTTTTGGAATTTTTCTATGTTTTTAATTTCTATAGGAATTTAATGGGCATGACAATATTCATACGTTTTTCTTTTCATGTTTCTGTGTTTTCCCAATCCTACATTTTAAAGGAGCCCTTAAATATCTCTCTCCCAGTATGTGCAAAGCTTGAGAAATGATGTATATATCCATACTGTGAAAGTTTAATAGGGGAAACTTATTCCAGTAGTTTTCACAAAATCTGAATATTGATGATCTTATTTGCAACTATATCGTATATATACGAGCGTGTTATAATGAAACTTATTCCAGTAGTTTTCTTGCACGCTACTATCTCCTTGTCTAAAAAAAGGACTTCCAAAGAAAGGAGCCTAAGCTTTAAATGCTTTATTCCTTTTGTTATGCCAACCTTGGAAGCCAAGGGAGGACCTTGGAGCCCTTTGTTATGAGTACTAAATTTTACACGAGAATCACATATTTATGTGTGATGGTTTTTCAAGGGGCCTTTAGTAACTGGGAAGAAAAAAAAAGTGCTTTCCCTATATAGTTGAGATACATTTTTCTCAAATATCTGACAAGCATATTGCTTGATTCATTTTAGACAAAATGTACGTGTAATGTAACAAATCTTAGACCTTACTACAAATTAACTTACACGGGACATTTTGGAGAACTCGTTAACCGGTTTATTATATATCAACGGACACAACGACGATTTTGTAGCGAATTTGGCAATTAGCTCCTTCAAAACATAGGGCTTGTTCACTATGCTACCATTTTCAACCTTACCGAGTTTTGGTATTGCTAAATTTTGGTAAGGTTACCAAAATTTTAGCAAGGTTGTTAAATTTTGACAAGATTTAAAATTTAGCAACAAACTAAATGTAGCCACTTTTTTATAATTTTATAAAAAAAATAAGGTTGAAAATGATAACAAAGTGAACAACCCCATAGGGTCAGCTTTTGGTCAGATACTCGAGTCCTCTGTCTCTACGGTGTTTCTCAAATTTGCTGGATCATCAAGGAGCTGCCGTCTAGTACTTCCCCCTGTTTTCAACTGAGGGCGCTATTGTTTTTAACTCGTGTTTGACAAAATTATACAGATATACTAAAATGCCATGCTTTATTATTTTTCATGATAAATGAAGTCACAATAGAATACATAATAACTACACAATTTTTTTAATAAAATGAATGATCAAACAAGTGTCAAAAAAATCAATCACGTCACCTATTACAAACCGAAGATATCGGAGATAGTACCATCAAAGAGGGAGCCTATGCAAGTTTGCAGTCTTTTATTCCTTCAAGCAAGGTCTACAATCCTGGTAGAAACCGGTCTGAGTAAAAAACACACGCTCGGTTTTTTGGCCAAAATAAAATTAAGAAAAATCAAAGTGAGAGTTTTAAATTTTTGACAAGATTTACTCGGATTTCATTGGTTTTTATCGATTTATGCACAATTGCACAGTTCCATGAAATCCAAAGATACCGTTAATGAATGTTTCTAGATTAGGTATCGGGACTGTAAACCCTGCCTATAAGTAGTCTTGGTTATGCTTATGCCAAACTTGTAATCAGCGAGGCCTGTGTCCTTTGTTCAGTGTGATTTGGTCAAGGCACACCACAACAGTGTAGCTGTAGCGAAGCAGTGCCACTAGTAGACGTCCTTCTATGCCTCCTAACAAAACTAAGTAATCTCAATCGGTCCGAAGTTTCACCCGATTGAGATATGGTCGCACTGCCATGGTAGATCGGCATAAAACTAGAGCCCGTCACGGATAACACTTATCTGTGACGGGCCATAGTTGAGCCCCGATGGAGATGAGGGTTCCATATCTCAATCGGAACCTAAAAGTAGCCCGTCACAAATGACAATCATCTGTGACGGGCTCCAACTAAAGTCTCGATTGAGATAAGTTTAATGCCCGTCACAGATGACACTCTTCTTTGACGGGCTTTTATTAAGGCCCGATAGAGATACTTGTATACTCGTCACGGTTGATTGTTTTAGGGCCATTACAGATATTTGTTGCACAGTATAAATACCCCCCACCACCTAGTGTAATTGTATCCCACTATTTACTATTTTGGTGGGAGGCTGTAGGGGGCGATTTTCTGTCTTTTTTCCAAGGAAAACAGAAAATTCCTAAAAGTGATCAAAATGGAGCAATAAAGTGAGTAATATTAATCATTAATTGAGCAATTTCATCACGTCTTATTTTAGCAATACTGATCTTATAAGATGTGCCTGTAATTTTTTTTTTTTTTGCAATTGATCGAAGTTCCGTAAACAAGGAAAAAAAACTGAACAACTCCTTAGTTACGGTTTACTGTTTACCTTACATAAAAAAAACTGCCACTCTTCTCACATATAATTATAATTGAATGGGTTATGTTTCATTTGTATTATTTTCTTAATTCTTACACACAAGTATATTTATACAATTAGACTCATTAAGAATTCATATTCCCAAGGGGCCTCTGAATCTCTTATGTTTACGAAGAAAAATATGGACTGCATGTGTTTGTGATCCCTTTCTTCTCATGGGCTCATACCATCAATCACACACATTCACCTTCATCCTTTTAACTCAACCAAAAAGATCTAAAGCCTCTATTTGAGATTATTGAGCGAATTATTACTACTGATTATCTATTTATAAATTTAATATTTTGACAAATACATTTAACAAGATAGCTCAAACTGCACGGTTTAAGCAATACTATATTTCGAAACGTGGTAGTACAAATAATCCGTTTCAGTAATCCGATCAATAAGCTTACCAAATCATCCTTCTCAAACGGTTCAAGATAAGGGAGGAGGTCCATGGCCGGAGAGAGCAGCTGCTGTACTGATGACGCCAACTGGCAATCAATCAACCAATCACCAGCTTACAATTCGGCCACACATAAACTCGATTCGGACTAAAGACGCCTTGAGAAAAAATCCGCTTTCCTTACTCGTTGGCGCATAAGAGATAAATACGCCTTCTTCCTCGTCTCATAGTAGTATACACAACCAATCATCGCGATCCGCCCTCGCAAACAAAAAGAAAAAAGAAAAAAGAAAAGAAAAACGAAACGAAAGCTTCTTCTTCCTCCTCCCATGGAGTCGCTTGCGTCGCAAGCGAAGCCGGCGGCCGTGCTCTGGCTCGCCGGCTTCCTCCAGGCCGCGCGCCTCCACCGCGTCGTCTCCTTCTGCGCCAGGTTTCGCCCGCTCCCTTCTCTTCTCGCCCCACCCCCACCACTGCTTCCCCATCTCGAATTCTCGATTCTTGGCGCGTCGAGATGGGGGGATTTTGTGGTGGTGGTGGGGGAGTTTTTCCTCCTCCTCTCGATTCGCTGCTCGGTTGCTAACGCTTTTGTCGTGTGTGGATGCAGCTCGAGGCCTCTGTCGGCCAGGATCGCGCAGTGCTTCCTGCTCAACGGGTTCATCTTCCTGGGGAGGTACAGTTTGCTCGTAATTGAGGTTGAAATCTCGGCTAAATTTGTGCTTGTTTTTTTTTCGAAATTTATTATGAAAGGGGGCGGCCAAAATTCAATTTGCGTGAGTGACACAGTAGTTGGGGGTATAATTTTGCCTTGTGAAGCAATTTAGCCTGGGGTTAGCGTGCAATCGGCCCATTGCAGTAAAGACCAAAGAGGCTAGCAAATTAGCGAATCGTATTATATGTCTGAGTCTCTGAGAATGTTTAGCCTGGGATGCTGTAGGGTCTCTGATGGTGTAGACAAATATGCTCTCCGTTTTGGAATTATTCAGGGCAGTAGGGCACAATGAGCACTTGATTTTTGATATTTCTCTTCTCTAGATGAGTCTAAGCGGTCTGTCACTTTGTTTACTCAAGTTCTTCCACCTCGGGATTAGGGGATTTATATGCAATGTCATGATCTTGTTCTCAATATTACTAGCATGGCTGTTTTTCTGTTCCATCTGATTAGTACCCTTTCTAAAATAACTCTTACACTTTATAGCTTGTTAACCCTAAAATCGGTGGTCATTCCAATCCTTTCGTGGATACTGCCTGGGGATTGCAGTCAGTTGCAAGGGCAGCATCTGTGTGATCACACAGTAGCTGTAGCGACCTATTCATTTCTACGCTCTGTTCTTATTCAAATATTCTATGTAAGTTCTTCTCTTTATGCATTGAAATATATTAAGGATACTGATTGTGTTGCTTTTTTTCAAATAAATGTATAATTATTATTTAACTTCTGCTGAGACTAGAAGGTTATCAATTACTCCCTCAGTCCCAAAATATAAGAAGTTTTAGAGTTGGACACGGTTATTAAGAAAGTAGGTAGAAGTGAATGGTGGAGGGTTGTAATTGGATGAGTAGTGGAGGTAGGTGGGAAAAATGAATGGTGGAGGGTTGTGATTGGTTGGGAGGAGAATGTTGGTGGAGAAGTTGTTATATTTTGGGACAAATCCTGAGGGTTAAAAGTTGTTATATTTTGGGACGGAGGGAGTAGAAAATAGCAATTGAATGATACACCATGGTAACTTGTCTTTTCAGTAGTGCACTTAAACTTTAATATTATAACTTCAGTAGGTGGTTGCAGAACTCATGACTTCTGTTACAATGATGGTTAAAAAGGCCGGAAGCCTCAATTATATTTCCCAATGACATCTTGATGCTTTATATGAAAACTCCTAGATGCAAAATAAGAGTAGTTTTTTTCCCCTGATTCCCTGGAAATAACTTGTGTTTTCTGTCAATTTACCTCCCCACCATGACCTTCAGTACTTTATATAGTTTAGTACCTTAATTTATATATTTTCATTATTACATACTTGACAAATAAAAAGGAGAAAATCAAAGTGTTGTATATTTCTGTTAAATGTGGGTTTCTTATAACAGAATATCCTTTTCAGGTATTATGGTTTTATCCACTTTACATCTTCAGCTTCGTGTTGAGTACACTTTGGTACGTTTAGTCTCTGTCCACACTGGATATCTTACTTCCCTTGTTGACCATACTAGTGGTTTACTTTTCCTTTAAAGAGCAAACACATGGTTTGAGTTGATAACAGAATTACCTAGCAGCACTTGATATAGTATATATTTTTATAGTAAGTAAATAGAGAAAGACAGAATGATCATAACAATGGTACTATGCATGTATGAGCCTATCATACCACAATTAAATCAGTGAATTTCTGTTGAACTTTAGTGCTTCTAAATGTCAGTATTACAATATTTGGTTCAGAAGTTACCCATTTTCAATTTGTGGTATGCTCTGGGATTATGAGCTCAAACATAAAATATTTCAGTAAGCCTTCTCAGGGCATTATCATAAATTGCAAAACTTTCTGTTGGATATACGACGACACCCACTTTCTGTTTCTTTTATCACCTCATTGATGGTGTTTTGCATAGTTTCATTTGGTAAAACCCACCTGTCTTGTAAGATGTTACTGCAGAATTAAGAATCACTGAGTAATCAAATCAAAAGTGTTACTGTAATCTTGTATAGACATTTGTATTAGCAACATAGCTTGAAAATATTTAGATGGGTTTGTAACTCCTATATTTTTGCAACATGCAGATGTAATTACTCTCTTTATGCTTTCATTTCTCTAAATCTTAAGTGAGTTCTCTGTGTTGCAGTCCTTGGGTTTCAACACTAAATTGTGATGAATAAAATCTAAACTTCGATTTACTCATAGGCACATATTTACAATTTCTCTATGGAAAGCTCAATTCTTGATTTTTTTTTTCTGCATTGTTACATTATTACAGGTATGGACTATTGTTTTACCATCCTCAAGATTCCCGTATTTCATATACTAAACAGTGGTGGGCCCAATTGTACCTTTTGTAACATTGGCCATCTCACGTCAGGTATAATGACATTGCTAAGCATGCTTTGGATGTTGTGAAAAGAAAGAGCCTAGATGCAACTAAAGCATTGGATGCTCACACCATATCTGAATCAACAGAGAAACCTGAAGGGTTTGATGAGTAGGTTCACATGAAAACTCGTTGATTGCTTGTTGTTTTTACATGTTCTGCATGTTGACATGCTATTGTTAGGGTTGCAATTGGTATTGGAGAACAGGTCTATTCAATTCTTCTTTTAACTATTTTCTTTATTGAGGTATGTTTCTTTGCTCATGTTTTTCCATTTGTCATGACTCACTTCACATCTAATTTCACAGAACATGTTTTGTTGGCACCTCATGCTCATTTAAGCTTATCTAGTGCTATTCTTTTATGCTATCTTTTTCCACTGATATTTAAGTTGATGCTGTACAGGTTTCAGTAATTGGTTACATACCTTACTTTGGGAAGCCTATGAATTTCCTGCTATTATCTTTGATGTATGCCTACTACTGCTTCGAGTATGTACATCTTAATGTCTTTAAGCATTCTTTCAACTCCCTATGTCTTATACATTTGCCAGGTTACGTTATTGTTGTAAATTTATTGAACTATTCTTGTCAGGTACAAGTGGAACTTCTTTGCAGTGAGCCTGAATGAGCGGCTTGATTTCTTTGAGTCAAATTGGGCCTTTTTTGCTGGATTCGGTATGTTGATAATCATTCATTGCATATGGTGCAAAATATATGCTTTTGCCTTCTTAGGCCATGATGCCCTGCCTGTTTCAGCTTTGGACTGTAATGCAAAGTGATTTTGCATTTTAAAGTTTTGATTTTTAAGAATAATTTTAGGTAGATTTTTACTTGTATTCTTAGCAATCTCGAGAAGAGAACTGGACAAAAGTCACAAAGAGAACTCCTAAAATCCTTATGGTTATGCAAATGTAATTGTTGGAAAGTAATCTAAACTATAAACCTTTTTGTTTCTTGTGCATATGTTCTTGGCAAGAAATACATGCATCTCTAATCGTCTTTATGGAAAGTGTTGGTACTTATGGGATCTTAATTCTCTCAACTTGTGGTCATCATGCTTGGCAGTTAGCAGATAAGTCATCTATTGGAAGTAATCCTGTACCAAGCTGAACGTTGAGCATTTTCTTGTAATTTTCATGGACAAATATATCTCGGATAGGTTCTCAGGCAGTCCTAGCTATTTGCGGCATGCATGTTCCTTATAAAGTTTGCAGGATCCTATATAACTGACAGTTGTTGATCTGTTTTGATGTACCTTTATAAATGGCATATGTTACTATGTAATTCTGTTTCTGTACATTCTTCGACTTACTCCGTGTATGCTAGCATTTATGTGATTGACATGTTCTTTGATACCATTTTTATATAGGTAGTCCATGTGTACTTCCAATTTTCTTCTTCTCTCCTCTTACAAGTTATGGTGTAATGGCAATACTTTATCCACTGGTATGGAGAAACACTCACTAGCAGCATTTTTTGTTTCCATTTAAACAGCATGCAGACATACTTGCTCTTGTAAAATAGGCATAGAAGCTAGACATGGAAAATCCCTTAAAAGCACTAACTCATAATGCCATTCCCAATTCTTATTTGGGCCAATTTGTTTGGTTCCATCACAAAAAACACAAGAGTTGGAAAATACCGTCGCACGTGTCATTGACAGGTGGGTCCAGACACCACATGTCAATTGTCATTCTTACATATGATGTTAAATTTTAACTCATTTATCTCTACGATGGTATTTTTCCAAATTCTCTTATTAAAAAGAACTCAATCCGCAATTCTACATCCAGTCCTTTTCTCCACCGAAACTGGTGTGGAAACTGGATGAGAAAAAACAGTATCTTCCTTTGTTCCCTTCCATCTAATAATATTTCCCATCCAACATATTCTGAGTGCAGTTATGCAATGTTGTCTGTTGCAGTTTGTATTGACTGCTGCAGGTACCCAAGCAGAAAAAGTAATTGATCAACTGAAACCTTCGCATGGAGGGAAACTGCAGAGAATACCTGTTTTCTTCATAGCTAAGCGACTAACGTAAGCACTCATCATATCACTCATTCAAGAAAATTGCATTGTTATATCATTCAAGGCTTCACAGGAATCATGCCATTTTCTTGTATAGAATTAGCTACCGGTGCTAATGATGTGAGAATAGTTAATTGCTATTGTTTGATATATTATCTTTTAACCATATCCTTCCAAGTAAAAATTGGTATTGGTTATTTAATTCTTATTTTCATCTTCTTATAGTCTTAATCTGAATTAGAATTCAGTACAGTATGCTGAGTGCTAGTATTCAGAATTTCAGATTAATTTCCTTTTAGGGATTATCACAGTTTTCCTGCACCACTGCTACTTTGCTTCCCTTGGGTGCACTATAATGTATTGAAACTTGTCTGAACCTGTATGTGCAGGACTCAAGTGCTGCAATTGTTTCCAGAGGTACACAAAGAACAATGAAAGGATCCACATAACCATAGCAAAGGAAACAAACGCTGTGCTGGGCTTTATCACAGTGCTGCTGTTGAAGTTACACCCGAAGGGTGTATAACCAGAACTGTAAAACTGTAAATATTCCGCCATTGCGATTGTATATATGGGGATAAAGGGAATTAAAAAAAAAACTATACTTGTGCAATGATGTCATTCATATTTGTGTACATAAGTACATAACAACAGCAACATCTCTTTGTTCTACGAAATGTTATAGCCAGCAGAAAGGTTAATGCCATTACTAGTGCTAACTTCTAAAGTGATTCTCGTTGGTTCTACCCTTGTAGGTTTCTAGGTTCACTTTGTGTATTCGAGATTTGCATGAACGCGTGGCACATTTGACATGAACACAGCCCAAGTCGTTAGGAATTTAAGACGTCAACTAATACTTTGACATATTCATGTATACCTCTTTTTTTTTCCTTTTTGGCAATGATATATTGCGTAATTCAGGACCCGGGAATACGCCGTGTACCTGCTTGACTTGCGTGTACATACTCCATGAAAGCGAGCGTGCGTATTTTGTGTTAACCACTGTAGCTTAAGACTGTTTATCACTAGTACTATTTATTAAGCCGAATTGCCGAATTGACGTGTAAAGGCTAACCATGTTCATTAATTCATGGATTATCTAACCACGTGAGTCGTGACTAGGTCTCACACGAATATTGAGCGCATTTTTTTTTCACATCAGAAATTTCAATTGACCCGAACGATTTCTCTATGTACAAGAGCCAATACCAAGATGTAATATTAATATTAGTATTAGCTTAAAAATATGAACATCATTAGCCTATTTTTTTCATGGAAGCAGCCTTTAAGATTGTATGAGACCGGTTTTGTACTTTTGTAAGGTGCTAGACAAATTTCCATGATTTCATCGGCGCAGCATTATTAGCTGGTAGTTTGTCCTCTTGTAATTCTTTTCTCAGTACATGACCATCCATACCCTCATGTCTTCTCCATTTTGAATTAGCATATTAGCATGCAGTCATGTACACAATAGTACAATACAGCTAGATGTGTACAATGACAATTCTAAATACTAGAGTACTATTACTACTATCATTGCTTAGAAACGACCAAAACAAAGGCAGCTGAACCCCGATCAGCGACTAACTTGCCATCAACAATAATCAACTATATTTTCTCCCCCAATCAAAGCATGCATGGTAGTCTGCTTTCTTCCTGGCAATTTTGTCTGCCATCTTCCTTCAGTTTCTATCATGAATATTATACATAAAGCATTTTCCTACAAATGTGTAAACATTTTTTTATATGAAAATGATTGGATGGTGCAGATGAACTGGACTTTCATGATAATAATTCACATCTCACACAAGGACGAAAAAGTTGGTACTTTATGAGTTACACCTCCGTAAAAAAAATAATACAGAAGGCAACTTAAAAATAATTTATAGGTAATTTTTATATATATTTATATTGTTCGTAGCTTAAAAGCTAGTGTTGAAAAATATACCGCCATATAACAGAAAAAATACTAAAATTAAATTAATGTTTTAAAATTTAAATTTTGGTTGTGGCTGATAAACCACCGAGCATTTGTGTTTTCTTTTAATTAATGCATTCTGTGGCCGGTGATCGGATTGAACAGTCTTTATTTAATGCATCCCCTGTTTCAACTAAGAAGAGTTGGCTGCTATGAGCTGCACCCTAAATTTTGTATGGCAACTGGAGCAGTTCCAATTCTTCCTTGTGGATTTGCACAATTCTCCCATTTCGTGCATGAGTGCCTGTCATCCTTGCACAGCATCATTGCTTGATGTTGTGTTGCCACCTAACTCATTAGCATAAACAAAAGGATGAACAGGAGCTAAGCATCTTACCCACTATAGGAGCATTACTTGATGCCATTGCCATGTACTCCATTACTACACCAATGCAAATACAAAGAACATAAGTACTCAGTTTCATCATGATTACTAAATTTTCTGTGGTGTCTCTGGCCAAAATTTACCGTCAGCTATGATTTGCCAAAATTTGGTACACCCTCTGAATGTTTGCTGTCTCTTTACAAGAACTCTTCTGTGTTACTTAGTGATAGATATTGAGTTTATTGGCATTGTAGGGGATGTAATAATCGTTAATGATTAATCATTATATATGGTTCATATAATACCAGACGAATGAGCATTAATTGGTCGTTATTACGAACCCCTCGAGCTAATCAATATCTCAGATGCAACTTAGATCTCATGATGGATTGGTGGAGCCGAAGCTGCAGTGGATGTAGCTCTCAGCTTCCTGGACCAGTACTACCACTGCCCTTGTGCTGGGTTCACTGATCCTTTTAAGAATGTTGAGCTAGCTAGCTAGTTCATCTTGGCAAGCAACAACTTCATCTTCAATGCACTTGCATTACTTGCATTGTGTTATGATCTCTTGTCTTTTTGGCAAGCTTGTTGGTGCGAAGGTGACCGGCCCTGTCGTCCGGTGCGTGTATCATCACCATTCCATCGAATCCATGTTATGATGTGAAGTCAACTTAGGCAAAAAAATAGGGTCATTTGGACATGCTTATGTTTGATGAGATGTCTTGTTGCAAAGTAGGCCACCTTCATGTCAAGATATATATTTACAGTGTAAATGGCAAGATTCCCAGTATTATGGTAGAGGAAGTTTGCCTCAGATGAACTTGAATGTTACAATGATTTTCGAAGAAATTGTTGGTTTCCCTTTTCGCCGCGTTTGGAACGAGGGAATTTCTTCTGTGTTTTATTGCGGGAATTGAACCTTTTTTCCTATGAAATCTATTCAATACTTTCACCAAGCATTACTCTACAAGAGAGATGCAATCAAATATATGGTAGTACATATTAACAGGCAGACCTTTTTTCCTGTTGGTTGTCAACATTATTGTTTTGATTCCGTCGACCCACAAATTAATCAATTTCTTGCTTTTCTTGAAGACTAAAATTTCTTGCTCATTATGATGCTGGTTGAAAACCCCTGTTTGCGCAACTAACCCATAGCGTATATGTTATCCCAATCGGTGTTAGGATGAGCGTCTACATCCATTACCAAGTAAAAGGATCATTCCCCAATTGGATACAGGTAAAATAAAGGAAATATTACTGACCGAATAATAAGCAATGCAATTAAGCAAATATAATTTCTGTTATAATTCCTGTTACTTTCTTGCAGTGGCACTGCTCATCATCAGTGCAATGGTTGTAGTGCTGTACTAGGCTTGTGTAAAGCGCCGAAATGCAGCTGTGTTCCTCTTCTTCTTTTTCAGACAACAGAAGCTCTGTCTCCTCGCCGTGCCGGTTTGTCCCTCTTTTCCACTCGTGCATGCATGTACTAGAAAAGATGGAATCATGGAACAATATGGTACAATTAATTAAACTTATACTAACTCTTACAATTATTGTGCCTTTTCTATCAAAAAAAGATAGGAGTATATTCAATCTACAGAAAGTTACTGAAAGCCGAATATTATTAGCCTAGAATTCAGCGAAGAAGCTCCACCACGAAACTCCTACATTTATTCGAAATGGCTTTTTTCAAATTTGCCTCGCTTTTGCAGATCAATGATTCGAAGAGGAGAATTTGTCACGAACTTTTCCTTGGGATTTCCCTTTCGTTTCTTTCTTCCAGAGGTCGTACTGGCGATGTGTGCGCGCGTGCGCGCACTCTCCTCTCCTTTCGCTTTGGCTTCCGGGTGATTGTCTCCGCGATACCTACGCTGGCTTTCGGCTATCTCCTCCTCCATTGAAGGTAACAGATTAACCGATCAGTGCGCATTGCACCACGGAAAAACCAAAGGAATCGGAAAAAAAATTCTATGAAAATTCCTTCTTTTTAGCTTCTGCAAAGGGAATGAATTGCAATTAAGAAAGGTTTTTCCTTTTTCTTTGAGATAATGGAATAAAACTTCAGCCTTTACTCAACGAGTTACAGCCAATTATTACATAAATTTACCCGATAACGAGCACACACCAGAAAGTCCATAAAAGCACACCCAAATACTAGCAAACACAAACTAATATGCACCAACACTAGATAAAGATCTCACAATTATTGAATCTTATTTGTGAACCTTCGTTCGAAGTTGACGAAAAACTGCATGATCATTGACTCAAATTAAGAGATGCAGTATTTATTAACTCGATGTTTTCATTACACCTTCTTAGCCATTACATTGCCCTGAAAATTATATGTATATGTATGTTTTTTTAATATGATTTGCCCTAAAAATTAAGAAAGGTTTGGAGTGAGCTAGCTAGAAATCGATCTGTTGATAATTGGTCGATTCGTACAATTTGATTAGGACTTAGGAGTTTTGATGATGCTCTGTGTTGTTGCACAGTGCACTAGTGGAAGCCGGCACAGTGGCGTCTCTGTGACTGGCACGTTGATGACATGGCACCTACTGCGTGTGTGCCATGGCTGCCTTTGATTTGTTTCTGGCCAGTGGTAATCAGTGCATGCGTGGTTGCTTTGGATTGAATATGATGCTTAATTTGGTGTAGAGCAATTAAGCAAGCCTAGTTGACATCTCAGTTGGTGCATGTAATGTACTATAGTACAGTATACTTTCGTGTGCTTAATCAGTACTACGCCTGGCCAGTTGAATTTATTCTGGTTTATGCATGCAAAAAACAAAAACCAAGGGTCCTTGAATTTGAGCACAGAAATGGAATTTTCGCTCTATGACTCCTTCCTTTTGAACCAGGACATGATTTCCAAACTTTTGAACTGCTCAGTTTTTTAAGAACCTTTTTGAGCATTTAATTTTTCCAAGTTTTAAATAGTTAATCCATTCGTTTGCATGCTCAAATATTATCACGAAATCAGATAATGCATCACTCGTTCTAAACAAAAGAATTGAGCATATAGTGGAATTTTCGTACTATTCATGTCAAATATATATAATTTGATGAAATGGCACTGACCCCACAATGTGGAAATTCATGTAAGTAGCACTTTACGGATTTTTCTATGATTGGCATAGTGAAATGACACTATCACACCAACCCCTCGTACGTGGTGTGGTAATGTTAATTCGGTACACCAGTATGCCAATCAGATCGATATCAAAAGTTCACCGCGCTAGTTAGATTAGCGTGGCAAGACAATACTGTTGAAAGATGTTGCAGGTGGCGTGACAATGTTTTTTCATCGTGTCAGAGAAATGCCAAGGGGTTTTTCAGCTAGTTACATAAGATGGTAGGCTAGACAACCTGAGTTCGAAGCCTTACCTCTTCTAATTATTTGATATTAGATCTTTCCCTAATATTCGCGTCTTTTTAAATTGGCGTGATAAAAGATTCAGATGTAAAAATATTTTTTAGGAGTATTTACTTTTAAAACTTAAAAAGTTTTATTAAAATTTCGCAGCTTGCAACACTGATGACCATACAAGTTAGAATCAGCATAAATCGTAATTACGAGATGGTTGGTTGTTAGAGTAGCTGGAACAGATGATTAGATGCAACAATAGGCATGTAATCCGACAAATCAACCGATCATTTGCGACCTTTGCGTCGTAAACAAACGGTGTGAATTGGCCAGGGGTCAATCGGCGGCGGGTTAGTGCGTCCAAATCTCCGTTTATAAAATAGTCATGAGAAAATCATACTGTTTTTCATCCGTATCAACTGATGGTTTCGATCGACCAAAAAAGACAAGAAGTACTGGAGTTTGAAGGACGCTGGAGGGTGCCAACTCTGTTTTACTTGGTTCCGTCGTTACCTCCCCGTGTCTAATCCACATCTAATTTATTGACAAATGTTTTTTTATAGTACATCAAGTTGGTAACTAAAGTTTCCTGGAATTGAAATTGGCTTATGCATGCATATGTTCCATTTGATATGACAAATGCGTTTATTTCTCGTGTCAACTGGTATTTACGTTAAAAGGAGAACTAAATTTTCAGTTGAATATATGGCCTCAGCTCATTGAGATATCCTCTTCTAACTGTAGTTGTTTCTTTCCGTATATTTTGAATTCAGTCCCATCATTTTTTCCTACAGCTGACTATAGGCCGTAACACTTATTAGGGAACAAGAAATAATTTATAGGTAATTTTATATGTGATGTTATTAGTGACTTAAAAGCTAGTGATGAAAAATAAATTACAACAAGAAACATTAAAATCAACTATAAAATTAAATTTTTGGTAGCGGTTGATAAGCTTATAGAGTATTAATCATCATATAAAGTTTTTCATTAGGAACAAGAAAGACTTAACTACCGTATATTTTATTTAATATGAGTATGTGGTAAGAAAGAATCAATAAACATTCTCCATATACACAGGAAACAAGTGTTTAACTACTTCTAAATGCATAGATTACGATAATGTTGCACATCAAAATAAAGGATTAAGGTTATATGATATGATAATCAGTATGGAACGGAGCGAGTAGTATATAATTTGATACCTCATGATAACGGCGTACTAATAATCGGCAAATTTTGCTACAAAACACCACGAACCCACTTTAAAAATATGCCTAATAAAACTGGACACTCTTCATTGGTATACACGCTTGAAAGATTCACATATGTTTACCTATGCTGCGAAGGATTACATTACCATCTCAAGTGACAGATCCTCATACTCCTCTGCTGACGTGTACAGAGCATGCCAGCTCAGCATCCACGTCACGCAACTCCCCGATCCCACGTGGTCACCGCGACCTCTCTACTCGACTACTCCATAAAAACCCAAGCGAACTCACGCCTACGCCTCCAAAACTCCACCCACCCACCCACACCGTCGCCATGCCCACCGACGCCGCCGCCGCCGCCGCCGCCTCGTCGCCGTCGCCGCTCCTTCCTCCGGCGCCACCTTCCGCCGCTCGCCGCCGGCGCCGTCGCCTCCTCACGTCCCCGAACCCCTCGGTCTCCTCGACCTCGACGTCGTCGTCATCGTCGTCGTCGTCGTCGTCGTCGTCCAGCCTCTCCTTCCCGTTCGCTCCCTTCTCGCCGGCGCCCTCGCCGTTCCACCACCGCTTCCTCTCCCCGCTCCGCGCCTCCGCCGTGCCCTTCTCCTGGGAGCACCGCCCAGGCATCCCCAAGACGCCCGCGCGCCAGCACCAGCACCACCGCGGCGGCTGCGGCGGCGGGAAGGTCTACTCCACGCCGCTGCCCCTCCCGCCGTCCCTCCTCTCCAGCAAGGTGGTGGTCGCCGACGAAGACCGCGGCGGCGCCGACCGCCTCGCCGTCTCCGACGACGACGACGACGCGAAGGCCGCGAGGAGGAGGAGTCGGCGGCGGCATAGGCGGAGGCTGCTGCAGCGGCCGCGGCGGCCGGCGGCGCTGGCCGCCGCCCTGACGGACTGGCTCGCCGTGCTGAGCCTGTACCGGTCGTGCACGAGGTCCGTCGACTGCCTCGCCGACGCCGGCCAGCCGCCGACGACGACGACGACGACGCCGGCGGCGAAGGCCGGGTGAGAATTGAGATACGTACTTTGCGTTGCGTGGACGGGTGGGTGCGATTAAGAGTGTGATTTGCGGCGGATTAATCAATAATCACGTCGATTTGTGCGACACTGTAATTAATTAAGGTGGGTTTTCTTTTCTTGTCTGTGTGCATGTGCTTGCTCCAACATAATTAGTGGATGGATTAATTCGACACGATTAGTACAGTAGGCTGCTAAATGACTGTATGTATTAGTGCTGCTGCTGTTGCGATTGGTCCATTTTTCTTCTTTTTCTTCTTCTTTTCCTTTTTAAGAAATGTAATTTGGTCAGTTTGGTCGCTCATGTCATGCTAATAGTAATCCATTCTGCTCAATGTGTGGTGTTGCACGTTTACTATTACTCCAAGCCTGTTTGGAGAAGTTTCTAACCGTTTAAATTTTAACTCAGGTTTTTAGAAGTTGTAGTTGTAGAAGCCAAGAGTTGGGTTTTCCGGCTTCTCCAGATTTTCACCAACTGTTTTTCATAATTTTAAACTCCCCTAATGGGGCCTCTGTTAGTATGGACTGTGGTTAAGGTACATCTGCCACTGGCTGGTGGGTTCACTAAGGGCCTGTTAACTTTGATGCCAAAAAAAACCTTACCAAATTTTAGCAATTTTGACAACTATGCCAAAATTTTGGTAGGATTTCTTACATAGTTATCAAAATTTAGCAGCAAATTAAATGTAGCCACTTTTTTAGCAATTTTACCAATATTTGGTAAGGTTGAAAATGACATCAAAGTGAACAGGCCCTGAATATAATTTTCTCCTCGCACTCTAAAATAAACATTACAATATGTGTTTTTTTACAAAGACATGCATAAAATAATTCACATTTTCTTTGATAATTAAGTTCACATATTGGACCTACCAACATAGATACTGCTTGGTTCTCGTTTTACAATTCTAAACGATTTAAATTTTTAAGTTAGATTTTAAAGAAGAATTATATATGAAGATATTTTACTTGAGCTATGCAATGAAAGTGACAGAAAAAACATCTTAATGTCGTCCGAAATTCAGGTGCTTTGGATTTCGATTATAATATAAAGATTTACCATGCAGGACCTAGAGTTATTCACCAAGGATATATAAAAAAATGTAAATATTTTTTTAATTATCTAACCAAACTATATATATGACCAACAGTTCAGCTGAGATCTCTAGCGAATGGAATAGAAATGTTCCATGCATTTTTTTTTTTCTTCTACATTTGGTCACTGGCTCACTGCTAATTATGCAAGCATTAGTTTAGGTTGGCTGATCAGCACATGCAGTCGGCGGTTTGAAACAGGCTGCAGCTCTGCATAAAAGGATAATTAATTTGTGCAAAAAAATTCCTCCCACGTGCAAATATGTATACTACTTATTTCGTTCGTATTATAAATTGCTTTGACTTTTATAAAGTTAAATTCTTTTGATTAAGTTTATATAAAAATATACTATAAACATTTATAGCACTAAATTAGTTTTATTAAATCTAATATTTAATATATTTTGATAGTCTCTTTTTCTATATTGAAAATATTGTTTTTTTATGAACTTGTCAAAGTTTAAGAATTTTGAAAAAAAAAGATCAAAACAACTTATTGTATGGATTATATAAAACGTGGTACTAGTACCGCAGTATGGGATGTTCCAATGTTTTATAGTTTCCCCTTAACGTGACAATGCACGAATAAGCTTGTTGACTTGACAGCATATTAATCAAATGGATGTCCAAATCTAGTCACCAAACATTCAAAATAATTACAAATAAGCAGTATCATGGCCCGGGTTATAAGCACAATTTACATACACCCTAAATTGCAAATCCTAAAAATACTAGCTCTGTGCCTAGCTATGTAAACTGGTACGGTTCAAAATTAATTTACGGCAAATTATTTTTAAAGAAAAACAATCGTCACCAGTTAAGTTATTTTGAATACATGCGTGCGCACAAAGAATGGAAGGCAAGTAGTAGAGATATTTTGATGAAATTATATTTTGTATAGTTTGACCATGAGAATGTGCTGTACTTCACGCTCGTCTATCGGACTATCGGAGGCTCGGAGCGACCATTTTCAAGGTTCAAATCAAAATCTCCAACAACTCACATGTTTACAATGAACCTTCGACTGTGACCAAAACTGTAATTTAAACCAAAAATATGATAAACCGCAAGACAAAGATAACTAGATAAGCATAAAAATGTTTTTTTTTTGACAAACTCATACAAACAAAAAAAAACTAACCAAATAAACAGTTGTAATAAAACAATACTAAACTTCACAACAATCTTGAATAACCGACAAGTAGAAAAGAAAAGTAGTAGCAAAAAAACAAAACCAGTGTTTTCTACTGTGTCACTAATTTTGTTTTAACCGGACGATTACATACAAACCAAACCTCGTTTTTGTCAAGTACTCATCGCAATCAATTAGTGAGTGCGAGGTTTAAGAAAAAAAAAGGATTAGCCAGTACGATATTAATGTCTCGATCAGACGATCAGCTCACTAATCACTCAGCCTTATGTCACAGAGTATAAAAATGCAAATTATAATAAGCTGCTTCCTTCGTTTAAAAATGTTTGACACCGTTGACTTTTTAGCATATGTTTGACCGTTCGGTTTATTCCAAAAAATTTGTGAAATATGTAAAACTATACGTGTACATAAAAGTATATTTAATAATGAATCAAATGATATGAAAAGAATAAATAATTATTTAAATTTTTTGAATAAGACGAATGATCAAACACGTACTAAAAAGTTAACGGTGTCAAATATTTTGAAACGGAGGGAGTACTACTACCAGCAATTGCAAGATGCACAGTAAACAGGCAAAGCTAGCTGTAGCATTAGCACTAGCAGCAGTGGATGCAGAGACAGCGAGACAGGGCGTTCGTTGGGTCGCGTCCCTCGCTCGTCTTGACCACGAAAGAGCCTTCCATTGGCAGATGCTGCTGGTACAACCGCATGCTAATTGGAGTAATTAAAGTCATCTGCAAGAACTAGCTACTCAGCTGGTTGATGTTGAATTCGAGCTGAATTTCCTATTAAATTCCTGTGAATTTGGTGTTTAACTCCAGCAACAGTGCAGAGCTCGCCTGGTTAGAGCATCCGCAATGGTAAAGTAAGGTGCTCTCTATAAAATATGTATATCTTAGCAATAGACTAGATTAATAGTAAACCACCTCAATAATATGTCTACATGGGTATCTATAGCTCTCTCATGTATTGCCTCGTTTTTCTCTATAGACTATCTCTAAATTAGTAGATAGCTTTGCTCTCTCTCTCTTCATTTAATATCTTCCATGTAGGAAAATATGCTGACATGGATCTCTTGTAGAGAGTCTATAGATAACCATTGTGGGTGCCCTTAGGTTAGGTGATGATGAACATTGGACAGGGCTATGTAGCCATTTGTGCCACTCAAAGTCAAATCGCGATCGGGAAAGTAGGTTAAGGCTATGTTTAGTTCAACACAAAGTTTGAATTTTGGTTGAAATTGAAGATGATGTGACTGAAAAGTTGTGTGTGTATGACAGGTTGATGTGATGGAGAAGGACTGAAGTTTGGATCCAAACTTTGCATCTAAACACAGCCTAAGCAGCATCGGTGCAGGTGTGACACTGTTTCTACCAAATCGCTCTCAGATCTGCGTGAGTAACCAAATTGATCGATCGGCGTCAGATCTGGGCAGATGGACTGATGGATAGCAACCACTCTGACATCATGGTCTTCAGTAATTCAGGGAGTATACTGTACTGTACTTCTGCTGAATTGGATCAATCGGAAGAGGTAACTTGACGCTAAAGCTACTACTACTGCTGATGAGCTACAGCTTCGTCAACCACGCATGCGTTATTTACCTTGGCCGAGGTGAAAGTGAATTCCTCGTTTGACTGTAACAAAGAGTTAATCCTGCTTGGAGTGCAAGGGAATTCATGGCAGAATGCAGATTAATCGATACTACTAGTCACTGATCCAGTAGTCGACACTGGTTTCCAAAAGTCAGCGCAAAGTCTCTCTCTTTCTTTCTCTCTCTCTCGTATTTTGTCCGTTTCATATAAAAAACCTATTATCAAATATGAGATATCTTAATATTATAAATCTGAATAGAAATAGCTTATATTCAGATTCGTAATACCAAGTTAGTAATCCTGAGTTAGTGTAATAGTTTGATTTTCTGGGGACGAAGAGAGCAAGCTAGCAACCCTACATGTGCAATATGCACATGTGCAATCGATCGATGAGTGCTTGTTGCCGTCACGTCGGGCTGTCGCTGATTGATCCATACTATGCCTGTCTGGATAAAAGCTTTTCAACGCAGAACTGTGCATGTGTTTGCAAATGTCATGGGTGAATAATGCTGCCATGTCATTGCCGGGGCTGGGTCCCGGGAAGAACTGCACTGACTGCGTTCTTGCGTTAGTGGCTTCATGCCTGTTTCGCGAAAAAAGAATTTCTAGTTGTCACATTGGATGTTTGACCTGATGTCGGAAGGGATTCTTAGATACGAGTAAAAAAAACTAATTTAATAACTCGTCTGGAAACCGCGAGACGAATCTTTAGAGCCTAATTAAACTGTCATTAGCACATGTGGATTAATGTAGCACTTATGGCTATTATGGACTAATTAGGCTTAAAAGATTTGTCTCGTGATTTCCATGTAAACTGTACAATAGTTTTTTGTTTTTATCTATATTTAATGCTTCATACATGTGTCCAAAGATTCCATGTGACGTTTTGAAAAAAAAATTGGAAACTAAACCAAGCCTCAGATAACAATAAATAGCCAATAATTGGAGGACCTTTTCTCCTGTAAGAGCAGGTGCAATAGCAGATTTTGAACCAGCTATAAACACATTCCGATGAGATAAAAGATGAGAGAGAAGAGTAGCGGGCTATAAATTCTTAGTCAGCTGCAGCATGGACTCCAAGATACATGTGTGTATGATAAGTGGGACCAGATATTAATTGTGTAGTATATATTTATAGGTAACTATTGGCTATTAAGTTGACTATAGATGATTTGGAGCCAGCGATTGGCTATTAAACTTGCTCTAAGAGCAAGTTTAATAGTATAGCCCACTACTGGCTCCAATTTATCTATAGCCAATTCATACAATAGTTGCTTACTATACTATTAATATATGGTCCCACATGTCATACACACATTGCGTCTTGGAGTCCGTGCTATAGCTGGCTATAAATCTGTAGCCCGCTGCTCTTCTCTCTTATCGTTTATCTCATTAAAATATGTTTATAGCTAACTAATAGCCTGCTATTGTACATGCTCTAAGAGCTCTGAAGATAGCCGGGCCCTGTTTAGATGGGACTAAAACTTTTAAGTCCCTATCACATCGGATGTTTGAATATTAATTATAAATATTAAACGTAGACTATTAATAAAACCCATCCATAATCTTGGACTAATTCGCGAGACGAATCTATTGAGCCTAACTAATCCATGATTAGCCTATGTGATGCTACAGTAAACATTCTCTAATTATGGATTAATTAGGCTTAAAAAATTTGTCTCGTGAATTAGCTTTCATTTATGTAATTAATTTTTTAAGTAGTCTATATTTAATACTCTAAATTAGTGTCTAAAGACAGGGACTAAAGTTAACTCCCTGATCCAAACATCACCTAAGACTGTGAGATTTTGTGTCATCGATTTGAGTAGTAGTACTAGATGATATGTCTTGAGATTTGAGAGTTGACATTGTTCCTAATTCGCTTTTGTTAATCGAAGTGTGGCTCGTGAGATCGATCGACGGTTGCATTGGCAGCGTGTGCAAGCTCAATAGTGGTTGCCAATTATAAGGCTGAGTTTCCTTTTTTCACTTTTCCAACTCATATCTCTCATTTTTCATGTGCATGCTTTTAAAACTATTAAAACGGCATGTTTTTTAAAAGAAAAAATATACAAAGGTTACTTAAAATATATATTGATTTATTTTTAAACTTTTTAAGTTAATATTTAATTAATTATGCGCTAATAGGAACAATGTTTTTCGTGCGGGAGATAACTCCACCTCCCTTACACAGCCTAAGGGCAGGATCTAACACGAGTACTCTTTCATCCTAACATAAATTAGATTTACGTGTTAGATTTATTTATTTGGGGATAAAGAGAGTATGTATATCGACATGTTTTTTTTTAGAACGTGGAAATTTGGTATTAATTGTTTGGTCTCTTCGTGCACTTATCTGAAGCTAGCTTCATACTCCTTCCATCATATTTTAAGTGCAGCCATACTTTTTCGTGCTCAATTTTGATCGTCTATCTGAAAAAAATTTAAAAACATAAGTCGCGCATAAAGTACTATTCATATTTTATCATCTCATAACAACAAAAATACTAATTATAAAAAAAATTTAAATAAGACGAACGATTAAAGTTAGATAGGGAAACTCATGATCTCAATGGATGGAGTACCAGCGAGGCGTATTTTATCGTTTGTTTTCCTCGAGTTATCTGAAGATTTTAGGTACGGTCAAGTGGGTCATACAGTATGTACTAGTAGTACAATCTGCTGGTGGCGTCAGTAGAGATACTCAGCAGAGCAGAGCAGAGCGGTGCAGTAAATTGGCTACAGGTTGGGCCGGCAGTTCTACGTACGGTGTGCTATCTGTCTAAACGGCTGTTTGTCTGCAGCAAACTAATCAATCAGGGTTCTGGTATAAGATGGAGGCAATAATCCGATGAATGATCCAGTTTGGCCGGTCTATAAACTACTCCCTCCGTCCAAAAAAAGGCAAACCATAGGTTTCCGTGTCCAACTTTGACTGTCCGTCTTATATGAATTTTTTTTATAATTTGTATTTTCATTGTTGCTAGATGATAAAACATGATTAATATTTTATGCGTGATTTGTCTTTTTAATTTTTTTCGTATTTTTTTCAAATAAGACGAACGGTCAAATATTGGACACGGAAACCAGGGTTTGTCTTTTTTTTTTTGACGAAGGGAGTAAATGGTAAGACCGGTTTATTGTCGTCCTTGTCAAATTTTATTTTTATTTTTTACGATTACACGACAGACGCAGGCCTACACATATATACCACTCTATACTCACACCGACGAATACGTCCCCACATATTCCGAGAGATGAAAACTACCGGCACATCTCTCATTCCGGGAATGCGCCCTCACCAATTTGTTACATGGTTGATCGATCGCGGCCATATATAACCAAACATGCATTCAGCAAAGCTAGTATAAAAGACACAACCAGGATCGATCACGTACGGTGCCGGCCGGTCACGAGCGCCATCGCCAAATAATAATGCGCCTAATTCGATAGCTGCGTGCTGTAGCTACACATTCATTCGCCTCGCATGCAGGCGTACGTGGCTGGCTCGATTATATTGACCGTGCGGTTGAGGGCGGCCACCACGTACGATGATAAGAAGAAGATGCACGGATGCAATGCATATGCAGCTGCAGGTGTTGATTCGACCGACCAGATCGACGACGATGTAATGGATCATGTATGGATAAGTCATCATCCGAATCGATCGATGATCGATCCCCACATGACATGCATGATCCTGCAATTTCCTGCCGACCATTTTGCCCTACCCCACTATCAATTACGGGTGGTCGATCAAATGAAATCTTTCTCGCGCTCCCTCGACCTAGTTTAAGAGCATACTTGCATGCATGAAAGGTTTCTTCTAATTTTCAGTTTGGACAAGAACAATAAAAATGAGCGATTTGAACAGCTTGAAAACTAACATTCCAAAAACGGAACGAAACATTAGCATATAATTAATTAAGTAGTACAGTATTAGCTACTACCTCCGTTTTTTAATAAATGACGCCGTTGACTTTTTCTCACATATTTGACCATTCGTCTTATTCAAAAAATTTACGTAATTATAATTTATTTTGTTATGAGTTATTTTATCACTCATAATACTTTAAGTGTGATTAATATCTTATATATTTGCATAAAATTTTTGAATAAGACGAATGGTCAAACATGTGAGAAAAAGTCAACGGCGTCATCTATTAAAAAATAGAGGGAGTAATTTTTTTAAAAAAATTAATATAACATTTTTAAAACAACTTTAGTACGATAACTTTTTTAAAAAAATTCACCGTTTAACCGTTTGAAAAACTTGGGTTGGAAAACTCAGCTGCGGAACACAGGCTGAGTAGTAATATCTGTCTAGGCCCTTTAATTTCACGCTTCATATGCATATGTATAGCCTCTTATTCTTCTTTTTTTTTTTTTGAGAATTTGTATAGCCTCTTCGATCGTATAATTAACCAGCGTTGCGTTTGGAGAACGGCCGAGCACACAAGAGTGTGTCCTAGCCTGCCGTGGCCGTGCGTACGCACGTATACACGTACACATGCGTGTGCGTGCACGCTGCTGGGTGGTGGTGGTGGTATATAGTGGATACATCAGCCGGCCACGTACGAAACACGACTACTGCCCTCCAGGTAGCTAGCTGAAATTGCGACGACGACGACACCAATTAATTCGCATCGCACCCGTACGTACGCGAGCAATCGCAATTCGCAATCGACGACATACATCCAACACTGGTCGCGCGCGCTACTGATGCAACGGCGCGATAGCACGTACGTACATACGTCGGTACGTGCGAGATTTATTTCTTCGACGTACGGCGCGTGTTAATTAATTTTGCTGTGTACATATAGCAGTACACAGCTTACGTGCATTATCATTCCGTTCTTTTTCTCCAACAAAAATTAAATGAAGATTAAAGTTTTCGTTCTTTTTCTCCAACAAAAGTTAAATGAAGATTAAAATTTTTGTGGCACGTTTTCTAAACTGCTAAACGGTGCGTTTCGTACGAAAACTTTCTATATAAAAGTTACTCTAAAATACTATATTAATCTATTTTTCAAGTTTGTAATAATTAAAACTCAATCAATCATACGTTAATACCATTTTATTTTACGTAAAAAACTTAATTTTTCTCTTTATTTTTATCTTTAGGAGAAAATAGCATCACCGTATATGACAGTAGTGGTGTATCTGCAGTGCCGTGTCGGACTCATCATCGTCGACCTGAAGGGCCCATATATGTGTAGTGCAGATGTATGGCTACAAGGCCCATGGAAGCGAAACTTTCACTAGCGTTTTTTTAGTCCCACCTCGGGGAGCCTAGCGCACGGGCGCGGGGTAATAACATCTCCAGGGCGAGCTGGTGGCGTGCCCAAATGAAGGCACACCCGGCGCAACCATGCGCGGTATGCGCATTTAGCAATTGAAAATGCTACGCATACGATCTTGTTACGATAAGACGCAACGGCACGGACGGCAACAGCAAAACGTCACGCACGGCGCAGTCTAAGCGTACTTATGAGCCCTAAAGCCCAGTTCACCTCTAAACCTAACTTTACGTTCACTACTCCAAACCCTAAATCTGACTTTCATGTTCTGATCTAATCTGCAAGTGTGAAACTAATCCAATAGCATACGCATCGAAGACGAAGGTATGGCATCTTATTTACTTGATTTTCTTTAGCTTCACAATCATCTTTTTTTTTACATTATTCTCTCTTTCTTTTTTTTCAAGGAACATATTTGTATGCGTAATTTGCTTAACCATGCCACATGATAAATTCAATGTTGAGTGCTAAGTACAATTACTATATACAGTAAGATATTAAGAAGAGGATTGCTTAAGATATGATTGAAAAGAAAATTGCTTTGGTTGGCTCATTGGCTCTCCAAGCAAGCCAACCAGATAGCAGGCCAGGACGTCAAGAGCTTGGGCTTGGATATAGGATCAACTGAGGCCTGAGGGATCCGTTTGATTGTACAACCATCGTACGAAATAATTCGTACGTATAGCAGCGCTGGGTATGAAGGCACACCCGGCGCAACCATGCGCGGTATGCGCATTTAGCAATACCTAAACCAAAGTTAAGTAATTGGAGTCGCTGCAGGGTGACAGTGCGAGCGTATGACACATACGCTTAGCAAAAAGTAACAACTTTTTTATTGAGATTTCTTTTCCGCATTAGCACTCGGGGCTGGTTCACTTTGTAGCTATTTTGAACTCTACTAAAATTTAGACAAATTTTGATATATTTTGGCATTACCAATTTTTTTACGAATTACACCCCCCCGAACTATCGCGGTCAACCGAATTACCCCCATAAACCACAAAACCGGATATTCTTCACCCTCAACTATGTAAACCGGACGAATTACCACCCTCGACCCAATCCACGGTGGTTTTGGTCTATATAGCGTACGCGTGGCAGTCCAGTCAGCATTCTATATTAAAAAAAACATGAGACCCACCTATCATACTCCTCTTCCTCTCTCTCTCCCTCTCTCCCAGCATTCTATATTAAAAAACTATGAGACCCACCTATCATACTCCTCTTCCTCTCTCTCTCTCTCACGGGTCAGCGGCAAGCGGGGACACAGAGCGGCAGCAGTGGCTAAGGGCGGCGGCCTCGGCGCGGAGCTGCGCGTTGGCGAGGCGGACGAGGCCCACGCGGTCGCGGGTGGCGTGCCCGCGCGCCGCGAGCTCGCGGTTGCAGCGTCAGAGCTGCCCAGCGCGTGTGCGGAGCTCGTCGAGGTGCCGCTGTTTGCGCGCGGACTCCTGGTTGGAGATCTTCCGGCGGAGGCGCCGCTCGTCGGCGTCGGCATCGGCCTTCCTCTCCGGCGGCTGGGTCATCATCACGCGGTGGCTGCAGCGGTGGCGCCGTCGAAAGCGAGGGCGACACGCGGGAGGTCCATGAAGTCTTGCCGACGCCGACACTTCCTAAATCCCCATCCTCTCTCTCTCTCTCTCTCTCTCTCTCTCTCTCTCTCTCTGCTGCAGCGAGCGGCGGCGGCCAGCCGGCAAGGCGCGCACGGCGGCGCGCCCTCTCTCTCCTCCCTTCCTTTGCTGCGGCGAGCGGCGGTGGCTGACGGCCCAGCACCGCACGATAGTGGTGCTTCCGCGGCGCCCTGGTCCGGTCGCTGCCCGGGCGGCTGCTCGCCGCCATCGCCGTCGTCTTCTCTGACCGGTTCACCTTGGCCCTCTTCGACGGCGGCGGTGTCGTTGCAGCGGCGGCACCTCGCTTTGACGATAGCCGCCCCACGCTTCTCTTCGGCGTGGCTAGTGAGCTGGTGAGGGAAGGGAGCAAAGAGAGAGAGTGGGATTAGGGATAGAGAGATAGAGAGGTGGCGAACTGACAGGTGGGCCCACCGATTTTTTATTAAAAGAATTGCTGACTGTACTACCATGTAGAACAAAACCACCGCGGATTGGGTCGAGGGGGGTAATTTTTCCGGTTTGCATAGTTGGGGGTGAAGAATGTCCGGTTTTGTGGTTTAGGGGGGTAATTCGGTCGACCGCGATAGTTCGGGGGGATAATTCGTACTTTTTTCTTCTTTTTTTTGCGGGGTACTTTTTTCCAAATTTTAAAAGTGATGGATGTGTTTAGTTTAAAACTTTACTAAAATTTGGTACAATTTTTGAGAATGGAAACTTCTGGAATTGTCAAAGTTTGGTAGGGTGATATTGGCAAGTATATATGTTTAGTTTGTTGTAATTTGGTGCTTTCAAAATTTGATAAGATTGAAACTAGCGATAAAGTGAAAAAGTTATTAATAAGCCCATAAATGCCATTACGCCATTGCCACGAAACACAAAATCCCCGTGCAACGAGGCCCGAACGGGGGCGAATGGGCGATCGATCTCATCGCCCGCTCTGCGCCAAGCAAACAACAGGCAAAGCCGCGGGGACGACGTTACGTTACGTTGTTGTTTAGTCCCATACCGGGGAGCTAAGCCCAAGCGCTACGGGTGATAAGAGGGGTGGACCGAATGGGAGGCGTGCCCAATGCAGGCACACCCGGATACACACGAGACGACTACTCGTGCTGTGGTGGGACCACGTGTGGAATGCACGTGTAGCCGAAATCATTCAGGAATTCAAAAATCCACCGGCGAGTGACGGTGCGAGCGCATGACACATGCGCTTAAGCGATCTCCATACTTTTTTTAAATTTTTTTTTGGGTCCATCAATAGATGGTTTCCATGCTTGTTTCATCAATGTCGTTTCAAGGCCATGCTTGTTTCATTTCATCAATGTCGTGCACAGTTATCTTGGCCATTTCTGTTCGTTCAATTAATTGGATTCGGTTTATTTAAGGACATGTCCAGCGCAGCGAAATCGATCTGATTTTGCCACGGCTCCAGATCCAGGCTAGTGGCCCAACCGTTGTGGCCTGGTGGGCTCGTCGCACACACGGGTGCAGATGGACCGACCTGATATGATCGGGCCCAAAGAAGAGAACACATGTGATATATAAAAGGAAAATGAACAGGACGAAATGGCAACATCTGAGTGAATCAAATCAAATCAAATCCACTGTATAAGCAGAAGAGTTGTTCATGTTTGGCTCTTTGCCATGGATGACCAACCATGATTTATTGCACCTTTTCCCCTTCGTACAAAACGCGACAACCATACGGCGGCTGCACGCGCTCCGGGATGACCAAATTATCTGAGAAAAAGGGGCTCTCCTGATCGACTTCTTCTACCTATACTTGGCTGGTGTACAGAGCGCAATGCATACCAGCCAGTGAGACAGATCGCATCACAAGATTAGGACAACAGTAAGAAGCTTGATGCCTTGATTAGCTTCCATTTTCAAACCTACAAAAATGCCCAGATCAAACAATCTGCAAGTATACGAACCTCTCGGGAGAGAAATGCCAGACCACTCTATTCGTAATGCCACGGGACACGCACAGTACTCCACCCTGCAGCAAAGCAAAGCCAGCAACGACGGGGAGGAGAATGTTTAGTCCCGTACCGGGGAGCTTGGCGCGTGCGCTCCGGGTGATAAGAGGGCCTGACCGAGTGGGAGGAGTGCCAGGATGAAGGCGGCACACCCGGATACACACGAGGTGAGTCCTCGTGCTGTGGTGGGATCACGTGCGGTATGCACGTGTAGCAACAAAAAAATCTTGGTCATGACGAATCAATCCACCCAGAGGTGCGATTGACTGCGCGGGCGCATGACACATGCGCTTTGGCAATCTCCCCCCAACCCTTTTTATTTTTCCCCTTTTTGGGTATACATTCCCGGTTCGAACAAAGGTACTGGAGGAAATGGCAACACGTATCAGTGAATCAAATCTTTTTTTTTTCAGCTTCTCAGTTCGAACAAAAAGATGGAATCAAACCATATACTGATATGCTAAACCCATAACGTTGGACGTCAAACAAAAATGAAAAAGAAATGGAGGGAGTATTTTTGACTCTTTTTCTATGAATCACCAGCCTTTTATTGCATCTTCCCCTTCGTACAACATGTGACAACCGAATGGCTGCAACAATGAAATTATAGAACCCTCTCTGTAACGACCAAATAATCGGAGAGAAAAAAAAAAGGCTCCTCATTTCTACTACCTACTTGACTGATGTACATGTACAGAGCGCAACGCATGCCCACGTCGCCACCACAAGTTTTAGGACAACAGCAAGAAGCCTAGCTTCCATTTACAACCTACAAACAATGCCCACATCAAACAATCGGACAGGTCACAGGCGTCGTCTGGTGTTTTGCTCTTGTCGGCTGCTGTGCAGTGCGGTGCAGTGCAGTGCAGTGCAGTGCTATTCTTGTTGTGCCTTGTCAAGATCAGATTTGGTTAGAGGTGAGGTGGACTGCTCTTTGTCTTTGTCTTTTGCATTTGCCGGCCGGTTACTCTGGTTGACAAGGTGGTGAAGCCAGACAACCAGGTCCAGAATGTAGTCCTCGGTCTTCGCCTTGTCCGCATGGTAGAGCGTCTCGACCACGTCCGGTTGGCCTGGCCTCCTTCCAACCCTCTCAGTCCTGAATGAAAACAGCATACGAAACCAAAAATGTAAATGCCATGTGTGAAGGAAATCTTAGTTTGCACAACGAACTCGTAGGGCATTCGATAATGTAGTTCTTACCCTGATCTCGCCCATTCGCTAAACCGCAAGAAGCCTCGGGCACTGGAGTTCAATTAAAGAATTCATGCAAACAGAGCATAAAAGTAGTTATAATCCTGAACGCTCGAAAAGCTAAAATTCAATGAAGCTTAAGACATTCATTACTACGTAACAAAGCACAGTACCACGTGGTATTGATGGCCATTGGAACAAGCCATTTCAATGTTTTATCCATTGTAGCCCTAATTTGATCAATATTGAGCTGCAACAGAAAATCAGGATTTCAGAATACAAATTTTTATATAACCATAGTTCTGTCATTGTGTAGTGGTATCACCTCCTGAGGCACTGACGAAGTTCTTAATCTATTAGGTAGTGCCGATCTCACTCTTGGTGGCAATCCTTGGTAGAGAGCATCTCTTGTATTTGGTGGTATATATCCTGATCGAGAAACCTTAAACAGACAAAATTTAGTAAAATAGCTACATGCAAATACTAGCTAGTGGGCTTTGCTGAAAATACCAATTACGCTCTTTGGTGCTCTGCCACTCTTATGTTAAGTGGGTACAATATACATATGCTAAACCTACAGACAAATGTGTAGTAGTTTCCAATTGATCTATGATAAGATAGCCAAATCATGCCAAATCTTGGGCAGACGTCGCAGGCAAAATCTGAGGGAACTTACAACGCTATAGATCTGTATGATAATATTTGCATAGTGTAATGCAAGTCCGGCAGGTCCTAGTCTCTGACAGTCTTCAGTAGATTCAGAACTCAATTCACCTTCATCTACAAATATATTACAAGGATCAGTGGATAGTCCTGTATGATCGATTCTAACATGAGAAGTAGGACCATGAAAGTACCAGAAGATCCAAAAGAAGCGTTGATCTCAAAATGCAAGTACTGCACGATGTCTACAAGCTTCTCAACAATCTATAAAAAGAAATGAATCTTATATGTTATAAACAAAAGGAAAGGTCAACAGAGAATATAAAGGGAATTCCACAGTAAATTGTTCTCACATCTTCCAATGTCTTGGACCACAAAGATCTTTTCTTCAAGCTTTTCACATAGTTCCTTTGACTCTTCAATTCTATTCTCACGACCTCAATATTTTCTCCTGGAAGATTATCTGGACACAGTGCCGAAATTCCAAAAGATTAAAAGTGGCATTGCTCTGACAACTTAACTGAAATAGATATGGATATTGAAAATACAAAGAAATAACATTTTTCCCTTAGCTTGAGCAATCCACATAAGTCATTTGTTTGGGTCATGAATATCATTTGGTTAGGTAATGGGCACAGAACTATTGACACAAATATTTGTCACTCTGTCCAAGAAATAGCTAGAGGATTTTGTAAAATAGGTATCATACCTTTCTGATATGAATTTCCCTTTACCGTCAGCTTGCAGCGATAATCTTGCTCAAATCTATCCAACGCATGCAGCTCGTGATACAAATCCTGGAAAAAAACAGCCAAAATGAGCAAAACCTAGATTAATCAAATGATATATTGAACTACAGCACAATGCTTACAGTTGTACGATGAACAAGATCCATCAACTTTTGCATCTCTGCAACTGCTGTTTCTTTTAGCTGCTTCTGTGGTGGATTTTCCGATTCTAGCCTAGATTCCGAAGTAACAAGTATGATTAAGGTCTAATCTTTATAACGATTGCCACATGCAAAAACATGAAAACTCTTACTTGACAAAATAGCGGTCCAGGTTATGCCATTGGGGATCTTTACAACGGTTGCCAAATCTGACAATCTCTTGTGAAAATATTTTCAGCTCTTCCCTGCAAATATTAGCCAGAGTGCACAAAACAGTTATTGGGTTGTCAGATGGTAACAATGAAACATTGAGAACAACCATCAATCATCTCTTCAACCTTTTGTCATTGGCTACAATCCGCATCAACACACTCATGTCACTGGAAATTAAATTCTGCACGCCTTCAGAAGGAAGCACCACTTGTTTGAAGTATGTAACAGTGTCTTCCGAAAGAGATTGCATAATAGTAGCACCTTTCAATATCGTGTTTGCAACCTCAAAAGCAAGAATTGATATCGGACATCCTTTGGTTTTAGCCCTGGAAATAAAGCCGCCATCTGTGCTAAGGCTTGTTGTTACCAAGCAGCCTATAGTGTCTAAAATATCAACTGCCTTCCCAAATCCAGCCATGCCGGCTGTTCCAAGCACTCTTAGTCTGGGAACCTGCAAGGAAATGTCGGGGATTTAAGGATATCGTAATTTCTACTAAGAAAGTTAAACATTTCAGGAATTGTACATTTCATTTTGTAATGCTCTTAAGGTAAAACAAGCAAGATATAAAAGTTAGCATAGTATTTATGAACAGAGACAAACAAGATATAAAAAGTTACCCACTAGTTCAAGAAAACACAACTGCTTGTGAAAGGAAAATTGCCTTCACTTTTGTCCACAACTTACCCTGCTTGATCCATTGCTTCCAGGCCTGTCTGTTGTCGACTCGGGCAATCCCTGTTTCCCAGGCAAATCTATATCTTCTGATGCGGAAATTCCCAGCTTACTGCTCCCGGAAAGAAGAAAATCATCACTATTGGAGAAGAGATTGGATTGACTATCCAATTCCAGCTTCCCCAGCATGGCTTCCTCGGCACCAGTGACCATCTGTTTGTGTGCAGCGGCGCTCATCGCGTCGGGGAATCCGCTGATGCCATCCGCACCATCATCCACGGACCACGCATCGGCGACACCAACGAGCCTTCTTGATTTCAGCACTGCCAAACAGAAACCAAACCAACCGTGAGCACAGAGCGGAATCCTCCACCTCCAATCCTATAGCAGCAGCAAGATCCAAAAAGAAGAGCACGTAGACGCGTACTGTAGCAATCCATCCGCAAGCTGAGGCCCGTGCCCGCAAGGACGGCATGAAAGGGTGGCTCCCAACAAACCCAATTAACGCCGCCACCCAACAACCGCCCCCCCGCTCGGCCGCTCCCCTCCCCAGCCCACAACAGCTCGAGCCGCACGGAAGGTGCTCGACGAAATGCTCCCCTCCCCCAACAAGAAGTCAAGAACACGAAATGGGGACGCAGTCACACAATCCGGCCAAAGAACAACTAGAAACCTCAGCAAGCGCAGCAGCTAACCAACCCAACCAGCAGAAACCCAAAAAAATCTCTCACGCAGCAGACGCGCCCACCAAGAACGGGGAGAAAAACACACCACAGCGGAAAAGAAAAAACGAAACCGATTTCTCCGACGCGGGATGAGCAGGCGACGCGAGGAGGAGAGTAGCCGCGCTTGTAGCTTGCTTGAGGATGGAGATCGGGAGGGGAATGGAGTGGATCAATCGGTCGCCCGCCCCAGCTGCGGATGGAGATGGGAGCGATCGATTTCTTTTTCAGCTCTACTTTTTCTTTCTTTCTTTTTTTTTTCCTGGGAGCCAGCGAGACAGCGCCGAGTCCACGCGCTGACCCTGTCTTTTGCGGGGGTTTTTTTCCAGGGGGTTGTCGTTTGGTTGCCGGCGCCAGGATTCGTTCTCTGCGATTGGCCGGCCGTCATTGCTTCGAATTTTTAAAATTTTTAATTTTAAAAAGAAACTATTCCAAAAACTTAGACCCTGTTTAGATCCCCCACACCCTAAAATTTTTCAATACATCACATCGAACGTTTGAACACCTGCATAAAGTATTAAATATAGGCTAAAAAATAACTAATTGCACATATTGCGACTAATTTGCGAGACGAATCTTTTAAGCCTAATTGCTACATGATTTTGAAATGTGGTGCTACAGTAAACATATGCTAATAACAGATTAATTATGCTTAATAAATTCGTCTCGCGGTTTATTAACGGATTCTATAATTAATTTTTTTTATTAGTGCCCGAACACCCACCCTATATAATAACTGATATGACAAGCCAAAACTTTACACCCCCTGATCTAAACACCCCCTTATTTATAGAATCTGATCATTTGGGCTATGTACAGTCCATCTAACGTGGCAAAATAACACCGACACGTCGCACACAGGGGGAGTGACAGTTTTGTCTTATCATGCTAGCTAGGGTGTCATGGTCAAATACGCTGCCACGTCAGTCAGAATGTGCGTGGCACTGTTATTTTGCCACTCTGTTCAAATATTGAAAATAGGTTTTAAAAAGATTTGTTTTTGAATTTAAAAATTCAGAAAGATAAAAAAAATACGATTGCGTCGGAGGCTGGATCAACCGCGTTTTTGGTGATCATAGGGTATTTGTTTACCAGCTGGTGATGAGTACACTCCAGATGCAGAGTGATGGTCGTCACGTTCTTTCACCGATCCTCTTTCCCGATGCGTACACATGGATGCAGTTTTATTTTTGTTGATTTGTCTATATCGATATGTAAGGGCGTAAAGATTGTGTTTGGTCCCCAGTTCATTTTTTTGGTCTGGCTCGACTGTTTTTTTTCTCTTTTCTGGTTCGAAACGTAGAAAGGCTTCAGTCTGCATCGATGCATCAGTTTTCGGCACTGCTGATCCTGGCCCTGCTGCCCTGAGGCCCCTGACTCCTCAAACTGATCTGCGGCCGTTTGCCGACTGTGACTCGGGCCGGGATTCCCAGTGGGGCCACGCAGGAGAAAACGGACAAGTGGAATCGTCACGCAGGGCTTACAAGTTAGTACAAGTTACTCCTACATCCCTGTAGATGTAGTATAACCTGTGAATATTCTGGCAGCTCGCAAGTCGCAAACGAGCAGCATCCTTTTGTCTCAGTTCTCACAACAACAACAGCAAGAAAACAAAGCTCCACGTTCCGACCAGCGCGTCCCGTCAAGCCCGTCGCTGCGACCGCGAGAGCGAGAGCGAGACGTGGTGGTGGTGGTGGTGGAACCGTACGTGAGCGCGACGACCTACCTGCACCGCGCGATCCCGACGCATCAGCTCGGCTCGGGCTCGCAGGTTGGCGACGCGGCAGCCACCCCGGCCACCCGCACGCACGCCTTCGGCGTACGACCCGCAAGCCTCGGCGTACGAGGCGGATGTGGGTGGATCGCGGGGGTCGCCGCGCCGTGACGGCGTCGTTGGGTGGCTCGCGCGAGGAAGCGGTACAGGTTGGTTTTCCTTGCGCGGGCGGAGGAAATAATCGAGCCGGACGACCGTGCGAAGTGCTCATGTGGTGGTGGTTGGTCGGGTACTCGGGGTTGGTTTTGGTCCTTCCTTTCGATTATGATATATGTGGACAGAGACATCTGTCCTCACACCACATATGCCACCTGGGGGATGTTGAATCTGAGCCGCGCATATCAGTTGACTTTAACAAAATCGTTGATCGAACAGGGAGTGTAGCCATAATTTTCTTAGGACTCAACTTGCATAAATTACGTAATTTTGCCTATATCTTTCGTATTTTTTGCATTTATCTTTTATATCTTGGGGTTTTGACACGTAATTTTTACTCCCTCCGTAATATAAAAACATAGAATGAGATAGGACTGAAACGAGTGCTACGAATCTAGACATAAGAGTCTCATTTGGTTTAGACGGAGAAAATAATATATATTTAGGCTTAGGAGTATGGTTATAACTCTAGCTGCCTTACTTCTATTTTCACCACGGTTCCTTAATCCATATTGATAATTTGATTAACACAATAAATTAATATTTTTAATATAAACTTTGTAAATACTAGCTTGTAATTAGTTGAATGCTTGTGCTTTGCTACGGGTAATAGAAAGTATATTAGAATATCATCTAAAATAAATTAAAATATGTTTTATATTGATTATGTTAACTATCCTTTGCCATAGGGAATACTGAGCGTAATTTGATCTTATTCGTGGGCATCATTTAGATTCATTGCCACCACCATTAGCTTCTTTTAAAGAAGTATAGAGATCTTTCGAGAAACCATGGGCTGATTTGGTTTGAAGCCTTACCAAAATGTTGGTAGTAAATTTTGGCACTACCAAATTTGATAGAGTAGATTTATTATTAGTTAGGCAAAAAATAGTCACAATCCAAATGTTATCAAAGTACTATTTAAAGCTACCAAAATATTGGCATGGTACAAATTGGCACTAATCTAAATATGCCTCATATTTTTGAAAGCGTGGAGCAAATACAAGGTGGAAGAGGTACGGAAACCAGCCAGGTTTGCTTTGTCAACTCGTGCCTGGCGCCGACACTTCTACGGGACTACTGCGCGAGAACATTTCTCCTGTGCTACAACTCCCTACCCATATAGAAAAAGAAAAACTATAGAAGATTGGTTGTCCACGTAACAAGGTCAAATCTAAACTTGATTTAGAAAACAA
Source organism: Oryza sativa Japonica Group (assembly GCF_034140825.1). Classification (NCBI taxonomy): domain Eukaryota; kingdom Viridiplantae; phylum Streptophyta; class Magnoliopsida; order Poales; family Poaceae; genus Oryza; species Oryza sativa. Next base: position 21,945,413 of record NC_089038.1, read on the forward strand.
AATCAGTTGAAAAAGAAATAATAAACCCTATATAGGAAGGAATTTTCATGACTTTCTAAAGGCACTTTCGCAGCAACGTTTTACCGACGATTGTACTGCCAGCTCTCATCGTAACTTCATCGAATTTCATTATAAATGGCCAATTTGTTTGCGGGTGGATGAGGCGTGATCTGAGCAAATCCTGACAGAACTGCAATTTTAATGACCACCTTCAGAAAACTCCATCTGAAACAGCAAATGGAGAAAATGTACACTTACGAGATGTCGAGATCCCTATATAAGCTAAATTAGAGCAATTGGTCAGACAGTAGAAGGATTCTGCACGATTGAGTAAAACGACAGAGATTTGAACTTCTTCAATGGGTCATCCGTGACGTCAGCGCTCAAACTGAAAGGTGGAGCTAGAAATGTATGTACCCACGTCTGGTCTCATGATGATGCAGCATGCTTCAAGATTCAGAGACAAATAGTGCTACTGAGTGAACAAACAAATAAGGCAACGCTTCTACTTGACCACAAACAAATCGTAATTCGTTTTTCGGCTCAATGGTCGAAGATGGCAATAGAATCAAGCCCACAGGCCACAGTACATTGTACAAGGCTCTCATCAACATCAGAATAAAAAAACAAGCGTAAGGCTCATCTATAAATAATCAACTTACAGCAGTACTAGGACCTTTCGATGTCCACTTCCTGAAGCTGTTGACATCAAAATTTGCCATAGTAATATCATGTTAGTTACATGCGCTACGGGAACTATACTGAAAAGGACTACTACCATATATGTTCAGAAGCAACCTAACATGTGGTCTGGTTGGTGCCATCTTACAAGTAGTTGGCCCAAGGCCTACATAAAGCTCAATGGGGTTAGCCTAGGATCCTACTTAATGCATATAAATTCTTCACATAAATTAGAAACTACTAGGGGGTGTTAACCCTAGGCTATTCTGGCGGACTGCCACGCAGGTAAAACCCTACCAGAAGCCACAGGCTTTTGTACACTGTATGGCACTTCATTGACTTGTTCACAACCATCTAGCTCAAGATCTATGTAGCGGACGTCCTGGACGATGCTGGCAGCATCAGATATTTCCTGCCTTGTACGTGTCTTTGCAGCGCGTTTCTTGGACTGGACCGTGCGTTCCTCAAAGTCGTCACAGTTGGTAGAGGTGTTGGTGACGGAGAAGCCTCTTCGCTTCTTGACCGCCTCGCTGTGCTCGTTGCTGCCGCCGCTGCTGGTTTTCCTGGTCGCATTTGGATATCTGGCGAGGAAATCCTCTATGGTTGCAAGCACACGGTCCCCGTACTTGTTCAGCTTGTTCCTGGATGAAAAGCATGTGAAAAACAAATATAATTCTTGCTCTACTTCTGAAAACTGCTTGTCAAAATTACATTGTGCCATGGGGTAGAGTCATTACTTGCCGATGCCATTTATCTCCACAAGTTCCTCTTTCGTTCTTGGCATTCGGTTGCTGATTTCCTTCAATGTCTCGTTTCTGTAGGTTAAAAAATAAGAACCACGTTATAAGTCAGTGAGTTCTGTGCCACAACAAAATGCATAACATATAACTTACTTAAATATGTGGTATGCCAATAATTGTGGATTTTCATCCATTATCTGAGTCCTAAGGCATTGCAAAGCTTCATAAAGCTCGGCTGCAAGGCTCTGCAATTAATGAAAATAGCCATTATAGCATAACAAAAACAATTACTGACAAAAATACTGAAGTAGTAGCTTTTATAACTAAAGAGCCACAGCCACTACCCCGTCCACTTGACTCTGTTGATTAGTCTTATTAATTCGTGGAACTGACGATTCATCGAGTACACCCATCTTAGGAGCCTTCTCAGGAGTGGGGAACCTGCAAGATAAGAGGATAAAGAAATTACTCTAAAAAAAGTAGATTGTAGTTTACAAACTATTTTTTGGTCACCCAGAATGCAAAATTGTATTCGTTAAATAACACAAGGGAACAACACCCTGCATCATGGAAACATAAGCAACTCTAGAGACTTTTATACACACACTTTCCCTTGTGAATTTGCAACAGTAATCAGTTAGGCAACAAGATAACTATATCATTCAATGAGGGCAAGTGGAATAAATATATGGCTGCTTGTATTGAAGACCCCAAAGCAGTCAAAATTGCAAAACCATAATGAACTCGGATGTTCAAACCTAGGATGAACTAGGAAAGCTCCTAATACTATCTCCAGTCATAAATAAGTGATGTTTTGGAATGTGTTAACATGTTTAAACTTTGACAATCAATTGCGCTTTTAAATACTTTGATTCAACTTTTGAAAATGTTTTTGTTATATTCATCTTCAAAATTTGTTTCAAAACATTATACCTTTGATATATTTTTTCATAAGTTTTAAACTAGTAATTAGTAATAGAAGTGTATTAGTGACCGTGCCATTGTCCAAAACAACACTTATTTGTGGCCCTGGCGGGAGTAACAGTCAAAACAACTCTTTACCAGTATCAAGCTGTACATCTAATTTTTTTTAAAAAAAAATAACATGGGATTAAATTCCAACAGATTTTAGATGTGAAGTTCATATGCAAAAGAAAGATGTGATTAAAAAAGGATAATTTTCAGCAATATGTGTCGAGCAAAATGAGAAAAGGACAAACAATTTTCAGTAATATGTTTTAGGAAGAAAACAAACTTGAGGACAACGTTGTGCTTGCCAGAGAGAAGATCACCACTTTTCTTATGATTAGTCTGCTTAACAAACATTCACAAAAGAAAACTATGTATTAGACCAAGGTAGAGACTAGAAGATTAAAGAAAAGGAAAAACCTAGTAAATTTGTCTCAAAGTAAACCATTATAGGTGCAGGGTATATTTCACCTTTAAGACAGATGATACAGATCCATAGTTTTCGCTCTTTTTGACATCCTCAATGAGTATTTCCTCAATTACTAGATGGCGCAATATTCTCGCTGCTTCACCTTTAGCTAGATGCTTTCCAGCTCCATGAAGACTCAAAGTATCATGGCGGTGCTTCTTGACCTGATTAGTAGTAACAGATAAATTTCAAATAATGGACTAGTATGTGGTTTTCCCTGCCAACATGACATATCCGGCAGTAAACCAAGATGTGTTGTGGACCATGGAGATATTTCCATGGCACTAAAAGTAGCCTCTGGTGATGTTATCATAACAATGAACCTCAGAACCAAATGACATTAATTACTTGCATAATACATACATTTTGGTTTACTGAACCTCTGTATACTTCGAGAATATGAGTAGTTGAATATGTTTGCTTTGTCATCATTACCAGATCAACCTAAAGAAACAATGTGAGAATGTCAGTTTCAGACAAAGGTCTGTGCATGTGTTAGGTTGTTTAGAAGGGGCACAGAGCTCAGCTGACCACATACCAATTGTCTAGCAATGTTGGTCACATCTTTTTCGACCCATCTCAACTCTTTCAAGCAATTATCACATGTTTTTGCACAACATGAAGGATTAAACATCTCTCCAAAGTGGATCAGCTGTAGTAGACGTCTGCAGTCCACATCATTTTCGCAGTAACTAACCTACAGACAGAATATGGCATTGTTATGATGGCTTCCAAACTTCAAGCATGCAGAAGCATCTGTAAGATATGATAGATACCATTCGCAGGAGATTTTCCTTATGCGTTTCAAGCGCTTGTTCCTGCGAAGAACCTCCTCGTGGTGCTGATGTTCCTTGCTCCGCAAATCCTTGGGTAACCATGTGTTTGAGACGAATCTAGAAAATTTTACGAGGAAAATACTTATTAATGGTTAGATATGAAAATAGTGAAATACTGATAATAAAAAGAATCTCTTAACTCACATAATCAGAATAATTGTAGAACAGGACACAAGTTGAAAGCTGACTGTCACGACCAGCACGTCCACACTCCTAAAAGGATAACAGTCATCAAACACAGCTAAGTTTATGCCATTTTGATGTGCACACATTGGCGAAACTTATGTCATTGAAAATACCTGATGATATCCTTCAATTGATTTGGGCAGGGAATGATGGATAACAAAACGGACATCAGGTTTATTAATACCTGCAATCCTGCACAATTAGCACGAGGCACCAATAAACAACAAATATATGTGCACACTATGAAAATCAAGTTACCCATCCCAAATGCAACTGTAGCACATATTATGTTGATCCTATCCTTGCTCCACTGTTTCTGGATATTTGCTCTATCCTCAGGATCCATGCTACCATGATAATGTGATGCCGTGTGCCCATATTCCTGGGTAGAAAAGCAGTAAACAGTCAGAAGTTACAGTGGCACAGGTCTATAGTTCCATGGTGCATGAAATTCAAACTAAGCACTTGCAATTACTTAGCCATCAAAGTCCCATAATCTGATCAAATCCAAATCCAAACACATCACCCAACAATCTATTCAACATGTCCATTATTTTGGAACATCAAGAATTAAAACAACTGCCAGTGTAGGCGGCTAACAAGACTAGGATACAAAACCGTAAACTTTATGCCTGCACCCACTGGCTTAGGTTTCAAGCAACCATTGATTTAGTATTGCTTTCTCCTAATTTGATTCAACGCTCTATTTCTCTTAACTCCAAACAACAGACTAGGAAATACTACCCAATCAAGAAATGGAACCCTAGAACATGTGAGTATGGGTACAGCCGTACAGGACCACTATTACCCATAAGTAAAACTGGTAACCAACTGGTTACTACCCTTGTTATCAAGCCCGTACATCTAGTCACGACTAGTCATCAGCTAGTCGGCCAGGGAGCATGACTCGATTTGTTGGCGGCAGCAGACACAATAAAACAAAGAAAACAACAATGAACCACCTCGGAGGTCTGGTCCATCAGGCATTATTACTGGGTGAAAGGGAGATGGAGGAGAGCTCCACCAGGTCCATCAAGCACAGCATGACGCAGCAGACTAGCAGTAAAAGCAACTGCTATGTAATAATAGTCTGATAGACTAGTCAACTCAATGAGTAGTCTTCAACTAGTTGCGACTAGTCGCCAAGTCACTAGATGGTAACTCAAGTAGACTTTACAACTTAAAAACTATGGTCACTGCTGCAATCTTAAACCCTAAATGGGACCATGACACACAAATGGGATAACATACAATTTCCTAAATACTCAAAACTTCTATTACCAACTAGTATCATGTAGTAACCAAACCTTCTATTTACCCACTTGCTTCCTTGTCTCTTTTCGCCTTCTATTTTTTGTACTTGTATTCTTCACAGTATTGATTAAGGATGATTGAAGAGATTACACATTACAGGCAAACTAAATTCAACAGGTACATAGTAGTTAATGTTTTGCAATATTCTAAACATAAGTAGCTAAAGGTTGGCACATAAGTAGTAATTTTAGTCAAGAAACTTGAGTAATACAGAAACAAGTAATATGTTCTTATATTACCAAACTGCAACTTTATTACATATGGGGGGCTCTGCTTAATTAACCAGCATGTGGAAGTAGTGCAGAATAACTTCATTTGAGAAATTCCAGATAAAAAAGAGGAATGGCCCTAATTAGATTTAAAATTATATCCTAGAACAATACTTCCTCCGCCCCAGAATGTAACCATTTTTGGGGTAGGCACGGGTATTAAGAAAATACTGTAGAAATGATTGAAGTAGTATTGTCATTGGTGAAGAAGAGAAAGTAGGTGAAGAGAATAGTTGTGATTGATTGAGATGAAAGGGTAGGTGGAGAAATAGCTTCATTTTGGGACAAGTTACTGTGTTAGAAATAGCTACATTTTGGAACGGAGGTAGTACATCTAGATTCTGACAGTATTGAGGACTAAGTTAATTCACAGAATAAGATAAGAATTTTAATGCTTAAACATTGAAAAGTACAGCAGGCTTGAACAATTTATAGTTTCAAGAACTAACCCTTAATTTAGCAGCCACTTTCTCACAATCCATCCTCGAAAGGCAATATATGATGCCGCATTCTTTATTATGATTTGCATGTATAAAGTTATGGATATCCTCGAGGCACTTCTTTGTCTTGGGCCATACAAAATACCTGCAAAAGTTGGGCTGAGATGGTCTGGTGCAATTGGAGTTGAATGTCAATGTCTTCTGAATTCTGATAGACTTACCTCAGATTTGGACGATTAAAACTTTGTCTGAAAATAATGCAGTTTGCAAGGCCTAGAACTTGCACGACATCTTCCTTGACACTTGCAGTTGCTGTTGCAGTCAAGGCCAGGACTGGCGTCTGCGGGAACTTCTGTTTTAAAATGCCTAGATGCTGATGGATAAAGAACTGGATTAAAAGGTTGTCAATTATTTAACATGAAAATCTGCTTCCTGACAGAAAGTACCTGGTAATCAGGTCGGAAATCATGACCCCACTGGCTAACACAGTGGGCTTCATCAATGACAATTCTAGAGAGATGGCCTCGCGAATATAAATTTTCCAATTGTCTCAACAGAGCATCACTCCTGTACTCAGGAAATTAATGTGAGTTAGGCACATGAATTGGCAAAGCACACGTCACAAAAGAAAGGACTAATTGTGTGAGAAGCTAATACAAGCTAAAGGTGTTGAATCTTCATAAAGAAAAACAAAGAAATGTAACCAATAGTCCAATACTAGTGATCTGGAAATGCGAACTGCTGCATAGTGACAGCAGGTCATTATGAGCTTACTTATACTATATCAGAAAAGACTACCTTTCAAATAGTCAAGAAATCATATAACATGACTACGAATCAACAGCAGAATTCCACTTACTTGGCTATCTTTTCAGGCGTAACATACAGTAACTTGTACGTGCATGTAGGAGACATTAATTCTCTTAATATCTCCTGCTGTTCTGACCACTCCATGCTGGCGCTAAGGTAAGCTGCAGAAATATTTGCCTGTGATAAACAACACGTGAGCAATTAGAAAATCATCAAGAAATAAGTAGAAGGAAACAAAACAACCCTTTACCTGCAATAAATGCATGATCTGGTCTTGGATGAGCGATACGAGAGGAGAAACTACCAATGTAACGCCATTACAAATGAGTGCTGGAAGCTGCAAAGTAATTGATGAGTTTTTTTTTTCTTTTTGGACGAAAAAGCTGTATGAAAGGATCCTACGGTATATACTCATATATTAAGTAATGTACATATTTACATGAAAAACCAAAACAATGACTCTTTCTAATTCCTGTCCATCCACTTCTTAATAAGAGGACAATACCTCTCTCTCTCTCTCTTGCTCTATGGATAACCATGGCAATTGAAATCTAAAGAAAGCACGGGAAAACTTGTAGTATGGGATTGACATCTCTGAAGATTTTATTATTTCTTATAATCCAGATGCTCCAAGGTAACACAAGCAATAGAATCTTAAATATTAACATAGTACTACATCCGTCCCAAAGTATAGCTATTTCTAGCACAGTGACTTGTCCCAAAATGAAGCTATTTCTGCACCTACCACCTCCTTTCAACCAATCACAACCATTCTTCATTTAATTTCTTCACCTACTTTTTCTTCTCAACCAATCATAACCTTCCTCCAATCATTTCTACCTACTCTCTTAATACCGGTGCCCACCTCAAAAATACTAACATTTTGGGACTGAGGAATCCAACAAGTACAGATTGAAAGCAGTATGGCTTGTTACCTGATATGTCAAACTTTTTCCACCACCAGTTGGCATCAAAACAAAAACATCATTCCCACTCATTGTGGCGTTGATTATTTCTCGTTGATTTGGGCGAAAAGAACGGTTTCCAAATACTCTTTTGTTGTTGGCCTGATGAGGCAGCAAGACAAGTCATTCTCACAAACAAATGATGTTTGAAATAATTACAGTTGATTTTGAAGAAAATAACCTCGAGTTCCTTAGTCCATGCAAAGTGTGTACTACTCCACTGTTTATCACCAGAACCTTCAGTGTAACTGATATCAATAGCCCTTGGAGTGTAATCTCTCTGAACAGACGGTAATGGCATGCTTAAACCATCCATATAGGAATATGGAGCAGAAGAAAAGCATAAACCACTTTCCCCAGGTTCATTCCTGGTGTAAATCGGTGATTGGAATATATTGGTATCCTTTACAAAAGAGCTACTTAGGATGCTAGTGGGGTGATGGCCCTGATGAGCTGTTGTGGAGGCCATAGAATGAGATTGCTGTCGCTCTTCATCTTGGGTTAACCTCGCCGTATACTCCCCAAGCAGCTCAATCTGCTTCTTTAGGAGTGCTCTGCAGAGTGTAACAGTAACATTGCATCAGAACTGCTGGTAGTCAAAAGGAGCTACCAAATGCACGTTGCAAGAGTCAAACTTCATATTTTGAACCAGAAATGCCATCGTTGGGTTCATAATACGGTCAAGATTATGTAGTTTTCCTCCTTTTTTATTGGAATTGTGAGCAATACATTGTGAGAGAAATTAGCTGTCAAAGCTCAAGTTTGGAGATCACACCGAATCAAATTAGATGTCAATGGTGTAAGGAAATATTAGTTAGTCAGACCAGAAAACAAACCTCTTTTGATGAAGATCATCAGATTGTTGAGGGCTGAGTTGACCGTCAATAAGCTCATGGGATATTGCAAGCAAGTTATCCTTCATTTCAAGCAAATGAGACTTCGCCTCTGGGCAAAAAGCTAGCTATACAAGTATAGTAGCAAGTAGCAACTAGTGAGCTTACATGCTGAAATAGCTACTAGTCTAAAGAACAATGATGATGATTTAATTGGTGCTTGGCTTACCTTGCTACCGTGGTCACACATTATAGAGAGTTCTTGTGGTAAATTATTCTCATCAAATCCATTGAAGTTGCACTTCTCTAATGGAGATTTGGATGACCCTCTGGGTGTATTTGTTGCTTGATAATGTTCCATGACTATTCGGTCCACATCAATACTCTGAAACGTAAACCAAGAGTTAAAAATTCAAAGAAGAGAAGTGGATCCATTACAATTATGACATAGTAGTTATAATAATTGCAGACCTGCAGTTGATAAGATAAAAAATCATGAGGCGAAAGCACATACCGCTAGAAGCTCATCCTCATCCATGGCATCTAATTTAGCATCATCACACATGTTGTCAATAAAAGGAGCAGTCTTGAATAATTCAGGACCAGTTCTTGCAAGACTTTGATTTGTTGTTGTAATGGTATCTGCCTGCACCACATGATTGTTCAGGTAAGTCCTTGTACAGGACTTGGTGCCTGCAGGCAGATGGCTACTGTTCTTCTCCATAGTACCACTTTCAGTCGTCTGATGCATACTTTCCTGGGTGGGATTCCTATTTCTGGACACACTGTCCATTTTGTTAACATTATATGAAGAACTTGTCCCATAAGTATGAGCATGGTCGCTATCACAATCTTTCACTTTTCCAGATAAACCAGGTCTTAAATAATTCTTCCGTGCAACCTGAGTGTTGCGTAGAGAACGCCAGGCCTGCCATAAGAATGTTCTTAGAATACCAAAAAGCTCACAGAAGTAAACAAGAATGTATTAAAAACAGTGAGTTTTAGGTTAATGCTTTCTTAACAAAGGGGTAAAGATAAAAGAATGAGACCAACTAGGATTTGAGTTTTCTGATAACGCGTCAAGGGTTAACTGGACCTATTATATGGAATGTTAGATGATACACCTTTGGTGGACAGTTTACAAGGTTATAATGCAATTATCCTACCTGATAGCTCCAGATTGGAGTTAGGGGAACCCATCTTTTCAACAGGATTTATTATGATGGAGCACATATATGGTTGCAAAGGAAACTGAATAATTAGCTAAACTTACAAGTTCAAATGATAAGTGACTATGCAACTATCTCATTTTTATGCAAGTGATGACAAATACCATGTACAGTATTACTGTCGTAACTCATACCTTCTCAATGGATGGAGCTTGAAGACGCTCTAGGCCTTGAATTCTGCAAGCAGCAGACCTGAAATATATAGGTAATGATTTGCCATTATTCTGGTAAACAAGTATCTTTTGCTAGAAGAATACCAAAGGTTACGAACAACAAAGGGTGAATAGCTAATTTAGTCCTTCAAGTTTCACCAAAGGCTCAATTTGGTCCTTCACGTTTCATTTTGTCCACATAGCTCCTCTAAATATTTGTTTTGGCTTGACATCATCCTTGGGCCCACTTAATATGCCATATGGCTATTTTTAGTCAATATTTCTATTAGAAAATGTCCCTTTTACCCTTAATTTATATACAACTATATATAAAAAGGAGAAATCAAGATTAATAAATAACATTGCAGATATACTTTCCATTATTTCAACATGTGCACATGAAACTTAAGCAATTGCTATCGTATATACTTGCCAGTACATAATTTATTTTCGTTTTACATAATTTACTATACATTATCTATAAAAAAATTCAAGCATACAATTTTTCTCTTATATATGTGAATGATGGGGGTATAAGTGTCATTTATCAAGAGAGTTGTTGGTTCAAGGATAAGTTTGAACTAAAATGAAAACTTGAAGGACCAATATGGATAGATTGAAACATCAAGGACTAAACTGAGCCTCAGATGAAACTTAGAGGACCACTTTAGCTATTCACCCAACAACAAAATACTCTATTGTATAAGAAAGTAGACTGTACCTTAAAGGAAGCATTCCCGTACAATCTGCTTCCTGATTAGGCCTTTGTGTTGGTAAAGAGAACAAAAAACTTGAACTCAGGAATTCATCTTTGATACAGGAGCTTTGAACAGCATTTGCATGATCCGACCAGTTGACCCTTGGCTTTATCATGGCAGGTGGACCCAACGGTGAGGCTATTTCTCCCTTGCATCCACCATGGCAACAATTAACACATGCGAACCTGTTGAATGTTGGTTCTTGATGACCTCGCGAGCTGGATCAAGAATGAGGCATGTACCGGGACTGTAATCTCTGCGATGAGAGTGATAAGTCTCAGCATGGTTCAAATGAGGAACTATTGAAAGCTTAACTATGAATAACACAAGTGACAGACATATACATATACACATAATAAGTTGACAACCGCACGCAGTTTAGAAGTAGAAATAATCGTGTGTTTAATGTACAAGTTATGTACTCTCTGGCATCTATTTGAACAAAAATTGTACAGTTCACCAAAACAGAAAAGGAATAGTGAGATTTGCGGATAACCACCTTTCAGTTAGACAGCATAATGGGCTTTCACTAGGAAAAAGAAAACTCAAGGCCATGTTCGGTTAATCCCAAGTGGGACTGGGAGGGATTGGAGGGAATTTGTTCCATGCCTATTGCGGTGTGGAACGATTCCCCCTCAATCCCCTTCAATTCTCTTCAATCCCCACCAAACCGAACAAGACCTAAGGGGGTGAAGCAACCAAATGTCAGTAGTTGATTGTGCAAATGCTGACGGCTGCCCCTTCGCGGCTGTGAACTGTAAGACTGAACTCGCTGCTCCTCGGTTGGAGCAACGCCCTCATCACCGCGGCCACCTGCCTCACGCCCTCGCCACCGCGCGCTCCCAGACCCTAGACCGCCCCCCCCCCCCGATCCCCCGCCCATCTCACTGAAACCCCGCTTCACGCATTCCGCCGAACACCCTACCCCTAACCCCCAACATCCCACGCAACCATCCGAAGACAACTCACCCTCGACCCTCGCCGGCACCCCCTCCGCGCTAGGGCACAAGGCCAAAACGTCCCACAGAATTAGCCTCGAAAAATCACCCAAAAAACAAAAAACCCCAGCCATCAAGGGCGCGCCGCGACTGGACCAGAGACTAGGGAATCACCTGAGAGACCGACCAAGCTGGCGCCGCCGGGAGGAGGACGCCCGCGCGGCAGCCGCCGCAGCAGCAGAGACGCGGCGGTGGCCGGCGAGGAAGACGGGGAGTTGGGGTTTGGGGATTTTGGGGGTTTCTGCGGAAATGGACGAGGCCAATATTATTTTGGTTCGTGAGCGGGAGAGGAGGGGATTAAAACTTGAAAAAACCCCCGCTTGGAGGGAAACCAATCGCGGTTTCGGGCTGATCAGGGAGCCGGCCGTCGGATCTGCCTCGAGATTCGCGCCGGGTCTTCCCAAATCGCAACAAGAGCCCCGCCCTCCCCCTCCAACGGGTAGAAAGAACAGTGGAAGTGGCAGGTCGCCCTTTTTGGTTCCACGTGGCCCGTGGGCCATGGCACACTTTTCATTCAGAACCAAAAGTTTTGCTTCTTTTGGGTTTTACGTATAGTTGTCGTAGTAGTCTCTTTCTTTTTTTTCTTGGTTTTTCTTGTTTTTCTCTTTTCTCTCTTCATTTGGTATAAATCGGTTTGGTTAATTATGTTGTGTAAATAAACTCTCTTCTCCTTTCATCTAATATTGACGTGCAATTCTTTTTCGCTTTCGCGAAAAAAAAAAGTTTTGGAGTTTTGAATCCCTTCGAAATAGCACTCGCATCCTTTGTAACGGAAAGAATTTGACTGCTTTTTTTTACAGGATCTGAGCTGAAATCCTGCAAAATTCATGCAAGAGTCATGCAAGAGAAGCATTGCTCGGACCCTGTTTAGATGGGACTATCCCTATCACATCGGATGTTTGGAAATTAATTATAAATATTAAACGTAGACTATTAATAAAACACATCCATAATTTTGGACTAATTCGCGAGACGAATCTATTGAGCCTAATTATTCCATGATTAGCCTATGTGATACTACAGTAAACATTCTCTAATTATAGATTAATTATGCTTAAAAATTTTGTCTCGCAAATTAGCTTTAATTTATGTAATTAGTTTTGTAAGTAGTTTATTTTTAATACTCTAAATTAATGTCTAAATATAAAGAATAAAGTTAAGTCCATGGATCCAAACACCACCTTGGTCTCCGGTCATTCATGTCAGTTACCAGTAGGAAATCTGAGACAGATTCAGGACATTCAAGAATGTTCAGCGACACCGAGTCAACATTGAGAAGTTCAGGTTCTCGTCGGCGACAGTAGATCAGAGTTCACAGACGGCGCACTAGTCGCTAACGGCCACTAGCATCCAACAGGCCTTTCATACAAGGTACTAGCTGAATTTACAGTAGTTTTGCCAAGACGACGACGATTTTCACAGGACGAATTGATCTTCAAACTCCGCAGCTCGTCGGCGAGGCTGTCCACTGCACAAGAAACCGGCGAGCGATCCTCAAACGGCCTCTGCTGTCCAGCATCCGCAGCCGTCACCGCCACCGACCGATCGACGAACGCGAGATTCTCCTTGCTACCACCACCACCACCACCACCACCCGCTGTGATTCATCTCATTTGGCAAATGTCATGTTCAGAATTACCGTCGCGGTTTTTCCTGGCAGAGCGTGAGTAAACTTTGAAGGGTTCAGGGTTTCGCAGCTCACCCGCATTGGTGCCCGGACACTCGTACAGGTTCCTCTTCAGTAGAACGGTCCCCGGGACCGACACCAGCCTCAGCCTGCTGAGATTCTTCCTGTCGAGGTCGTCTATCGGTACGAACCCGAACGCCATCGTCCATGTGTCGACTAGGCTAGGTATCGCGGATAGAAGAAGCATCTCTACCTTCAGAGATTTCAGCATCTGTTGAGAAAACATCAGGTAGGTTTAAGTTCTAGAGTGGCAAATATCTTAACTAGTAGTAAGTGGTACACATGAAGCATAGAAATAGTCTGCACACGATAAGCAATGATGCAAAATAACATTCTCTTCGCTTAGAATTTGTCCCAAACTATAACAATTTCTCCACTAACATTCTCTTCTCAACCAATCACAACCCTTCACCGTTCACTTTTTCCACACACCTCCACTTCTCAACCAATCACAACATCTCCCCGTTTAATTCTACCTATTTTTTTAATAAACGTGTCTAACTCTAAAACTTCTTATATTCTGGGATGGATGGAGTATTATTGTGTGATAAATTATTGATTGGTTCTTAATTTCCAAGCTCAGTTTTATATACAAGCATGTTAATCTACCTTTGATCTAAAGAAAATTCCAAGCTCAGACATGTACTTCAAGAGGAGAAGACTGAATCGATTGTTAAGTTTGAACAGGATATAGGCTAGAGAGTAAGTCGGATGCAGATAGCAAATATTTGGTAGAAATACAGGTGGAAATTTTCAGGTCCTTAAGAAGGATACGGTGGGGAATAAGTCAGATACTCGGTGACTCGGATATGATGCTTAGGGAGTAAGCATGACATGATTCTTTGGGTGATCTTTTTAATAAAGAATCCAAAGTAGACTACAAAAGCATCAGTATCCAGCTATCTACTACCTGTTCAATGTAATCCATGAGACGCCTGCACATCCCTTGTTGACGATTCTCAAGGCAAGTAGCTATTAGAGGCATCTCCGCCACAACTGTACCATGTAACCTGCATAAAAATCTGTGTTAATCCCAGAGTCTGAAATATTAGATAATCTGACCAATTTTAGGGTGTTGATTTCGAACATACGAAAATTGAACTCCGTAAGTGTCAGAACTTTTGAACGTGCAGTACCTGATGGATGCCACAGAAATGATCCTGTCATCATTTTCCAATACTACAGTATAGAACCCCTTGTAATCCAAATGAACAAAGTCAGACCTGGAAAAGAAATACAAAGGAATAAATGAGTGCCTGAAAATACATGGAACTAAAAAAAAGAGAGATAAAAGCAAATATTCGTTAATAACATTAAGAGGACAACTGATTAATTTGGAAAGGAAATAGTCGGTCTCACCTCCAATTATATAGTATAGGTGGGATAATATCTATTCCTGTTCGTGCGTCTATTATAGGTAAGAAGCATTCTTCCATTATACTCAAGGCAATCACTAATTTCATGTTGCACTCAGCGAGGATTGCAATATCTGCAGCTGTAGAGACCCGTTGATCACCGTTGTTCCGGAGAACAGTGCAAGAGAAGCCATCAATTGTGTGAATGGGGATCCCAACACGAGATCGCAAATTCATATAAATCTGCCAATATCAGAGCACAGTGAGTTAGGCATAAGCCAGTCTGGCTGATGGCTGATTGCTTTGTGTAACAAAAACTCTTTTCCTGCTAATATATTGACGTGCAATCCTTTTGCGCGTTCGCAAAAAATCAGAGCACAGTGAGGCTGCTTCAAGTAAACATTTTCGCTGTCTCTGTTAAATATATGGCTAGCATTAGTGAAGGTCGAATTTTAGGATTATACCTGCTGGCATCTTCTTCCACAAAACCAGGCACAAGGTCCACCTTCCTCGTTGCACAAAAGTTTACCATATATGCATTTTGCATGATCTGGAGAGAAACAATGTAATGAACGAGCATGTGGCATAAGATTTCAAGCAATGCTAAATCTTGCGGTGGATTTGGGCAATATAAGGAGCTCAGAAACTGTGATAAGAAGCATCACAAAATCAAAGAGTGAATTATAGTTGAATTAACAGATCTCCTTATAAGGGTAAACATTGCATGTAACTGCATTAACATATGCACAACTACTAGAGTAAATTAAATTGCTAAAATGTTCTATGCTATACAAACAAACAATCATAAGTGTGCGTGGTAAGTTATGAAACTAGAGCACAGGAATAGTGTGCTGTTAAAACAAGAAGCAGCAATTTATATGGAAGGTCTAAAGACAAATCTTGCTAGCAAATAACCAGACATGGTACGGTGGCAATGAAGATGTGAAGTGAGACATTACATTGGCGTTCACACTGTGCGCATTCTAAAGCAGGCAGGGAACTTCTGAGCTCCTTCAAATTTATCACTTCCCCACATATATCGCAAAGGCATCTATAGCAATACCAGCTGCCATCTGGAATATCCTGAAAAGGTAGAAAGTGAATCAGTAACATGAATGCAAACATTGCTGTTGAAGATGTCAAGATTGACGGTCTGAAACGTTAGCTTTACAGCAGTAGAAATAAAATGAAGTAGAGGTTGATAAACAAATGGCAAGATCAGTTGTTCTGTAACGCTGGTGCAAAAGATGACCACCCTAACTGATAAAATGCTATGTCATCTCCACAGTAAAACTACATAGCAACTCTTAACTAAGCAGTGTAATGCACACATGATTAAACAGATGCGGTAATGACTGCATTTTGCTGTGAGTTATTCTGGAAGCAGCATGGCACAGCACAAACAAACAAGGGGAGAAGAGTACTCATGATAAAACATCATTCTCTCCTTGCAAATTAGATAAATGACATAATAATATCTGGAAAGAACATTTCAACTGCACACAGGGATAAGTGCATATATAATTCCTTCAGAATATTCATTGAAAAAAAATCCTTTCAGAACAACCATGAACTAATTCGGTTTATTTCCTAAGCAATGCTCCTTGATAAATCTCTATGTCAGTTAACGGAAGAAAAATGGAAACATCAGGGAAGCAAACCTGACAAGGCAAGCAGTCCTGATGGTAACTAGCAGGACAGTTGTCGCAGCATATCAGTTCACCGCCATCACCACATAATCCACAAGTATCATCATTTTCATCAGCTTGGAGTGGCATAGTACATTTTGCACGTTCTTTCCTGGCCTTATGTTCAATAGACCATGCTTGAAGCTGGCAAAGAGTGTATGATTTGCCAGAACCCAAGAAAAGATTCAGAGAGGGAATTTCTTGCCGCAGACCTGCATGGTACTTAAACATGGACATTGTAAACACCATATCACAGCATCGGCATCTAATGCCCTTCTTTGTAATGTTTCCATCCTTTAATACATTTTTGCTTCCTGGTCTTCGATATTGAAGAATATTTACTTTACAAACAATGCCCATTTCAAGCAACTTTCCCAACACTGTTCTTGCTCCTTTAGGAAACGTCTTCCTGTCACGTCTCTCTTCACTCTTCCAGCGACATCTAGGTAGACGTTTGAAACCAGATTTCTTGGCGAGCCTTCGGCTAAAACGATTCCTGTAGCGTGCAGTTAACTTATGTATGACAGCTGTCACCAGAAGATCATTGTCGTCAAACTTGCATTTATGCCGCGATGATGCCTTTTGCCGTTTGACATCTTTTTTGGTAGTTTTTTCTGGCACAATCTTTTCTGCTGACCCAATGCGTACTCTGGCTTGATCATTGTCACTATTTTTTATGGGAACTTGCTGATTCATGTCATTGCTATTTCCAGGCAACAAGTTTAATGAAACCTGCTCAGTGCTTGCTGAACCTATCTGTTCTTTATCATTGCTAATTAAACAGCCAGCAGGATTCTCAGTTGTATGGTCCATATATTGACCAATTGCGCAGTAACTTACAGGAACATCATTTACCTTCTGTTTCTTTTGACTGCCTTTGTCTTCAATATTTGCAGCTTTCTTGGACCTTTTCCGATTGTTTTTGCTCGAGTCTAATTTTGACGTTTGCTTCGGTCCAGAAGTTAACATCCCACACTCCATGTTCATTTCACCATGAAGTTCAGATGCCTTTGAGATTGGTTCAGAACAGATCAACTGCCTAGGAGGTTCTGGGTTTAGGACCGTCCAACAAATTGGAGAACCCTCATTGTCAAGGTATAGGAATCCCCGAATCAAACTTGCTTCATATACTGAGGATTGGATGCCTAGCTGCACGTTAGTCCCCATGGTGCCATTTGAAGCATTGAGGCAACTCCGCATCTCTTGGCTGCACATACTATCATTCATGAAAGAAAGGGTTCCATCATGAGGGGACACAAACAATAACTGTGGCTCCGATATCACCATCGCATTGTTGGTGCCTTCACATGATAACTGCCCTCCTTTTGTCATCTCTTCTGAGCTCATCTCATTACCTTCCAAAACTGTATCCATCGTTGGTAGAAATGACAGTGCACCAGCAGGTCTATCCATCACATCTGTATTTGCCAATTGGGACTCAGCGACAACTCCATCATCATGCTGTTCATTGTTGATAACATCTTTATTAGCTTTCAAACCTGTGTCCTTCTCTGATACTACTGATGATGGACCAGACGGTCCATCCTCTAAATCTATGTTTTTTGCTTGTGGCTCAGAAACAGCTGCAGTACAGTAATGTTCATTGCTGATGTCGTCAAGGAGCATCTCGTCCACTTCGTGAGAAAACAGTAAGTTTGCTCCTAGGAGCAACTCGTCAGGACTATCTGCAGAATTGTCCACGTTTGCAGATTCTATCATGTCATAGGCATGAAAACTCGGATCATTTATTTCAGCATTTTCAACAAGATCACTGGGAGAATAATTAGGTGGAAAATATAGTGGATCAGATTTGTCTTGAATGCTCTGTGTCAAATTAGACTTGCTGTATGAAGGCTTATTTTTCATATTTAAACTAGTCCTTGAACCAGGAAAAGCTGTTGAATCTTGGAGACCCATCACTATACGATGAGCAGTACTTCTGATGCTTTTTTCTTGTATTTCTGCCATGATTGGCAATCTTTCATCCATTTTATATTGGCTAGATTTACGTTTTCCAACAGTAGAAGGATGTTTGCTGCGCGAAGAATTTCCATCGAGGTCATCAGATTGAAGCAGTGGCAGAAGATTTTTCCGTGACCTGGGATGTGTGCTGTTAAAATTGTTCGAATGGTTTAGACCAAGTGGATTGTCGGCATTCCGGGGATTTGACAGCTCACTCTCGATGCAGCTGACAAATGTAACAGTGCTGTTTACAGCTTTCAGTGCTACTCCCTTCTTCAGGGCTCTAACCTTCTTATCAATGCAAACTACTGCCATGAAAGGGTCAAGGAGCTGCCACTGGTTGAGAAAAGATAGAGATTGCTTCGGGAGCCGGACTTCATATTCTAAGCATAGCAGTGTATTCTTCAAATCACTCAGAAAGTCATGGATGTTGAACCATATCCGACCGTAGTCATTTCCACCAAAGCCGGATGAATTAATAAGCAACCACTGGCCAAAGCATTTCCATGCCCTGGGAAGAGAAAACAGGCGCATTACTTTGTCAGGTGACTCATAAATATGATCAACCTTACTCTTGTCCCATCTTTCCTTGCCATCAATCTTCCACCCAGCATCCATCATCAGAAGATTAGCGTGTAGACGGAGATGATCCCAAAGCACTGCATGGCTGTGGCCATACTTATGCTGCCCTCTGTCCCTACGCTGTCTAACACTGGTAATGTCAACCCTCTCCAGATCAAGAACACTGCAAAGTTTTGCTCTTTGGTTCCTGCGAGCCACTGCCCTACGGGTGTACACCCTCTCAACGGAAGGCGGTGTCCACTGTATCACGAGATCAGAAGCACTGGCCATATCCGGAAAGCCCACTGTCTTCTGCATTTTTTGTTTGTCATTGTTGCAGAACACAAGATAGCTTGATAAGTTGCCATATGTAAAAGACTCAACCACACGGCAGCGCGCCGACTTGTGATTGGAGGCAGAGCTCGAAGGTGTGTTAGTTGATATCAATTCTTTGCTTGCATCTCTCAGTGAACTGCTCTTTCCATCCCGGCGTGGATGGCGGGTGCTTGCTCCGCTAGTGCCTGTTCTGCAGAAGAGCTCCTCAAAGATCTTCCTTTCTTCTTTCGAACCATCAAATGCGTCTTCCGTCAGCTCGATAACCTTCTTTCCAAACAGCATTGTTGTAATGTCCTCCTCCTTCATGCCTATTTCCACCAAGTCTTTCGCATCCATTCTGTTGATTACTAGCCAGAGCTTGAACCCAAAAGGCAAGCAGTCCTGATTCTTTACGAAAGTAAGCAGCAAGAGTACTACAATGCAGGTCGAACCAAGCTCCGGCAATCACCGCGATGATCGAAGCGATCAGACTGCAATGAAAGAGTAAACATATGAGCATCAGTTCACAAAGGCAAGACGAAAATGAGAAATGATGAAGAAAAATCAGAGCAAAAAAAAAAAGTGCAACATCAGTCCATATCTGACAATGCAGACTGAAAAAAAAAATGAAAGCATGACAATTCCAACTAATAATGCCATATTGAGACACTACCCGAACTCGTCAGTCGCGAAATGCAGAAAATGGCCACCTGAAGCACCAAACGAGATAAACAACGATATCCAAAAATAGAAGCTTTTACCACGTCAGTCCACCCATGAAAAGCATAGCCGCCTAACTAAAAATGGCAACTGCAACCGGAGTGAACTGGATGAATCATGAACCAGAAATGATAGGCTGGTAGCAGTTGCATTTGCGTCCTTCCAGGAACACAAAAAAGAAGTTGAAATCTTTTCTTCTTTGCTATTACAAAAAAAAAGTTAAAATCTTTTTTAAAATAAAACAAACACACTGAAGCCACACCACATAGATGAGTTGAGTGTGGAACCCTTTTCTTCTTCTTTTATCTGAAATTACCTCGGCGCAGACAGATAACATTTCATCACTGAAATCATAGATCAGATGATAAGCATTCCAATGGAAAGAATCACAACACAATGACCCCCACGAGAGAGCTCAGAAATGCATCAGGCACCTACTATATAAATCCAAAACAATAATAAGAACAAAAAAAGAAAGAAAAAACCCAAGAACTTGTCTACCCAACGCATCGTCCTTAATCGCCTCGCGCCACGAATCAACTCCACATCCCGATTAGACCAAAACGCACATTTCCTCCAAATCTCCCTCCCCCAACCTTATCCATCAACAAAACCGAGAGAGAAAAACACACACAATATAACGCAACGATGCAACCAACCGCCACCTGATGATAGGAAACGAAACCCGCGCGTATTCACCGCGGGAACAAATTAACCGCCCCCGGCATATATATGCCACCAGGAACAAGCAAGGAAAAAAAAAACCCGCGCTGCGGTGCGGCGGCTGCAATGGCGACGAGCAGAGGAGGGCGCGCGGGTGGGCGTCGCGTACCTGTGCCTCTGCTCGCGGCAGCGGCAGGAAGCGGCGGCGTTGATCCCTCTCGTCCGGCGGCCTCGTCTCCTCCTCCGGTCAGGTGGTGGGAGTTAATCTACCGCCAACTCCTCCTCTCCATGGAAGTTGCCGCCTCGCCTCGCTCCTCGTCACTCTCACCACCACCGAACCGAACAGTGAAGGCACTTCACTCACTCTGCTCCGGGACGCGCGCTCAAAACTCCTCTCTCTCTCTCTCTCTCTCTCTGTCCCTGTGTCAAAGGCAAGCGGCGCAAACGGATCCGCCTCCGTTTTACGTGTGCTTGTCAGTGGGTGGGGGCCTCCGGAGGGGGTGGTGTGGTGTGTTTTACATGTGGTGCGTACTTGCGTACGACGGGTGGCAGGGGTGTTTTGACGCTTGGATGGATGTTGGGTGGTACTCTGGCCGTCTGATGACTGCTGACGGATCACGTGGATCCATGAGAACGGGTCTGGGAGCTTTCTATGTGGGCGGGATTTTGACTGTTGAACATGAACATGTAGGATGTGTTTGGTTGCCCGCATCAACGGTGGCTCGCACCGGTACGGTGCATGCAGCGAGCTCACTGTTTGGTTGCCTGGACGGAGGAGCGAGCCAGGATGGGCGGGTGCAAAATTGCCTCTCCGAGCCAGGCCGAGGAGGAACGCAGGCAGGGCCGGCTTGCATCCCCTCACCACCTTCTCACATTTGCTCACACACGATTCAGTAGGAAGAAGGAAGATGAAGAAGTCGATGATGTATCTAGACACTCGAGGTCAAGGGGCGCCGCCGCCACAGCCTCCATTGCCTTTCTCTTCCCATCCTCACCGTCGGCGGCACCGTCTTCCTCGCCGGTTGCTTCCTCCCTTGATGAGCTCCCACCCACGCACCAGATTCCAAAAACAACGAGCTTCGGCTTCTAGATCCCCGATGACGGTGACGAACTGCATGGAGCGAGAAGAGCGGTCCCCGTCATTGCCACCGCCCTCCCCTCCCTTCTCTAGTCGCCAGACCGCCGGATCCGGCGGCTACGAGCTCACAGCCGTCGGATCTGTCCACCAACGGTAGCAAGCGACAGAGGGTGGAGGGGAATATGGAGAGCAGCGTGGCTGAGGAGGGCTGCAACTGGCGTGGTAGAAGGAAGAACGGGGTGGCGCAAATGAGGTGGAGAGATCGCAGCAGCGGTGGAAGTCGGCTGCGCAGAGTAGCGATGTGGCAGCGATGGAGGTCGCCTCGTCCGAGTCATTGGGCGACGATATCCACTTTTTTCTTTCATTTTCCTTTTTATTTTTCCTATTTTCCTTGACCGGTCAACATATACCGTAAGTTTTGATTTCATTTTCATTTTTTTCCTGACCGGTCAACATATACCGAAAGTTTTGATTGGGCCTTGCTATGATTGATGTAGGGAATTCACCAATTTTAGTTCTCAACTGTCGGTTAAAATATGCTATGCACCCTATTTTTTTTTCATGGAATTGCAAGGGGTAATCTCACCACATAAGAAACATGAGGTAACCAAACTCAGCCCATATGCAATCAACCAAACAAAAACTCTGATGAACAGCATCCGTTGTACAACCAAGCAAACACTATCTCATACCATCTACCGAACAAACCCTTTCGCACCTACTCACCCAGGCCCTGGAGAGCCTGGATGGCTCACACGGGCCAGGCTAGGAGTGATGCGAGCAACCAAACACACCCTGCTTAGTTCTCAAAACAAAAATTTTCATGCTGTAACATCAAATGTTTGGACACATACATGTAGTATTAAATATAGGGGGAAAAAATTACACAGATTGCGTATAACTTGCTAGACGAATCTTTTAAGCCTAACTGTGCCATGATTTGACAATGTAGTGCTACAGTAAACATTTGCTAATAACAGATTAATTAAGCTTAATAAATTCGTCTCGCAGTTTCCTGGCGGAATCTGTAATTTGTTTTGTTATTAGACTACGTTTAATACTTCAAATGTCTGTACACATATTCGATGTGATAACTAAACCCAAAAATTTCCCCCAGCTAAACAAGACCATTGTGTTGGTAGGAGTACTTGTTTTTCGATCGCCCACCCTATCATATGTGGTTCAGTGCGGCTATTGATATATCAAAACCTAGGTGTTGTTGAGCATTTAAAAAACAACCTACTCCCTCCGTCACATAGTATAGTAACCTATATGATGGGATATTTTATAGTATAATGAATCTAGACATCCTCCTGTCCAGATTCGCTGTACTATAAAATATCATATCCAATATTAAATTATTATATTATGAAACGAAGGGAGTACATGTAATTTGTTTGGTTGGCATTCTGGTTAGGAATGGCAATCACGCCCTATAAACCCGTTTGATCGTGGGTAAATGACCCTAGTATCAGGTAGTTCTTTGTTATATCTGTAGGTATGTTGTGGGGATGAAATCCTATCTCTAATGGGTAAATCAGCATGAATATGGATAATCACATGGCGCTTGCGGGTATGGGTATAGGGCATGAGCAAGGTTTATTGCTAGCCACTGATAATGGTTATGACTGTATGTATAAAATTATTTTGTGGGTCCGATACAGCTATGTATTACTTATGTTCATTGTGTCCGATTTTTTTTAGATAAAGGATTTTTATTAATCTGGCCTCTATATCTATGAGGGATATACACAGCCAAAAGGATACGAGAGCACTGAGACTCAGACCTCAGCAAAGAGGAGAATACAACCAAAAAACCGAAAAACCTACAACCTCAACACATCCCTGCATCCCAACATTCTCTCATGAAACAGTCGAAATCGACGATTGAAAGTCGTCTAGTCGCCACCGCCCCTAGTGCGTTATCGCAGCGAATCTCCACTGGTGCCATCTTCATCTGCTTCAAGTAAGCCGATGCCACACGCCGCCGGGTAGTCCACCTTCATCCATTGTCGTCCAGTCAGAACTAGCCGACCAGACGCGAGCTGAAAGGATATGCTTCGTCGAATTCCTAAGCCTCTGCTGCCCATAGGGCCGCTGCCAACATTGTAATCCTCCTCCGCCTCTCGGACTTCTAGCCCGCCGCCACCTCTATCGGGACCTGGCCGAGTTTCTCTAGGTCTACACGACCGGGATCGAGGCCGCCGGGGGTGACGACAGGGTCATGGCGAACTTCTTCCCCATGGCCCTGAAGGGACAGGCGCGGGGTTGGCTAATGAACTTGCCGCCCGTGTCGGTCCACTCTTGGGAGGATTTGTGCCAGCAGTTCACCATGAACTTCCAAGGCACATATCCGCGCCCAGATGAAGAAGCGGACTTGCATGCGGTACAGCGAAGGGACGATGAGTCTCTTCGCTCGTACATTCAGCGGTTCTGTCAGGTCCGCAACACCATACCATGCATCCCCGCACACGCGGTGATCTACACGTTCAGGGGGGGGCGTGCGGCACAACCGCATGCTCGAAAAGATCGCCTCCAAGGAGCCCCAGACCACTGCGGAGCTTTTTCAGCTCGCGGACCGTGTGGCTCGCAAGGAGGAGGCCTGGACCTGGAACTCCACCGGTTCCGGTGTGGCAGCTTCGGCCGCCCCCGGATCCGCCGCTCGGTCAGGACGGCGGGACAGGAGGAGGAAGAAGAGGTCGGCCCATTCCGACGACGAGAGACACGTCCTCGCCGTCGAGGGCGCTTCGCGGGCCACCCGAAAGGGGAGGCCTGCGAGCGACAAATAGAAGGAGGCCGGCGCTCCCTGTTGCACCGTGCACAACACCTCCCTCCACGACCTCACGGACTGCCGCGCGGTCAAAAGTTTGGCTGAGCGGACGAGGAAGTGGGAGGAGGAGAGGAGGCAGGAGCGCCGTGAGGGCAAGGCCCCGGCGGCTCCCTCCGGCAACCGGCGAAGTGAGGCCAAGCAGAAGGCCCCCGCCGAGGACGTCGACGATGACGACGATGACCTAGGGTTCCAGGAGCCTGGGGCCACCATCGCCACCGTCGATGGAGGAGCGTGCGCTCACGCTTCTCGTCGGAGCCTCAAGGCCATGAAGCGAGAGCTTCTGGCCGCGGCCCCTACCCATGAGGCGACGCGGCGGGCGCGGTGGTCGGAGGTTGCCCTCACCTTCGACCAGACCGACCACCCGCCGTGCGTTGCCCGGGGAGGACAGATCGCGATGGTGGTTTCCCCCACCGTTTGCAACATGAAGTTGGGGCGTGTCCTCATAGACGGGGGTGCAGCCCTCAACATCCTTTCCCCCGCAGCCTTTGACGCCATCAAGGTCCCGGGGATGGTGCTTCGGCCGTCCCAGCCGATTATCGGTGTGACGCCGGGGCACACTTGGCCGCTAGGTCATATCGACCTCCCGGTCACCTTCGGTGGATCCGCCAACTTCCGCACGGAGCGGGTGAACTTCGATGTGGCGGACCTCAGTCTGCCTTACAACGCGGTCCTGGGAGGCCCGCGTTGGTGAAGTTCATGGCGGCGGTCCACTATGCCTACCTCCAGATGAAGATGCCGGGCCCCGGTGGCCCCATCTCTGTCCATGGCGACCTCAAAGTCGCGCTTGCTTGTATGGAGCAGCGCGCGGACCACCTCGCCGCCGCGTCCAAGCCCGAGGGTGGCAACGAGAGGCTCAGCACCTCCGTCCCAGCCGCCCCGAGGCAGCGGATGATCACGTGCGACGAGGTCCCGGTCAAGGAGGTTGCCCTGGGCGACGGCCCGTCCAAGACCACACGAATCGGTGGTCTTCTGGACGGCAAATAGGAAGACGCGCTCGTCTCCTTCCTGCGGGCAAACGCCGACGTCTTCGCCTGGAGACCGGCGGACATGCCCGGGGTCCCCAGGAAGGTGATTGAGCACCGTCTCGCCGTGCAGACGGGCGCAAGGCCGGTCCGGCAGAAAGTGCGGCGGCAGGCCCCGGAACGTCAAGCCTTCATCCGCGAGGAGGTGGCGCGACTTCTGGAGGCCGGATTCATCCGTGAGGTCATCCATCCGGAGTGGCTGGCGAACCCGATCGTCGTTCCCAAGGCGAACGGCAAGCTTCGGATGTGCATCGACTACACCGATGTCACACCCTGAAAATTCAAAATATATAAATTGTTGTTTAAATGGAATTTTTAGAATTAATTTTAAAAGTCTTGAAAAGAAAACCTAAGTTTTAATTAATAAATTCCAATATAAAATTGGGCCAGATAAAATTTCATTAAATACTTTGCTTAATTCTATAATTCCTAGATTTTTCTGGGATTTATTTGAGCTAAGGAAGTATTTTTAATAAATGGAATTGCATTTAAGAAATAATTTTAATTGAAAAAGGTTTTAAAAAGTCTTCTTTTGGCTTTGGGCCGAAAGTCGGCCCAAAACCTCTCTTCTCTCTCCTCGACCCAGCCGGCCCAGTCCGCCGCCCGCGCGCGCCCTCGCTCGCTGACAGGTGGGGCCCACCTGTCAGTCGTCGTCTACCTTCGGCCGCCGCCGCCGAAACCCTAGTTTCGCGCCGCCGCCGTTTCCTTTCCAAATCCGGCCGTTCCTTTCCTTCTCCGGCCGAATTGAAAGAGGGGAAATGATCCTCGGGATCTCCTCTACCTTTTCTCCTTTGGAATCTTTGGCTAAATCGTTTTGGAAAGAGTTGGATTCGAGTTCGTCTCGGATTTGTTCTTCCCGAGCTTTCCTTCGCCGTTGCCGTCGCCGTGGGCCTTCGCCGCCGCCTCCGAGCCCCTTTAAAAGGACCCCCGGAGTCTCCTCTTCCCGTCGCCACCCTCGCCTTCGCCTCTAGTCGTCGGAATCGCTCTAGCGCCGTGTGCCCTAGCTTCGCCGTCGCCGCCGCCGCTCCAGCCGTGCGCCGCCGTCGTTTCAGCCGTCGCCGTCGCTCGGGAAGACCACCATCGTGCTCGCCAAGTTGTCGCCGTCCTCGTCCGCCCCTTCGCCGTCGCCGGAGATCACCGGAGCAGCTTCGCCGTCGTCGACCCGAAGGTTCCCGCCGCTTCCTCCTCGTCGCCGTCGCCGTCTGTTGGTCTTCCGCCGCCGTTTAGGTCACCGGTGAGTTCGCCGTGTTGTCCTCTACGTCTTGGTGCCCTCCGTTTGCGTCCTCGCGCCGCCGTTCGCCGGCGAGCGTGCGCCGTTCGAGCCGTCTTCTCCGCCGAGCCGCCGCCGCTGTCGCTGACGTCGTCGCTGATGTCATCGGGGTCGTCCGCCGTGAGCCGCCGTGGACCCGATCGATCTCGGCCGTCCGTTTTGGATGGATCGATCTCGGCCGTCCGTTCGCGTGAACCGCCGCCCGTGCGCCCGGTCCACCCAAACCCTAGCCGCTGACGCAATAAATCCCCTTTTCCTTTTCAAAAATAATTCATTATTGCGTCGTAATTCAATTTAAACCGATTTAAGTGTTTTAATCCGGTTTAATCTTTAAAAATTCATAACTAATTCATCTTAGCTCCGATTTAGTCGGTTCAAGTCTCTAATTTTTTCTAAAATTGAGATCTACACATTAAAAATATCCACATGTACTGTTCATGCTTGTTTATGTGCTGTTTTGGTGATTTTGCTCTTTTCTGCTTAGATTCTGTCGTTTCCGGAGAGTCCGTTTTCGCAGAAGAAGAGTTTGAAGAATTCCAAGGCCAGCAAGGCAAGTCACACAGATCCCAAACAACCCTTTGAGCATGTTGATCCTATTTAAAGCTATTGTTTCTTTTCAACTATTGCATTTATTTTCGAATGTCATTGGGTGGAATTAACCTATTGTTTGTTATAGCCCTTTTGTTCTTGATTACCTTATTCCTTGATACCATGGGTTATTATAATTTGACTAGTTGAGCTTTATTTATATTGGTTCAACTAGATATTAGATATAATTGCTTAGCCCTGCTTAGAAACATTAGTACACATTCGGGATAACTAATGACTCACTATTATTTAATGATGGCTTATTGATAGTTCACGATGGTCAATCGTGATTAGTTAATTAATTAATGTGCCAACTAAAACCTGGTAATGGTGGGTTGTGAGCACATGGTTTTGATGGTCGTGCTCATGACAATTAAGGACCGGTTCACGAGTTTCGGTTGTGAAACATTTATCGTGCCAACCACAAGCCAGCATGGGCAACGGCTTTATCTTTTGTATAGCATGGTTCATTGCGGGGCACCAGACTGAGAAGTGGCGGAGATAAGCCCACGGGGGTCGCTGGGGAGTCCATGCCTTGTTTATAAGGGGGTGATTATGATCCAGGAAGGTGCGCTGCAGTGGATTGTGTTATGCGAGGGGTATTGTCACAACTCCTTTCCGAGGTACCGTGGTGGTATTGAGGCACATGGTGACATGATGTGGGGTTGTGTCTTGTGGGTACAGTGGTACACCTCTGGCCAAAGTAAAACTATTCGAATAGCCGTGCCCGCGGTTATGGGCGGGTCTAACAATGTCTTTCGTGATTAGTCTCACACCTCTCATCATTGTAAGAGATGCTTAAACTGGTAATAATTTGTTTAGCTCCTGGTTTGGAATGGTACATTCCTGGTTTGGAGATAGAACTGTGCAGCCGGGGTGGTTGTTCAGAATGGTTGGGCCTATACAACAGGGCATGTTGTATAGCGTTGGATTAATATTGTTTAATTACTTAACTGTTTTATCAAATTCTCAAAGGTTTGCTAAATGCTGCTTTTGCAAATGCAACCCTATTATGCCATCCTTTGTTATCCTGTGCACTTGCATATTTGCTGCGTGGCTTGCTGAGTATGTCATATACTCACCTTGCAATCATTCATCAGAGGAAGAGTTCTACAATGAGGCTGATGGTGTGGAGGATTAGGTGTAGCCTTGGTCAAGCTGCCTGTGGAGTGGAGCCGTCTGCGCCGTTTATTTATTTTCCGCTGCTTAGATCTTTATTGATTGAGAGGAACTATCTACCTCTGTAATGACATTTTATTCGCTTATTAATTAGAGTAATATTTGTACTCTATTATCAATTTGTTATTGTGTGCCTCGGCTGATTCCTGGACGAGGGTTCACACACATGTAAGCGTTTGGAATTTTGGATAGAAATTCCGGGCGTGACAACCGACCTTAACAAGGCATGTCCTAAGGACCCTTACCCCCTGCCACGCATAGATCAGATTGTTGACTCCACCGCGGGGTGCGACCTTTTGTGTTTTCTAGATGCATACTCTGGTTATCATCAGATTCGCATGGCTAGGGAGGATGAGGAAAAAATTGCATTCATTACCCCTATAGGAACTTATTGTTATACGACAATGCCTTTCGGGTTAAAGAATGCAGGTCCTACTTTTCAGCGTACTACTCGAATTTCTTTGGGTAGCCAAATAGGACGTAATGTTGAGGCCTATGTTGATGACTTGGTTGTGAAGACGCGCAACCAAGAGACCTTACTCTTGGATCTAGCGGAAACTTTCGAAAGTCTCCGCTCCGCCCGCATAAAGCTGAACCCCGATAAGTGCGTGTTCGGCGTGCCTGCGGGCTAGCTTCTCGGGTTCTTGGTCTCTGCCCGAGGCATCGAGGCCAACCCCGAGAAGATACGAGCTATAGAGCGGATGCGCCCCCCCCAGCAAGCTTAGGGATGTGCAATGCGTCACCGGCTGCATGGCCGTTCTAAGTCGGTTCATATCGAGGCTGGGAGAGAAGACGCTACCCCTATTTAAGCTCCTCAAACGCTCCGGGCCGTTTATCTGGACGGAGGAGGCTGAGCGGGCCTTCACTCAGTTGAAGGCGTACCTCAGTTCTCCCCCAGTCCTGGTCGCCCCGGAGCCAGATGAGCCATTGCTACTCTACCTGGCGGAAACCCCGCAGGTGGTCAGCGCGGCGTTGGTTGTGGAGCGCGACGAGGACAACCCTCACCCCGCGCATCCCCACCCTGTGTCGACTCGACCCGGGAGAGAGCAGGGAGGAGAGGCCCCCGAGCCGAACGGCGGCCCGAGGCCCCCGACGGCCGGAGCTGGCCCTTCGCACGTTTGTCCGACGGTGCCAGGTGCCCCCGACCCCCAGGATGGCCCCGGGGCCACTGCGGGAAGGCCGCGCCTGTCGCCCTCCGACCCCGAGGTCGTCGGCACAGAAGCCGAGTGCGCCCCGCGCGGCCTCTCGGACGAAGAGCGCCCTGGAGATGCGGCCCCTAGCGAAGAGGATCGGCCCCGCCGAAAGATGCAGCGGCCCGTCTACTTCGTTAGCGAGGCCCTCCGGGACGCTAAGACCCGATACCCTCAGGCCCAGAAGATGCTTTACGCTATTCTGATGGCTTCGAGGAAGTTGCGCCATTATTTTCAGGCGCATCGGGTCACGGTGGTTACGTCTTACCCCCTCGGCCAAATCTTGCATAACCGAGAGGGTACTGGACGGGTGGTGAAATGGGCAATCGAACTCTCTGAGTTCGATTTGCACTTTGAACCACGCCACGCGATCAAGAGCCAGGCCCTCGCCGACTTTGTGGCAGAGTGGACCCCGGCCCCTGAGCACGTCTCCGCCCCCGAGGCCAGCTTGGGCCCCTCGCAGCTGCCTCACACCGCCTACTGGGTGATGCAGTTCGACGGCTCCTTGTCTCTTCAAGGCACCGGTGCGGGGGGCACGTTGACCTCGCCGAGCTTAGACGTCCTCAGATACATGGTTCGCCTCGATTTTCGGGCGACCAATAATATGGCGGAGTACGAGGGACTCCTTGCGGGACTCAGAGTGGTAGCTGGACTGGGGATCCGCCGCCTCCTGGTGTTAGGCGACTCCCAGTTGGTCGTCAACCAGGTCTCCAAGGAGTACCAGTGCTCTGACCCGCAGATGGACGCTTACGTGCGCCAGGTTCGGCGTATGGAGCGCCATTTTGACGGGATAGAGCTTCGGCACGTGCCCAGGCGGGATAACGCGGTCGCCGACGAGCTCTCAAGGCTCGCTTCCTCGTGAGCCCAGACCCCACCAGGCGCCTTTGAAGAAAGGCTTGCCCAGCCGTCGGTGCGACCCGACCCCCTAGGGGAGACGGACGCGCCTGAACGGCCCCCGAGGCCCGTCGAAGTCCAGGCCTCGGGACCCGAGGGGAGCGCTCCCAGCTCCCTTAGATTGATTGCTTGGATCACTGAGATCCAGGCGTACCTCACAGATAAGACTCTACCCGAGGACCGCGAAGGGAGTGAACGCGTCCAGCGCATCTCCAAGCGCTACGTGCTGGTGGAAGAGACCCTCTATCGGCGCGCGGCTAACGGAGTCCTCCTGAAGTGCATTCCTCGGGAACAAGGTGTCGAGCTTCTTGCCGATATCCATGAAGGCGAGTGCAGAGCCCACTCCGCCTCACGCACCTTGGTTGGCAAGGCCTTTCGCCAGGGTTTCTATTGGCCGACGGCTCTCAACGATGCGGTTGACCTGGTCCGGCGGTGCAGGGCGTGCCAGTTCCACGCAAAGCAAACCCATCAGCCGGCCCAGGCCCTGCAGACCATACCTCTTTCATGGCCGTTTGCTGTCTGGGGGCTCGATATCCTAGGTCCGTTTAGGCGGGCCCCGGGCGGGTTCGAATATCTGTATGTCGCTGTCGACAAGTTCACTAAGTGGCCCGAGGCTTACCCGGTCATCAAGATCGATAAGCACTCCGCGCTTAAATTCATCAGGGGCATTACTGCTCGGTTTAGGGTGCCTAATCATATCATTACGGATAACGGCACCCAGTTCACTAGTGAACTCTTCGGTGACTACTGCAAAGATATGGGCATCAAGCTCTGCTTCGCCTCTCCCACCCACCCCAGAAGCAATGGCCAAGTGGAGCGCGCCAACGCAGAAATCCTCAAGGGCCTCAAAACCAAAACCTTCAACATCCTCAAGAAGCACGGCGACTCGTGGATCGAGGAGTTGCCAGCGGTGCTCTGGGCGAACCGAACCACGCCAAGCCGAGCAACCGGGGAAACACCTTTCTTCCTCGTCTACGGCGCGGAGGCGGTTCTCCCATCCGAGCTCACCCTGAGGTCCCCTCGGGCCACCATGTACTGCGAGGCTGATCAAGATCAGCTTCGCAGAGATGACCTCGACTACTTGGAAGAGCGAAGGCGGCGCGCGGCCCTCCGAGCCGCGCGCTACCAGCAGAGCCTGCGGTGCTACCATCAGCGCCACGTCCGGGCCCGATCACTCTGCGTCGACGACCTCGTCCTACGCCGCGTCCAAACGCGTGCTGGACTGAGCAAACTCTCACCAATGTGGGAGGGTCCGTATCGAGTGATCGGCGTTCCCCGGCCGGGCTCCGTTCGGCTAGCCACGGGTGACGGCACAGAGCTGCCTAATCCGTGGAACATCGAACACCTTCGTCGCTTCTACCCCTAGTGGGGGTCGGGTGTCAGGTCTCGGGCTCGGGCCAACCCCGCACCCCCCCGGGCGTGCAGGGTTGGCCGGGGGCTTCCACATGCATAAGCTTATATTTTTTTCTTCCGTATTTCAATAAAAGCATTTTCGATTTCCTAAGGACTGTGTCTGTGCCATTGTTTCCTTTCGAAGAATCTTGGCTTGAATTAGCATGCTCGTGCTCGATCCTGCCCTCGGTGGCCCGGGCCGGCTAAAATCGCCAAACGGGGCCCAGAACCGAGCCGTGCCCCGGGGCGTGGTGAACTCCGGGGGAGAATCGGCAAAGGCCCACAATCGGGTCATCCATAACCCTCGGTCACCACGTTCCCGGCCTGGCCAGTCTCGACACGCGGATCTCCCCAGGCACTAGCCCCGACCCGCGCCATTTGAGGCTGGGACCTGGGCACGAGCCCTCGTTCAAGCCAAGACACAGAAGGACCGCGGCACAGACCATCCTCGTCTCATACACACAACAAACAGAGCTGACACAAAAATTTCCTCTTTATTTGATTGCAGATTGAATTAGTTTATACAAGAAGGGAGCCCGAAGGCCTCAGAAGAAGAAAGAAAAAGCTATTTAAGATTGGCGGGGGCCTGGGGGCTCACGCCGACGCGCCCGGGCTGCCGGCCTCGTCGTCGCTGTCGTCCGCACCACCGTCATCGCCCTCCTCGTCGGAGTCGAGGGCGAACGCGAGCCGAGGGGCCGTACCCTCGAAGCTGTGGACGATGTGGTCGGCGGCATCCCGGACCTGTGCGCGCGCGCCATCCTCGGTTCCAGGAGGGAACTCGTCCAGCGCTGCCTACGGGGAGAAGTCAGGGTCCCTGGCCTGGTAGCTTGCCAGTACGAGCTCCACCGCCCCCCGGGCGAGGTCCCTCGAGGATGACTTGATCGTCTCCTCGAGCTCCTCGGGGAGCCGCTGGATGGTCCCAGCCATCTCTGAGAGGCGCTGGGCGAGGCCCCCCTGGTTGGCGGCATATTTCGCGGTCCGCCCGCCCCAGAGGCCCGCCTGCCGCCCGGCGCGGTCTAGACGGGAGACGGCGTCCCGAAGCATGCCAGGCCCTACCTCGCCCATCAAGCGGAGGGCTTCGACCTCCCCGGCGGACGAGTCCAGCGCGCCCTGCAGCTCGGCGATGGTGTGTTCGGCGGCTGCGAGGCGGGCGGCTAGGTCGCCGTCGCCCGCGGCCGCCCCGCCGCTGCGCGCTCTCGCGTCCAGCTCCTTCGCCCGCGCCTCGAATTCAGCGGCCCGCTGATCCAGTGTCACGTCCTGATAAATTCATTCCGAAATAAAATTCATTCTCTAAAAGGAATAATAGAATTAATTAAAAGTCGAAAAGAAATTGGCAAACACTAAAATACGTGCCAGAAAAATTCGAATGTGGCCCGGAGAATTTTTGTTAAATTCTCCTTGGTCTAAAAGGAGCCCTCAAATTTTACTTGAATTTTCAGAGCACCGGAAATATTTATTAAACAACAAAAACAATTATCAAAGTTTATTAAAAAGAAAAACCTAAGAATAATCCCTCTCCCTCCTTTGGGCCAAGTCTGGCCCAAAGCCTCCCTCTCTCTCCCCCGGCCCGCGGCCGAAGTCCTTCCCTCCTCCCTCTCTTTTTCCTTCCCTCTCTCTCTCTTGGGCCGCCCTTCCTCCTTCCCCGGCCCACTCCCTCCTCCTCCCTCTCTCCCCGGGCCACCCCTCCCCTCCTCTCCTCCGGGGCCGGCCGCCCGGCCCACGCCGCGCCCCTGCCCGAGCCGCCCTCCTCCCGCGTGCGCACGCGCCTGTCACGCGCGCGCCCACGCGCGTTGACCGCGCCTGGCAGGCGGGTCCCGCCTGTCGGACCCGTCTTCCTCCCCCAGCCGGCCTCTTCTCTCTCCCGTGCAAACCTAGCGCCGTTCCTCCTCCAAATCCGCCCCATTCAAGCCGGCTCTTTCCAAATTAATTGGGGGGTTTTAATCCCCATTGAATCCTCTTCAGTTGCCCCCAATTTCCCCCTTGAATCGTGCCCCCAATCGCCGGGAACGCCCGCGCCAACTCCGGCCAACTTCCATGGCCGCCGGCCGCCTTTACCGCCGCCGTTCCGACCTCCCCCGTGGCCGGCTCCCTCTCCTCTCCTATAAAATGGAACCCCCTCGCCCCGTTCTCTCGTTTTAGCCCCTTCCCGCGATCTCCCGTGGTCCCTAGCCACCTCCCCGCCGTCGCCCTTCTCTTTTCCCCGCGCCGGGCGCTTCCAGCCGCCTCTCCCTCCTCGACCGTGCGCCGGCCGGCCGTGCCGTCGCCTTCCGCGGCGTCGCAGCCGCCTCCTCTCCCCCGGCCTGCCCTCCGTTTCGCGCGGTGACCACCGGAGGCGCGTTCCCGCCGTTGTCCAGTGGCGTTGCCGCCACTGTACCACCTCCAGCCGCCTCTGTCTCCCTGCCTGAGCGCCGGTCGACGTCGCCACCACCTCCCTCGGCTCCGCGACGCCGCCCTCATCCCCGGCATCACCTCCTCCTCGCCCGAAGCTCGCCGGAGTGGCCTCCTCGTCGGCGTCCAGTACCTCCCCGTCTTCGGTCGGCTCCTGTACGTCGCCGTCTCCTCCATCGACGTCGCAGCGTTGTCCTCTCCTCCAGCTGCTCCTCTGTTTCACCGGAACGCCGTCGCCCGCGCCGGCCTCTCCTTCCTCCTCGTCGACGTCGCCTTCGGCAGCCTCTTCCGCCGTGCCCGTGCGCCGGCCGACGTCGCCATCTCCACCTCCGGCATCGCTGCAGCAAGGTCGCCCTCGGCCTCGCCTCCCCTTCGACCGAACCCCGCCGGTGTTCGTCGTCGTCATCATCGTTCCTCCTCGCCGGCTCGTCATCTCGCGGCGCCGCCTCTGTCGTCGGCATTGCAGCGGCGTGGAACACGCCGTCCTCGTCTCCGTGCAGCCGCTGCCAGCTGCCCTCGTCGCCTCCTCGCCGGCCCCGGTCATCATCGTCGTCGTCCTCTCGTCGTTCCCGGTCGTCGTGGCGTTCGTCCCTCCATCGAGCCGTTCTCGTCCGTCCTCGGTGTTTCGTCAAGGTCGCTGCAGGCCCCGTCGTCGTCTTCGTCCTCGGCTCTGCGTCGTCAAGCCTCGTGCCAGCCGCGTCTCGCCTTTGTCCAAGGATCGCCGCTGAAGTCGTCCCCTCGCCGTTCGTCTCTGTCGTTCCCGGCCGTCTCCGCCGCGCCCGTTCGTCGTTGTCGTTCCCACGCCTCGTCGCGTGGTGGTAAGGATCCCTCTCCCTCGCTGCCCCGTCCTCGTCCTTTCGGTGTCGCCCGTGTCTGTCGTGCGGTTGTCGACCCCGGTACCTGTGTACCGGTGTCGGTAGTCGTTCGCTTGTGCGTGTGGTGACCGTGTTAGTGTGCCCGCTCGGTAGCCGCGTGGTTTCCACGCGTGCAGCCCGTGTGGTGTCTAGTGGAGTCCGTTTGTCGGCCACTCGCCTCGGTTGACACACGGGATCTGCTTCCGTCGACCCGTGGACCGTCTCTGTGTACTCAGTTTACCGCGGTCCTTTAGGTTGACATGTGGGGTCCGCATGTCAACGGCGCAGCCTTCCTGTCTTTTCCAGGCTAGCGCTTACACATGTTTTATAGTTGCAAAGCTTAATTATAATAATCCGCAAATCTCCATATAACAGCATTAAACTTCGGATGATCATATCTTGGTCATACGAGCTCCGAATCGACCCGTTCAAGTCTCTTAATGTTTGTTATAACCTAAAGAACTGTGTGCTTTCTTTTTATGTGTTGTTATTGCTTCTTTATAGGCTTGTAGCTTTGCTTGTGTGCTTCGCGTAGCTTCTGTCGTTCCGGAGGTTCCCGAAGCGTGGTTCGTGGTCGTCGCCGAAGGTTCGGAAGGCCGTTCTCTCTGAGCAAGGCAAGTCACATCATCCTTGAGCATATTGAATCCCAGTTTATAAAATTATTTTGATTTAAATTAATGCATTATCGCTTTATTTAAATTCCTGCGTTATCACTGTTTTATTTAGCCATGCCTATTTACCTTTGTTATGACCTTATTATTATTGCTATTGTTATTATTACCTTGTTCACCCTAGAATAAACAAAACCCCAACTAGTGGACACTCTATTCATGGTTCCACTAGTATGAATTTAGGTAGATGCTTCGCTGTTTAATTACGCAACATTAGGTGGTTTTATAACTTTAGACTTGGGGAATTCTCATATCACTTGGATACTATGGAATGGTTGGCTTATTGTGGAATTGGACATACCCCTCTCTTCCTCTTTCAAAGCCCCTAAAACCTGTTTTTCGGTGGGGTTTGGGTGCATGCTAGTTGTGGGAAGTAGCACCCCGGCCACTATAAGGATTAAGCTCGGGCCTCTGTTGCAAAGCACTACCGTACTTCCACATGTCTAGTGGGTAAGGCTTAGTTTGTGGCTCAGTCTGGTTATAAACAAAAGTACACGGATGGAGATGGACGAAGTCGGGGGTCGATGGACATCTCTAGGACAAATGAAGGCTACACGAGCTGTGGCCCGGTAGTCGAGATGTCATGGCACAGGGCCAGTGTCCTGCTGCTAGGGGGCTCAATTCTGCCTGCCTGTCCCGGGGGTTCCGGCCGTAGGTGGGGTTGGGTCGGTACTCTTGTCTATGGCTAGGATGGGTTGGAAACTATGTCACGTCTTCCGTCCGTATACCGTGGTGGTATGTGGCACGTGGTTACACGTGAGGAAGATGTGTCTTGTGGGTAAAGATGTACACCTCTGATCAGAGTATAATCTATTCGAATAGCCGCGCCCTCGGTTATGGGCAAGCCGAGCAATGTACCCAAGTTAGTGTTTTAATTCTTAAAATTTGCTCAACAACTAAAATGTGGAATGGTTGTCCTGGGATGGCTAGGGACGAGCTGGGACCCAGGGTCGGGTTGCCAGTTCGGTCTGAATCATCGTAGGCCTTGGGTTAAGGCAGGTTCGTGTGGGTTCACGGCCTTGATTAATAATACTGTGTAGCTCTAGGATCGTCTTTATAAAATGGCTTTGGGCAACTAAGTGACTTCTAAATGCTGTTTACTGCAAAAGTTAACCCCTATATTATTATCCCCTTGTACTCCCTTGCATTAATTATGCATCTCCGGTGTGGCTTGCTGAGTACTGTGGTTGTACTCATTCTTGCTCAATCTTTCCCCTCTTCAGTAAGAGAAGCTTTGGAGAAGATGTCTTAGGTGGAGTCCTGGCTTATACCCCAGTTGAACGCCTGTGAAGATGGAGCCGTAGGCCCGCTAGTCCGCTACTGTTTATTTTTGATTGCCAGGCCTGAAGCGCCTTTGTAATAATGTAAATATTATCGATATAATAAAGATGTGTCTTTTATATCATGTTTGTGTGGTGTACCCCGGCTTTTCCTGGGACGGGGATTAATACACTAGCGTTCGGGAAAAGGCAATTTTCCCGGTCGCGACATCCAGTGCGGCCCTCTCGGCGCGGGCGCCTTCCAGATTGAGGCGCGCCTGCTCCTCCCGCAGCTGCGCCGCGACCTCGGCCTCCTTGAGAGCTCGCTCCCGCTCAGTGAGCTCGTCCTCGCGGAGGCGGAGTGCGGACTCCTCTTCGGCGCAGGCGGCCTCGTGCACCGCCAGCGTTGCCTCCCGGATGGCGACGGCGGCCTCGCGACCCACCAGTTCCCTCTCCTTCGTGTCCAGGGTGCGGGCGAGCTCCTCCAGCACCGTGGCGCGAGCCTCAAGGGCCTCTTCGCGCTGCCGGGACGCGTCGAGCTTCTTCTCTAGCTCCGCCGCCCGGCTCCCGTATTGGAGGCAGAGGTCGTCCCGTGCCGTGTTGAACACGGCGGTGGCAATGAGGGCAGTCTCCCGCTCCTCCTCCACCTCCCTGGCGATCTCCGCCAGGTCCCTACGACGGGCCTCGAGCTCTGAGGCGTGCCGGCGGTGTGCCTTGCGGCCCGCCTCCACCATGGCCTCCACCGAGCGTCGCCCCTCTTCGACACGCGCCCACGCCGCGTCGAGCTCCGCCCGCTCTGCCTGCAGGACCTCCATCTGGGCACTTAACCCGTCCAACACCGTGGTGTTCGCGGCGGCCAAGGCCTGCAGAAGGGGCTCCGCGCTCAGTGGGGCAGCGGAAGGCGTGGGGGAGAGCCGCCTCGGTAAGGATGCCGCACGGCTCGGCCCACCGATCGACGTGCCGAACTCGGGGGCGTCCCCCGAAGCGGGCTCGTCCCGAACGTCGCCCGAGGGGTCGGGCCCGAGCGGCGCGCCCGCGGCCTCGTCGTGGGCGGCCTCGGAAGTCGTTGTCGCCTCGGGTGGAGTCGGGTCGGGGGCTTGGCAGGCCGCCCTGCGTGCGTGTGCCGCCTCCGTCTCCCGGACGGACTCCTCGGCCCGGCGGAGTCTGGCCTCCTCCCGAGCGGCTTCCTCAGCCTGGCGAGCCCGGACAGCCTCCTGGGCAGCTTCCTCGGCTTCCCGGAGGCAGTTTGCGGCTTCTCGCCGGTCAGCTTCCCGCCTCCGGGCCTCCGCGGTCACCGTCTCCTCGGCCTCAGACCGGCCGGACTTGGAATGGCGGGAAGGGCGCGACGGGATCTCGCTGAGGCAGAAGAAAAACCAGAAGACGAAAAACAGGTGAGTGAAAACTTGCCTTGGGAGATGGGAGAATGAATACGGCCGCAGTGGGCGCGGGGACGAACCTGCGAGGAGGTCGGCTAAACGACCACCTTGGGGGGGAGATGAGGTTTCCCCGGCATGGTTCGGTCCCCCCCCCATCTTGCGGAGCCGCTTTTTTTTTCGCTCCCCCTCGGGCTACGACGTCGGCGCAGCACCCTCCGGGTGCCTGCTGCTGGCACGCACCGCCCCGCCCCCTCGGGGAGGAGATGGGGAGGGGGTATCCTCCTGTTTCCTCTTCCCCCGGGCGTCGGCAGGGCGGCTGCCCCCCGGGCCCCCGTCACGGGGCCCAGAAGCACGACCCCCTCCCGAGGTAGATTGTTCCCCCCTGCGGCTCCCGCTCGCGCCATCGTGGCCTCGAGGAGCCCGCTCCCCTGACGCCCCGACCGCCTGCATGATGGTCAGGATGTTAGCGCGCTCTGGATCGCTGCAGAGGGGGAGAACGCCTTGAGGGATGAGGGATGCCTCCACGGAGCTGAGATTCAGCACCCGTTGGACCACTATCCTGAAGTCCTCAGGGTCCCAGTCCCATTTGCGCCCCTGGTGGGTCCTCATGTAGTCCTCGGACCCGGTGTACTCCCCGGCGGAGGAGGAGCTTGAGAGCGAGTGAGTATGGCAAGGGTAGGGCGCAGGAAACGGAGTGTCAGAGCACAAGTGGCGAAGGCAAGGGGAAGAGTGGCGAGAGGAAGGAAACAAATCTCTTCCTCGGCGTCTTTATACCCTTGCCAACGCTATGCCCGGCTCCTCGCTTCCCGCTCCCACTATCTCGCCCCCTCGTTTCTCGCGCCCACTCCTCCACTAATCCCGTTCGCCCGTTTGCGGCGCACGAGGCGGATGTGCGGCCGTGGCAGTCAAGATGGGACATATCGTGCGCGCGTTAACTACGCTCGCTGACCGATGCACCATCATCACATCACTAGGCGAAACGAACCGGTTCGTCCCGATTCGCGCGCTACTCAAGTAATGTAGCGGTCTTGAAGAGGCCGCTCATTATTGTCGATCGGTTTCTCCCTTGCCGATGCGCGCGATTTGCGACCGTTGGGTTTCTGCCCGCCTGTGGGGACCGGCCCCACCTGTCACCGGGCCTAAGGAGTGGCATCTCGCCCGATCGCCTCCCTCGAGGGGGGCGGTCGCCCTGGCGTGACGCCGGGGGCTACTGTCGGTGACATGGGGCCGGGGGTATCGTGACTAGAGGCTTGGGTAGCCGCGATCACTCACGTGGCCCGACCCCCCGAGGGGGTCGGGCCCGACGGTGACATGGCCACCCCTCCCTCTGTCTCCCCGAGGGGTCGGGCCGCTCCCGTTTCGGCCCCGAGGGCTGGGGCGCCCCAACCCCCTGTGGTGTTGGCGCCACGTGTGTGGGTTAGGTGAGCATAGCGGCCCTCACCTAACCACATTTATAGCGGGTTAGACGAGCGCGTCACGCCGCATTCAATGCGGCGCAGCGCATGCTTATCCGGTTTGTGACCAGTCGCGGCATGTGACCGGTCACAGACCGGTCAGATCGCGGGTTAGGTGGCAACAGGCGGCCTGTCGCACGCCTCGCCCCGTCCCGTCGGAATGATGAGAGCCTCTAGGCACTCGTCCCTAGACGGAGCTGGCGTGGGAACTCCTGGAGTTAGCACGTCGGTCCCGGCTAGATTCATACCAGGCTTCATCGCAACCATTACAAGGAAGTCATTTTATGAAGAAGGGCTAACGCGTGGCATGCTAAACTGACGCGTGGTAGACAAGAATGACCGGTTTGTGACTGGTCTGACGCCGGTCACGTCATCAGCAAACAACCGTGCTCCCACGTTGCACCTGCCTCCGTCATCTGGAGGTTGGTATGACCCATCCCATCGGAGGGTCATTCGGACAGCAGCCATTGCAAATCTCCGCCCATAAATGAAGGAAGGACAGGGTTATCCCGGTGTGAGGCGAAGGCATGAGCCATGTTTTGGTCAAAGTAGAATGGGTCCCCACCCAAAAGAAGGATAGGTAGAAATGGTGTATGTGGTATCCCCTTGAGATATAAAAGGAGGACCATGCCTACCAAGAGAGGAGAAAGAAAAAAAAGGAGAAAGAGGAAAAGAAAAGGGAGAAGAAAAGGAGAGCTCGTAAAAGGAAGAGCGGAGCTCATAGAGGAGAGAGAGAGGGAGAGGGTCTCTAGAGTTTGAACTCTCTTGCTCTCCAGCTCTTTGTAACTCCTTCATACACAGATCCACCAGAACACAGGAGTAGGGTATTACGCTTCTCAGCGGCCCGAACCTGTCTACATCGCCCGTGTCTTGTGCATTTGCTCTCTCGCGAAACATTCCACAAATCGAGGGCTTAGAACCTCACCTAGCGTCCCCGGCCGAACCGGCAAAGGGGGGCCCGCGCGGTCTCCCAGTGAGGAGCCCCACGCTCCGTCAGTGTGTATAAGTAACTTAAGATTTAGGATGCTGATTCGGGATGTGCATAAAATACAGGGATTAACTCTAGCCATTAGCAAATCAACAATGAAAAAAGAAGAAGAAAAAGGGACCTCGAGGGACTGCCGCTACCCCCTCTTTAGTCCAGTTACCAACCGGACTAAAGATTCCCTACTTTACTCTCGGTTGGTGTTACTAATCGGGACTAAAGATCGATCTTTAATCTCATGTATTTAAATCGGAACTAAATATAGCGATCTTTAGTCCCGGATTCATAATCCCGGTTGGAAAACCGGGACTACAAAAGGTTCTAAATCAGGAGTAAAGAGCATTTCTCCACCAATGGATTCAGATTCTAATACGTTGCATGATACATGCGACCTCTACATTTGGTTGCTACTTCCATGTTCTGACTTGGGCATCAAGCTAAAGAGAGATAGATGGATTAAGATTCGAATATTTATATGCCACGTCTCGGCATAGTTCATACCAGACCATATGATCGATAAAATGTAATGATAATTGTTCGATCGGTTGTGGTTATTTGACTTACCGAGCAAGTAGAAAAGAAATACTAAAAGCCCAGATTTTAAAAGTCAACCTATCATTAATATGGAATTACTTCAAATTTCACCCCTTTTTTTAGTAATAGAGGGCATTCATGGTTAGCAACAATTCTAAGTCACTAAACTAAGGTTCATACCAAGACATCTTACTCAAAACGTATCTTGTGCCGTGTCATGCCATGACTTTAAGATAGGTACTTCCTCTGGAGCGATAATACTTGTTATTTTAGATAAAGTCGAGATCAAATTTTAGAATCTTTGATTATGAATAATTTTTAAAATATTTGTCTTTCAAATATGGTGAATACATGTATAGATTAATCTTAAAAAGTACTTTAATAAAATTATATATTTGTTAACCCTTTTATATATATTATAATGAAAAATATTGGTCAAAGTTGTTTTTTAGAGACCGTGTCATTGTTTAAAACGATAAGAATGAATTATCAACCAAGAGGGGAGTATATTTCTCTTATATATACTCCATGGAACTACTAGCCGTAATACAAACCTACTTGAAATTATTACTGGTTTATTTTTCTTCCTTAAACTATATACATTTAAATTGACGGCCGGTTGAAATTAGAAAGAGAGAGAGAAAAAAAGGCCAGTCATCTCTTATTTCCTCATCCCTTCCAGCATGTGGCCACGCCTGAGATATGGGTGCGTCGCCATCTTTGGCGGGGCGGCCGATCGATGGCAAACGTACGATGCGGGTGCGCACCAGGGTTCATGATTCCAACGAAAACCGGTCGAATTCCGCAAAATTTTGAGGTTTCGATAAGGCTCGAAAGTAAAAGCTGTCTGAGATTTCGATGAGTTTCATCCAAATTCAAATTTAAATTGATAAATAAAAGAAAAAAAATCAAATAAAATCTTATAAATAGTATAATATTCATAAAATCTATTGGATATAAATTTTCAAAAAAAAAATTGATGTATTCCGTGTATTTACTGAAATTTGAAGTAGGAAATAAAAGAATAACGAACTTAAAAAAAAGAAAAACAATTTCAGTTTATCTCTTTTTCTAGTTAATGATTGAAATTTCGATGATTTCGCTCAGAATTTCGTCAAAGCCGACCGATTTTCGCGAGCTTATCGGTAAACTCAAGGAATCTGTATTCAAATTTTGGTTTATGAAATTTGTTTGGAATCTACCGGCTTTTTATCGGATTTCACAGAAACCGTCGTTCTGCCAGAGCCCTGAAATGGAAGGCCATCTTAGAAATCGTAAACCCTGGTGCGCACTGCTCTCCCCTGCGAAGCCGCGGCCATGCATCCGGCAGGCGGCAGCTGGAAATTCGCGAAAGCGAAGCGAAGGGCAAGCCGCACGATGCACGCAGCACGCGGTGGTGTCCGTCAAAGACGTACGTGGAACCCACACTGGTGGTGGGGATTGGGGGGCGGAATGGCCGATGCACGGGCCGCGCGGGCGTACGTACGCGCGTCGGCCGTTTGCCTTGCGCGCGCGCGCGGCCTTTCCGTTCTCGGGAACGCGCGGGGTGGGTGGGTGGCATGGCCTTCGAGTTCGAGCCAAGCTACGGTGTCTAGCTGCGTCCGTGTGTGCCCGGCCCTGTCACCCGCGCGCTCTCTAGTCTCTCCCAGTGGCCGACACACGCGCGACGTACGTAGCGTAGGCCGATGCGGCGCGCGGTGCGAATCGAAAATCGACGTCGCGACGACATGTGCGCGCCACCGCTGTGTCCACTCCGGGAAGGCACCGCGAGGGCATGCACACATGCAGGATTTGCCTGCGCGCGGTTAAAACAATTACTTGCCGGATTTGGATATA
The DNA here is from genome assembly GCF_034140825.1 of Oryza sativa Japonica Group. NCBI lineage: Eukaryota > Viridiplantae > Streptophyta > Magnoliopsida > Poales > Poaceae > Oryza > Oryza sativa. Next base: position 21,988,813 of record NC_089038.1, read on the forward strand.
GAGGCGCCGAGCTTACCAGTAATAAGTAGTAGTACGAGCTGTGCAGGCGGTGGTAGGTGAGATGAGCGAGCGGCCGTTGCCTTGCCGGCTTTGCGTCGCCAACGCCACGTGGTGACCCGGCCTGGGCGCTTGGCTCGTTGCTCGCCTCGCCGCGTGTTTGCTAGTACTACAGGCGAAGGCATTTGCCACGCTATGGTGATCGTTTAGTAAGAACAGGACAAAATTGTTTCCTTGCTGCTTAGTACAACAACATCAGAGTGGCGCAGCGGAAGCGTGGTGGGCCCATAACCCACAGGTCTCAGGATCGAAACCCGGCTCTGATAATTGATCTTTTTTTTTACTCCTCTGCCTTGCTAACTTGCTGTTCGCCTTTTCTTGTACTGAATTCTGCACTTCTGCAACAACGTTTTTGGTTTGTCATGCAAATTCTGATGTTTGGCAAGTTTTACTCCCATCAGATGCGTTAACTGGGTGAATCTGGATGAGTGTAATTTTGATCTTAATCGCTCCTAGTTAACTCGATAAATAAATGTACTATATGATTCCTGCAAAAAGGAAAACGATGGCATTGCTAACATCCAAAACAGAACCCGTTTTGGAGGGAAGGAGAACAAAAGAAAAAACATAAAAGTTTGTAAATTTTAGTTTAGGTTATCTTTTAATATTTTATTATCGGTGTCTCATTTTAGATCATTCTTTAACCAATATTTTCATATGAATGATTTCGAGTATGTCGGCTCCTATTTATCACTGAACTCCAATAATACATTTAAACTATTGTTCTGACATATGACAAGTGGATGCATATACATAAAATACTTTAGGGTGGTCCAAAATAAAATAAAGGTAAGATAACCCAATCTAAAGTAAAAATATTAGTTAAAAGACAGTACAAAACAAAACAACGGTAATAAAAAGTTACGCAAAGTGAAATTTTCCGAAAAGTTGTACTTCTACGAGTACAGATATTGGTGTGGCCATGATGAATTGCAGATGAAATCCAATTTCTTGATAATTTGTACTAGAATCTGGACATTGTCAATACTCCCTCCGTCCAAAAAAAAAAGGCAAACCCTGAGTTTCCGTGTTCAATTTTGATTGTCCGTCTTATATTAAATTTTTTTATAATTCGTATTTTTATTGTTGTTAAATGATAAAACATAATTAATATTTTATGCGTGACTTGTCTTTTCAATTATTTTTATAATTTTTTCAAATAAGACGGACGATCAAACGTTGAGTATTTTATGTGTGACTTGTCTTTTTTTTTTTAAAGGACGGAGGGAGTACGCAATAACTCTTTTTTTTTTCTTAAAAGAAAAGGACTAGCAAGTACTCCTACTCATCATCATTACTTCATCAGACTGGCAGAGCGTCTCCCTTGAGCAAATGACTACTAGTACGACTACCAAATGACTTGAGAGGCTCACTCCAATCCCTTGGTCCTTTCAGAGACCGTCCTGTGCCAACCACAACCTGGAATGTAGCGAGTTTCTAAAGAACGCATGTATCAAATGTTCAAATCCTTCATGGTGCAAGCCAAGAACACCATGACTACTTCCATTGCTTTTTAAATGCAGGAAGCCAGAACAGAGCCATCGTTTCACTTATTTACGGAATAAGCGAAATAGCATATTTGCAAACGAAAGTATTTTGTAAATAAAACTTTTATATACATGTTCTTAGCGATCTAAAAGCAAAGGTTAAAAAATAAACTTCGATGAAAAACCTTAAAATTTGCTCTAAATTTAAGGTTGAAAATTCAAATTTTAGTTGATAAGCATAAGCATAAGCGAAAAGATAAGGCTTTTCTTCGAGCTCAGATAAACGCAATTACGAGTTAGATCACCAACTCTCCTTGTTCATCATTAATCTTAAAAATACTAATTGTATCTTCTAGTTATTTAGAAAGGTCGGGGGGAAAGGTTATTAGAGAACTTGTTGAGATAATGAATTACAGTTCCATTGCATATCTTTGCGGCAAACAGAAGGATCGAGGATGGATACAGAAAAATGGTCAAAACTGAGCAGTAACACACAGCTCAACTACAGTTACACATGCACCAGACTTACTAGTAGGAGGGCGTGGAAGAAATCTTGTAAGCTAGCAGTGCAATGAGGGTTACTGTCGTGGCAAAGCTCACGGCCAAACCACCCCACAGAATCGTATCAACATCTGGGAACCTCCTAGCTGCTACATTTAGTCGCTGAATCTCCCCTACCTGTTTCGCTGTATCACTTTCGCTACTTTTCACCGCTCCTTCAACATTTCTTCTCACAAGTTTAGACTGAACAGCTTCCTGATGAGTAGCATCACCACAGGATTGGGGCGTCGAATTTTCGGATCGCTCTGGACCGGGATTGCATTGCTGTGCTGCATCAGAGCATGTGCAGGCACCACAAGAGTCCGTGCCGCAGCAAGTGGCTTCCTCAACCTGACTTGGCCTGTATTCTTCTTGCAGTTCACTGTGATTATGCTTCTGTGTTTCCTTTGCTACAACGGATCCTTCTATCACTTCACCAAACACAGACCATCTCCCAACAGATGTGATCTTCACATCTGCTGATGTTCCTAACATGCTATCAGGAGCAATGACAAGCACCTGGATATATCCTTTGGTATGTCCAACCTGTGCAGCAAAAGATAATTTCAGGAAAAAGTTTATGTGACTATAAATGTGGCAACTCGCACAAACACCATCGATGATAAGATTGCCAGCAATAATGACACGCTTACCAAATGAACACCATCAGTAGCTATTTCAGTGATCCATATCCTCTCTACTTTGCCTTCCATTCCTTGGTAGGGTGAAAATGACTCGAAAACTGAGGTCAATTCACGGCTCCTTTTCTTCACTTCAACGCTTGGAACCTTTTTCATCCTAGCAGCAGGTGTTCCTACAGAACACAAAGAAACAACATTATAGACAAAGACATGGGGGAAAACTGATGAAGAATATTTCTAGAAAACAAAAGTTAGAAAAAGATACCTGGTCTGGGGTAGAATTGTGATATGTGAACCTGAGGGAATAGATATTGTTTTACAAGGTTAACAGTTTGAGAGAAATCCTCATCAGTCTCACCTGAAAAATGGCAAGATTATACTTTAGCTTAAACTACTATCGACATCTTTGAATGATTTAATAAACAAAGATGAAGGTTATTCATAAATGATCACTTTAAGTAAGGTTGAATAGCTAAACCAAGATATTTATTTTACCGGGGAATCCACAAATAATATCTGTAGCAATTTGCATTCCAGGGACAAGCTCACAAAGAGTGTCAACTACCCTCCTGAATTCACTCACAGTGTATTCACGATTCATTGCCTGAGATGTATAGTTGTGGAATAAGTCAGGGCCAGGCGCAAACACTACAGATAGGTTACAAGCAAATAATTACCCAATTATATTTGGGTTTTATATCCATATGTTGCTGTAAGTTCAAGCATACCGTTAAAACTGCATCACTTCCTGATTGTACAGGAACGTGGAGGAAAGAATAAACACAGGGATGGCACAAAACACTAGCAATCTCCTTCAAATGCTCCAATATGAAAGGAGGATTGGTCATGCCAATGCGAAGCATCGTGCTTCTGTCCGCAGGAAGCTCAGCAGCAATTCCATTTAATAGATTTGGAAGATTTGTACCGATATCCCTGCCTGAAAACCTCGCAAAGTCAGAGGAGCAAATTGCCATAATAATTCTATGGCTTATCTCTCAGAAGGAATCCAAAAAGATCTGGACAATGGTATTACCATAAGCACCAGTATCCTCACTACTCAACCATATTTCTCGGACACCTTCAGAGACAACAATTTTCACACGATCTACCTAGAGTAGCAAACCAATTTTCATGCTTGAGATTTAAATAAATAAGCAAAACTTCCTACAGGAAACAAAACATCTATGAACGTACCAAACTTTCTATAGTATAGCTTCCAAGATGACCACGAGCATGCTTTGTCTTGCAGTATGTGCAAGCACCCAAACACCCAACATTAATAGGAAGAATCTCGATAAATTTGTTCTTCCTTACCTGGAAATTGTAGCTGTGGTCAGTCATCAGGAATGATATTAGTATATTACATCTGTCAGTGGTAAAAAGGTAATAGCACATAACATTGGCACTATACTAGCCATAAAAGATTGATACATATAACATCATGTACAGAAATATGAGTTGTACCTTAGGTAAATCAAGTGAGGGCAGTGTTTTCCGACTCAACAACCGAACCTCATGGCCTTTTAAGGTTTCTTCAACAACTTCAACAACGCGGTCAATCTGTTGCACTCCAATAACGCTAATACCTTCAAGCTCTTTCAGATCCCGGCTTCCTTGTGGTACACATCCAGCCACAACCAAAGGCTTGTTTGCACTCTTGCACTTCGATATGAGAGTTGTCATGGCAGACTGACTTGGGTTTTTCACAGTGCATCTGAAATGGCAAAATAGGTGTCGGTCACAATATATTCTTCACCTCTGAAGTTAATTTGAAGGTTTGCCCCTACGTGTCAATATATATCTCACTCTTCGGCACTGCAAGTTGGATTTATGCTTATTATCCCAAGTTTACACAGCTCATGGCATATTCTAGTGCAAAAAATAGCGTAGCTAGTTTTCCACAACACAAATCCAGAGCAGCACCAGTTTGAAACCATCACAGGTTAAATTCAACTCATGTGTACTTTTAATGAACGTCAGGAGGTAATAGATGGAAAGAAACAAATAAGAGAAGAAAGAAACTAAAACCATACGTGTTAATTAGCCACAAATCCGCTCCTTCGGGCTCTTCAGTGATCGCATATCCAAACGCTGACAGCTGCCCTGACATGTACTCACTGTCACTCTGCAGAGCAGGAATGATCAACTGGTTATTTTACATAGCTAACAACAGCAGAACCATTGGCTTCCTAGCATCAGCACAATGAATAAGCCCGCTAGAACCACACACTATCAGTGGATCACTACTTGTTTCAGCACTTCAACCAGAATTTCTTCATTTGCTAGTGGAAGTAACAGCATTTAACGAATCATATAGCACTTCATAATTCATATCAGTATTCTGTAAGCTAGCGTGCCAAAATTCTGCAGAAATAAATGTGGACGAAGCTTGCCTGGTTATGCGAGCACCCGAACGTCTTCACATATATCGTCTGCAACAAAACGAAACCATCAAGCGCATCAGATTAAACGTGGAAACGCAGCAACACGCTCATTGGAGCTCGAGCTACGGCGGCGGTTTCACCTGCGTCCCGGGGATCCGGGCCTCGGGCTGCGGCCGGGTCTGCGCGACCCTGGACGATCTCGGACGCTTGGGCTTCACGGCGACGGCGGCGAGCGGGAGACGGAGCCCCGGAGCCGCCCCGCCGCCGGCGATCCCGGCCGGCCCCAGCACGTCCTCGATGTCCTCCATCTCCATCTCCGGCGGCTGCTGCTGCTGCGGCGGCGGCGGCGACGGCGGCGGCGCGTCCAGGCGAGTCGTCGTGGGCTGGTGGCTTCCCCGACCGAGTAGGGTTTCTCGCTTGCGTCGCGACGACGCGAGTGAAAGTGGGCTTCTCGGTTTGGGCCCGCTTTGTGGGCTATCCTTTGCAGGCCGAGACGAAGCCCACCCAATTCGATTTTTTGGGCCGCCCCACCTTTCCACCGGCCGCGCCCGCACGCGCGCGAGAACCGAAACCGCGCGACGCGCGGCCACGTCCCGCCCACGCGTGTCGCCTCGCGGCGACGCCGAGCTCGCCACCGCATCCACTGCGGCGCGTCCACGCGTACGCCGCGGCAGCGCGCCACGGCCTCGGCCGCCGCGGCCGCCGGGCGCTTCTACAACCATCGGCGGCTCAGCGAGCGCGCGAATTTAAGCCCGTCATTAGGCGGCGTGGTCGAACCAGCAATGCACTTTTACCGCGGTAGCTTATGCTTCTTCGCACTGAGCTCCCTCCACTCCACTCACTGGAACTGGAAGCTTACGAGTGTTCGTCCAATGCCACGGCGTGCCGCTCTCGCCATGATGAACGTGGTGGCCATCGGGCTCGTGCTCTCCACCCTGGCCGCGGCCGGCGTGTGGTCGCCGGCGCCGACGCCACCGCCGTCCACGGCCGGCGAGCACGTCGTCCGGGAGGGACGCCGCGTGGTCATCGTCGAGTACGAGCGGGAGCACCCGCTGTACCCCGGCGACGCCGTGAAGGAGACGCACGTCCTGCCCCCTGACTCCCTCGACGGCGGCGAGGGCAGGCTCACGGACAAGGCCAGGGGCGCAGTCTCCGACGCGGCCGACAGGGTGGCCGACGCGGCGGAGGGCGGCAAGGAGAAGATGTCCGACGCCAAGGAGAGCGCGACGGGGAAGGTGTTCGGCGCGGTGAAGCGGTGCAAGGACAGGCTCTGCGGCGCGGCCAGGGAGGCGGAGGAGGGCGCGAAGGACAAGGCGTCGGCAGGCGAGCACGGCGCGGAGGAGGCGGCGAGAGGTGCAGAGGAGGCGCTCTCGCATGCTAAGGAGATAGCTGAGGACAAGGTGTTCGACGCTGCGTCCAAAGTGAAGGAGACCGCCGTGGGAGCCAAGGACAAGGTCTCCGAAGCGGCGGGCAAAGCCAAGGAGAGGGCGTCTCACGTCCAGCACGGAGCAGCAGAGACCGTGAGGAATGCCAAGGACAAGGTCTCTCACGCCGCGAGACATGCCCGGGAGAGCGCTAGGGAGCGCGCCATGGACGCCAAGGACAGGGTCTCCGACGTCGCCGAGAGAGCCGAGCAGTGCACGGAGGACGCCGCGGGGCGCGCGGCGCAGAAGGCGGCGCGGGCCGAGGAGGCCGTGAAGGCGAAGGCCGGCGAGGCGGCCAGCAACCTCTCCGACATCGCGCGGAGGGCGCGCGACGTGGCGTCCGACGCCGCCGCGCACCTCCTCGGCGGCGGGCCCAGGGAGGCGGCGCGCACCGCGACGGCGGTGATGCACCTGCTGGGGTTCGCCGCGGCGTACGGCGCGTCCCTGTGGGTGACGTTCGTGTCCAGCTACGTCCTCGCCGCGGCGCTGCCCCGGCAGCAGCTCGCCATGGTGCAGAGCAAGCTGTTCCCGATGTACTTCCGCGCCGTGGCGTACGGCGTCGGCCTCGCGCTCGCGGCGCACCTGCTCGGCCGCGAGCGCAGCTCCCTCGCCGCGCGCGCCCAGAGCGTCAACCTCCTCGCCGCGCTCGCCCTGGTCCTCGCCAACATGCTGCTCCTGGAGCCAAAAGCCACCAAAGTACGTAAGCTCACCTCACTTCATCGATCACCCAATTCTTTTCATAGTTTTATGATCGATTCCTTGCGTTCTTGCACAGGTGATGTTCGAGAGGATGAAGGTGGAGAAGGAGGAAGGCAGGGGGAGGGACATGGCCGACATCGTCGACCCGCCAACGGTCACCGTCGCGGCGGGCAACACGGCCACCACCACCACCGTTCCCACGGCGGCGGCGCGCAAGCCGGCAGGCAACAACAATATGGCGGCGAAGTCGGCGGCGGCGGCGGCGCCGGTGGACGAGCAGACGTCCAAGAGCCGGGTGGCGACGCTGAACCAGCGGCTCAAGAAGCTGAACGGCTACTCGTCTCTGTGCAACGTGCTGTGCCTGATGGCGCTGACGTGGCACCTCGTGCACCTGGCACGTCGCCTCCAGATAGCCAGCGTCTGCTAGGCTCAAAACTCTTCGTCGTCCGTGTCGTTTGCTGTGAATCTGACATGCTGTAGCTTCTTGTAGTTTTTACCGTTTTAGTTCAGGCAGTTGTCATGGCGTCTGATCTGTTCGTATGTATCAATGTACTTGCTTAGGTATATTTCGTCGACGTAAAAACAGTAGCATGTCGATCTGCTGTTGTTTGTAGTTTCCTGCAGTGTTCTTGCAGGTTGGGATGTAGCTCAAAACTGCTGCATTTCGGACACGACGTCCGTTGTTGGCTTGTTTTAGCTGGGATGAATGTAACTGGAAACCCCTAATCTGTTTTATCACGCGCGATCGATCGTTGCATCGACCGTTCATCGACGATGGGTGCTCAGGTTCTTGAGTTCTTCTCGGATTTGCGCTGCGAGCATATGAGCGGCATTGCACATCCCATTGCTGATCGTCTCAACTCTCAAATTGGGGCAAAAGACACGAATTTTTCATGCGTTGAGCCGGCGTGTTGAAATGTTAGGCAATACGCGATCTGTTTGGGTCTTAGTGATGGGGGAATATAGGCCAGGCCCGTCGGCCGTGGCAGACAAGTAGCAACTGTTAGTTAGGCCCATGGGTTGTCCTGTGCAATTCTGCTGAAGTCGGGGTAACTAGGCCGTGACCTTGAACGTTCCCAATCCCGGGCTATTTCGGTTGACGCAATGAAACGAGCCCGAGCATTTCACCGAACGAATAAGTCTACTCAGGATCCCTCTATCTACTAGAGGTTTAGTATTCATTCGTGTCGCTAGAGTTTCCCTTAATTTCTAAAACCCATGCGAATCGAGTCTACTTTGTTTAGTGAAACCGATGCGAATTGAAACATAGTTTTGTTTAGTGACGTGATGAGAGCTGTTTTAGCTAATGCAACGTTAAGTGACTCGATTTACACTCAATGGTGAAGCCAGTGACACTATCAAACCCGAGCTACTAAGGCCTTGTTTAGTTTCAAACTTTTTCTTCGAACTTTCAACTTTTTCATCACATCATTTTAATTTCAACCAAACTTTCAATTTTCGCGTGAACTAAACACACTCTAATAGTGAAGACGGCAGTGGCGGAGCTCGGATGGTCACCCGACCTGCTCAAGAGGTGGCCACTACTATTTTCACCGTTTTTAAAAGGTTGACAAATATAATATAATCGGTTCTGTGGTCGAGGAACGTCGATGAAAGTCAAACCCTCCAAGTCCTCAACTAGTTGATATACGTAAAGTGGGTATTTTCCTTTCGCCGAATCACCGACGTCAGGGACCAGATCAGCCGGGCGAGGCTAATCGGGATTTACCGTAATCTGAGAAGAACCGATCGCGGCCTGCCTCCGCTGACTGGAAGCCTCTATCGCTGATCGGGATTTACCATAATACTCCGTACGAGGCTACTCATGAGGCTTGGAAGGAACGACCAATGTTGTGCCATCTCGTGCGGTGCATTGCTAGCGGCGTGGATCGGAGCGACGGTGTTGAGAATTCCGCCACAACGCGTGTGCCTTCCGGTTTGCAGCCGCGCACCACAGGTGGCGTGGTGGCGCGGGTCGTCAACTCGTGATGACGGCCCTGTGTTTGCTTTGTCTTCTGCAAGACTGCAATGCAAAAAAGCTGTCCTCTAGTAGAGACTGCAAGTTTGGCAGTTGAGACTGTTTTTCATCGTTGGATTAAGGCAATCAACGGTCTAAACATATGCTACAGTAGCTTTAATTACATACTACAGGAATATGCTTTGTACGGTTTTTATTTAGAAAAGATCTAGAACGTTAATTTCTGATCCAATGGTGACTATAGGACTGCTTAAGTAGCTATAGCTACTGCAGGTGATCCCAATCCATGTTTCAGACAGCCAAAACAGCCCACCAAACCAAACAAAATCAAATCACTCACGAACACACACACACAAAAACCCCTGCCTCCTACCACACAAACACCCGCCACTGTCACACATTCGATCGGATGACTGACCGATCGACCCCCCAGCCCCAGGTGCTCTCAAAAAGCAAACGGAGCGTACTACTAGTACGCGACACAAATCCTCGTGGGATCGTGTCAGATCCCTCCCGCACCGAAAGCCCCCAATCGTGCCGGCCTAATTGCCATCATCACCTTACCTCCTAAAAACCCCGGCTCGTGCCGTTCCACCGCGACACCGGCAGGAGGACGCGCCGAAAAGACAACTCGCGACGCGACCAGACGCAGCCGGCCCATTTCTCAGCCACACGGGGTGAAAAACGGTCGGAATAGATAGCACCGCTAGGTTTGATCAACTAGTAATTTGTATTTTTTTCCTCATTTAAATTATTCAGTGTTAACATTAATACAAAACACAAAGAAATTATAAATTTTATAGTATACAACAAAACGATACTAGTCAGAAACGGTAATCCTTCCCTATATAAAAACGAAGCTCGTTCGATTAGGAATTTTCGTGATCATTTTCATTCCCTGGACCGCCATCATCACCGTAGAAAACAAAAAGAGCAGATCAAGCATTAGCTAGGGTTTCCCTTACCATAGGAGTGGGGGTTACAGCACCCGGGGTGCTGAATATGATTACACACGCAATAATCACCGTAACAATGACAAACCATATAAAATTTGTCGAAAATTCAAATTGTTTTTAAATTTAATGGAGTTACAGCGGTTTAAACTTTCTCGTTCCCAACGGTAAACACAGTAACCAGACGGTTTCCATCGGGTTTGTAAACCCAACCTTGTCATTAGAAGCGCGACAAGAACCCGCCACGAGCCCCACGAGAACGAGACGAGACGCTGCTCACGCTAGCGGACGCGACGCGACGTGGGGAGCCGTGCACCCGAGCGAGCCGTTCGATCCCCCAGCTGGCTCCACCGCCGCCGCCGCGCTGTCGCCTCCGCCTTGGCCGTCGCATTATCCTCCGCCAAATGCCAACAAAAACCTCAGCACTACTGTACCGACACGACGTTGGTGAGAGCCAAATCTCGGGGAAGAAAAAAATCTCGCGCCCAGGCCGAAGCAAATGGAAGCTTCCTGCAGTAGTGGAGGCACACGCACCAACCCCAACGCGCGACCGATGCACTCTCACTCACTCTCACTGCCGTGGCCGATGCTGTTTAATGAGCTAGGATACGATGATTAGTCACTGCAATGCAATCAGTGGTACTACGACTGAAAATGAGATGAGACAGTGCAGCAGCAGCTACTACTACTACAGCAGAGTAGTACTAGTGGGGGGAGAAATTACAGATATGACCTCCATTAGCTTACCACGGCCGCGGTGCGGGGGGCAGGAGGGAAGTGGGTCATTAATTAATTAACGCGGAACTGAGCGACTAGCGGCTAATTAATCCATGGGATATTGCTAGTTGAATTAGAGCTAATTAAACCCTAGTGATTAAGTGAACTCATTAGCTAGCTAAGCTAAGCTAGGCTAAGGCTAAGCTAGTGTGTGCCAGTGACAGTGTGTCTGGCTGTCTAGCTAGACGCTGATCGGTGAAGGGGAGGGGGAGGACACGGCGGCGCGGGGCGGGGAGTCGTCGGTGTCGTCGTCGTCGCCGTCGCCGTCGCCGCTGATGCCGGTGCCGAGGCCGGTGCCGAGGCCGATGCCGGCGCCGGGGTTCATGACGCCGGCGGCGGCGGCGGCGGCGGAGGTCGGGGAGGAGGCGAGCTGGTTCTTGTGGTTGTGCATCCAGACCTTGAGGACGTGGCGCTTGACGCCGATCTCGACGCAGAAGCGGTCCAGGGCGCCGTCGTCGTTGCGGTTGATGCGCCACCCTTGCTTCTCGGCGAACTCCCGCATCCGCTCCTTCTGCTCCGGCGTGAACTTGGTCCGGAACCGCTTCCGCCCGAAGATGCCGCCGCCGCCGCTCCCGCTCCCGCCGGCGCTGCCGGGGCCGAAGTCGTCCATCCGCGGGGGCGTCTCCGAGCCGGCGCGGCCTGCCGCCGCCGCCGCCGCGTGGTGCCACGCCGCGGCGGGCACGGCGTGGTACGGCAGCGCGAGCTGCGGCGGCGGCGCCGGCGCCGGCACGGACGACGGGAGGAAGCCCTGCAGCGCGGCGTGGTGCGAGTGCGGCTGCGGCGGTGGCGGCGGGCGGAAGAACACCGGCCCGCCGCCGATGCCCGCGGCGGCGCGGCGGTGGAAGCTGCGGTGGCAGCCGCACGCGGCGCACTTGAGCGAGTCGGGCGACGCCGGCATGTACTCCCCGCACCCGTCGAACGCCTGCCCGCCCATCGCCGCCGCGTGGTTCCGCATGCACTCCTTGTACTTCCCTCCACCTCCTCCCCCGCCGGCGCTGCCGCCCTCGTAGGGCACCAGGCTCAGGTGATCCATCATGACGATCTCACTCGCTGTCACTCCCGGCGTCGGTGGCGGCGGCGGCGGCGGCGTCGCTATCGGAGGAGACGAGGCGAGGCGCGGTGTTTGTTGGTGTTGATAGCGGCAGCGACCGGGACGAGCAGAGAGGAGGGGGAGCTTTTATGCGCGCGCGTGGACACGGCTGGTGTGAGGGGTGTGTGTGTGACTGATTATAATTAATACAGTGATCAGTTATAGTCGGTTAGTTAATGTGACCCCAGTTTGGACAAAGCGGCAAAACAGTTTCACCCTAATGAACTGAGCCGGTACGAGCTAGAGACAGCAGTGAACTGTCAAAGAGAACTGACCCAGTATATGCATTTTTATTTGTATGTATTAATTATACACATTTAGTACTATTATCACGGACCAACCACCACTCATTTAGTAAGTAATACTCCTCTATAGTTACTGTACTCCACTACACTACTTTTGAGTGGTTGTATTGGTTCGGTTAATCCGAACTTGATAGTTGATACTAGTACTACGTAGCACTAGCACATGTTTTATGGGGTAACTAGTACAACCTCTCTCCCATTTTAATATTTTACTTACACTGTTTAACCACTCATCTTATTTAAAAATTATGCAAATATAAAAACAAAAAAACTATGTTTAAAGTATTTTAGATAATAAAATAAGTCACAAATAAAATAAATAATAATTCTAATTTTTTTTAAAGATTACGAATGGTCAAATAGTGCAAACAAAATATCAAAATCCCTTTATATCAAGGGAGGGAGGGAGTACTGTATGAGATCTTCTCTTTCTTTCTTAATTTAGGGCCCTTTTGAATCGTAGGTATAAAAAAACGGAGGAATAGTAAAAACATAGAATTATGACAAGAATGTAAGTTTAAAACAGAGGATTGCAAAACACATGAATGATCGTTAGATTAGACCACAGAAAAAACACAGGAATCGGATAAGAGAGATAGACTCAGAGGATTTTTACTAAGAGGTTGGACAACCTCTTACTAAGTTTCCTCCAAAACCTATATGCAACAAAATATTCTATAGAAATTCTGTAGGATTTAGAAAACTTCAATCTTTGAATCAAAAGAGCTATATATGAAGATTTCCTATAGGATTTCAATAGTTCCTTCGTAATTCCTTTATTCAAAGGGCCCTTAAAGAAAACCTAAACGATACTTCTAATTATATTTGTGGAGGGAGGGAGCACACCTTGTAGTACTAATTACTGTACTGTGATTAACTTTGCTGATGATATGATGCGGTAGTTAAATCGCTGGGTTGTCTTGCCTGAGGCAGCAGAGTAGGCGCCACGTGCCGGTCGGGAGGCGACGGCTCCCGGTCCCCTGCAGACGCGACGCGCCACGCCACGCCGCCACGTGAGCTGGGAGAATTTACTATTTGCCACTCTCTCAAAATGCAGTGCCCAAATGCCACGTGAGCTCGGGTTTCGGCCACGCTTGACGGGACCAGACGGGGGAGGGAGGCGGTAAGCAGTGTTCACGTGTCGACCCCGCATTGGGCCCCCCGGTAGAAAGAAAAAGAAAAACTCACTGTACTTTCTAATTGCTGGGCCCCGCCACGTGGCCGTGTAGTCGCCGTGCGGCGTGTCTGATCCGATCAGGTGCGCCTCGCACGGATGGCCCAGATGACGCGATCGGATGGCCCGACGGTGGAGATTTTTCCTAGCCTCCTGATCTTCTGCGGTTCGAGCCCATGTAATATAGATAAATGAACAAAGCAATAAAAATAGGACATTGCTAGACATCTAATGGTAGCTGGTTTATCTACCACTCCATCTATGATAAACACTATCCACCTATAATTCAAATACAATTTTCTCTTAAACTAGTCATCCGATCTACAATCAGATTACACCGTTGTGTTCATACAATTAAATCATTATAACAAGATCTCACATGATTATATTTTGATGAAAAAATATATATCACATTTGTAATATATCTAAATTACTTTTAGATTTCACTAAGTTACTTCTTAGACATATAAAAGTAATTCAATATAACCTAAAAGTAATTTACATATATTATAGAAGTAACTTATAAAAAAAGAAAATAACTTCTATAATTTATGTTAATTACTTTAAAACTTTATTGAATTTACTTTTATATATTTAAGAAGTAACTTAGTGAAATCTAAAAGTAATTTAGATATATTATAAAAGTAATTTGTGATTTTTTATCAAAATATAATCATGTGAGATCTTGTTGTAAAGATTTAATTGTTACAAACACAATGGTGTAATCGTGTCGGTGACATGGGACCGGGAGTATCATGACTTAGAGACTTGAGGCAGACGCGATCACCCACGTGGCCTAACCCCCTCGGGGGGGTCGGGCCCGAGGGTGATACGGCCGCCCTTCTCTTTGTCTCCCCGAGGGGTCGGGCCGCACCCGCCTCGGCCCCGAGGGCCGAGGCGCCCCGACCCCTCGTGGGTTTTTTGCTCCGCGTGTATGGGTTAGGTGAGCACAGTGGGGCTCACCTAACCACATTTATTGCGTTTCGGCTGAGCGTGTCACGCCGCATGTAACGCAGTGCAGTGCACTCATTTATCCGGTCTGTGACCAGTCACAGACCGGTCAGATCGCGGGTTAGGTGGCGACAGGCGATCTGACGCACGCCTCGCCCCATCCCGTCAGGACGAGGGCTTCTAGGCGCTCGTCCCCAGCTGGAGCTAGCGTGTTACCTCCCAGAGATGGCACGTTAGTCCTGGTCAGATATATGCCAGGCTTCATCCTAACCATTACAGGCAAGATGTTGTGTGAAGAAGGGCGAACATGTAGATTGCTAAGCTGACACGTGGTGGACAAGAATGACCGACGTGACTGGTCTGACACCGGTCATGTCGTCAGCAGACAGCCACGATTCCACGTCGCATCTGCTCCCGGCGAAAGTGGAGGTAGTTGTGGGCCGTCTCATCAGAAGGTGACTCGGACGGCAACTATACAAATCTCCGTCCATTTATGAAAAGGTGGGGGAAGTCCCCACAAAAAAGAGAGAAATGGTGCATGTGGTATCCCCTTAAGATATAAAAGGAGGACCTTGCCCACTTAGATAAAGAAGACTGAACTTTTCCAGATTAGGAACCCAGAACAAGGGAGAGGCTGGCTCATACTTTGTAGCTCCTTCATACACAGATCTCCCAAAAACACAGGAGTAGGGTATTACGCTTCTCAGCGGCCCGAACCTGTATACATCGCCCGTGTCTTGTGTGTTTCCTGTCTCGCGAACCTTCCACATACAGAGAGCTTAGAATCTCACCCTGAGTCCCCGGCCGAACCGGCAAAGGGGGGCCTGCGCGGTCTTCCGGTGAGGGGCCCCACGCTCCGTCAAATCGGATTGTAAATCGGATGAGTAATTTAAGAGAAAATTTTATTTGAAGCATAGATGATAGGAATATTTGTTCTACTTGCTTGATCAATTAGTACTATAGTAAAGTAAGATTCTTCAAGACATATCTGGACAACGGTTGATTGGATGATAGGGTCGCTCATTATGACTAAATCGAGAGCGCTCTCGATTTAAATTTTACGATAAAAATAATACT
Organism: Oryza sativa Japonica Group; assembly: GCF_034140825.1. NCBI lineage: Eukaryota > Viridiplantae > Streptophyta > Magnoliopsida > Poales > Poaceae > Oryza > Oryza sativa. The sequence goes on from NC_089038.1 coordinate 22,004,350, forward strand.
AACTGGTTTAAAAAGCTAACGCTAATAAATGGATAATGAAAATCCCTCGTAATAAACTTTAAAATTTCGTTATTCTAGGCATATAAGCTAACGAACAAACGATGAGGACCCTTTTAACGAGTGTAATTTATGTTTGGGTCATACTTCTTTCGTCCTATAATATAATAATCTAATACCAAATGTGATATTTTATAGTACATACGAATTTGGACGGGACATTTGGTCCAAAGTTGCTATATTATGAGACAGAGGGAGTATCTGATAAGTTAACGTTCAGACGATAATGGGCCTGTTTGGTTTGGTTCCAATTTATTACCTTACCAAAATTTTGGTAACTTCAATAGTAGCAAGTGAATGTTTGGTTTGCTACCAAATTCTACCCACAATAGTTCAAATTGAATACTACTCAATTTGATAGTGCCAAAATTTACCAATGTTTTGGCACTACCAGTTTGGTAGGGTAAAAATTGGCTCCAAACGAAATAAGCCCAATATACCCAATTTTAACTTCATTTGTTGGAAATTTTTTTGCATGCAATGTGGTGTTTGGTACTACTACAGAGAGTGCTAATGAGCCGCGCGCGCTGTCACGTTCCGCCATTGAAGCTGATCACACGATGCTTACCCGTGCAATCAATCAGGGGAGGGAGGGCACCGTCGCCGTGGGGGCAAGCAAAGGGCGATGGATCGATGGTGCATGTTGCTACAGTGCTTAATGGCAGAGGAGTAATAAAGAGAGGAGGATATCCGTGACACGTACAGATTTTTCGCTGCCCCGGTACTGTACAATGCTAAACTCTATGCATCCATCTTCCTGACCTATTACTACTACCCAGCGATAACGCCATTAATATCGTCATCCCGTATGATCTCATCTCATCAAGTCTCATCCATGATCGATATATGGATGTACATGTACTCATGGACAGATTCCGAATACCCAATTGGTTGGATGCTAATCCTGAAGTAGGAGTATAGAGTAAGGCCCCTTTTCTAAATTAAGGGCATGTTTGGTACAGCTTCAACTACTAAATATAACTTCAGAAGTTGAGTTTGGAGTGGAGTTGTGGAGCTGGCAAAACCCAGCTCCACAACTCTAGTACTTTTGTGAGAGAGCTCTACCCAACTCCACTCCCAGTTTTGGTGGAGCTGAAACTGTTTGGCTGAGCTCCAGCTCCAGGAGGGGTAGAGCTGGAGCTGGAGCTGTGCCACACAGACCCTAAGATAAAAAAATTACCTTATTTTTCGTTAGCAGTATAAACTGCTAAATGATGTATTGGATACGAAAACTTTCTTATATAAAAAATGTTTTAAAATATCTGATAAATTTATTTGTAAGAATTGTAATAATAAAATTTGATTAATCATACGCTAATAGTTTTCTTGTTTCTCGTGCTTTTAGCTTTATCTTTGGATCTGATCGGTAGTGCTTGTTGCGGCTGCGACCAGCCCAAATCTACACAAAATAGTTGATTTGAAGTCAGCATAAACGATTAAGGCCTTTATCTCTGAGAACTCCACCTTAATTGAATTAAAATGGAGCTAATAACTAGGGACAGATTTGGGTTTGAAGGAGGAGAGCTAGTGTTTGGTGGGCATTAGCAAACGCGATCTCCTTAATTGTTTGGTGATCCTGCAGCGAAGGTGTAGATAGGTAGTGGCAGGGAGTGCTTGTACTGAAGATGCACAAACACACCATGACCAGCACGAGCACGAGCAAGAACACGAACACGACGCGTGATGATGTCAGTGGCAGTTGATGGAATCGGACCGGGCAATTAATGCGTTGCCGCCCCATCCACGTCGTCCTCTCCTCCCCCTCCGGTTAATTTTTTTTCCTTCCGGTGAAAACTTTTTCGGACAGAACAGTGACACACACATCCTCCTCCTCCTCCTCCTCTCTCTCTAGTCTCTGCCGCAGCTACAGCGCCGTTGAAAAATCAACCGGTAAAACAAAAACAAAGGGGTGTTTAGATAAAAGTTTCCGTGTGTCACGTCGATATTATATAGGGTATCGTATAGGGTGTTCGGTTACTAATAAAAAACTAATTATAGAATACGTCAGTAAATCACGAGATGAATTTATTAAGCCCAATTAATTCATTATTAGTATATGTTTAACGTAGCACCATATTATTAAATTATAAAGCAATTATGCCTAAAAGATTCGTCTCGTAAATTAGTTATAATATGTGTAATTAGTTATTTTTTATTTAATACTTTAATATTCAAATGTTCGATGGATATGGTAAAATATTTTGGGACGAGATCTAATCAGAGCCAAAACAAACAAGATAAACGCCGTGAAGAAACAAGATGGCCATTGCCACTGGCTGGAACCAGAAGGAAGGAGAAAACACGGAAGAGACAGAGCGAGCGTGAGGTAGTCGTCGCAGCAGCATAGCAGCACGCGGGGGCCATATGATATGCAATGCGAAGCGTAGGGTCTAGTCGCGTCGCGTCTTGGGGCAGCGAGCGGCATCGCAGCTCCCATCTTGTCCGCGCTTTCTGTTTGCTGCAGCGGCTGCGGCAGAGGCAGCTGCAGGGCGAGGCGTGTAGGAGTAGAGGCTAGTACTGCTATAGTAGCTTTCGGTTTTGTTTGCTTGTTCGGATCAAAAAGCTGCCGCGAGAATCATTTCGCTCCCACCTGCTTCCTCTTCTTCTTCTCTCCTCCTCCACTGCTGCGTCGTCTGCGTGTTTTTCTTTTGTTTTCTTTTGGTTCCAGGGGCGCTGACAGGTTGATCAGATGGATGGAGGGGATGGAACTGGGGCTTTTTTGCCTCCCCGTCTCCAGTCTCCTACCACTACTGCTTCTACTTCTACTGCGTCTGGCAGCTTGTGTTTCCCGACGCATCGATCTGCATGTTTTTGGGACTTGGGAGCGATCATTTGCTAGTATACGAATACTTGTACGCGAGCGACACGGAATGATGGAGCGCTAATTTTTCAGTGTGCCGGTGTGTAAATTTGCACTCAATGAACTCTCTCTGCATTACGACAACTACAGTTTTAATGGGGATGGTTGTTGATTGTTTTGCCGTCAAGAAAGAAAAAGAAGAAGAAAAACTCAGGCTGACGATGGGCTTGTGATAGGGGCAGTGTTTTAGCGCGGTTACCGCATCTCGTGTTAAGGTACGGTTACCACGAAAAAATGTGTGGTAACCACGAGACATACCGTGGTTTTAAAAATTAAAAAGGTTACCGTGCATGGTAACCGCTCGGTTTTGTATTTGGCCCTTATTTAGTTCCCAACTTTTTCTTTAAACTTACAACTTCTTTCTTTAAACTTTTAATTTTAATTAAATTTTTAATTTTTAATTTTGACATGGAACTAAATACACTCTTAACCTTGGGAACTCGGGTAGGGGGCACCCTGGTACTACACGATCTTTTAATGCCATGTCTCAGGCGAATGATTCCAAGTTCCGATCAGCGATCAACAGGACACCGTGATTGACCGGTGCACAGTGAAGCTCTGTCAATATGTCATCAGCGTTTGTTGTGAACCGAAGACCTTGCAAAGACCTTCACGCGGCTTCTGTTTGTTGTGAACTGAAGACATTGGCTGTGTTTACGTCAGCGTAAAGTTTAAATTTTGGTTAAAATTAGAGATGATGTGACCTGAAAAGTTTTGTGCCAAACTTCAGTCCTTTTCCATCACATCAACCTGTCATACACACAAAACTTTTCAGTTACATCATCTCCAATTTTAACTAAAATCTAAACTTTACACTGAACTAAGAACACAGACTTACGCGAGATTTCTCAGTAACCACCATTGGTAATCAACTACAATGATGATATCGTGCTATGGCAAGGCTGGAGTCCATCCAGAACCACCGCAGAAACGGGGCGCTTCCGCTTCCGCTTACGCAGCCACGCGCGGGCGACGCAACGGCCACCTACTCCGCCAAATTTGCGCAGAGCGCACGAGCTGTCACGTCGCGTCATCCGTAACCGACGCTGGGTCAATGGGAGAGCCCGTACCGCTGTTCCGGCGAGACCACGGTCCGGCTTTTAACCGCTCAAGTCAATCCCGCATTCAATAAAGTACAGCGTCAGGTATATATATGCATACGCTATTTAAACATCAAATAAACACCAAGACGACTACTAGTACTAGTACTAAACTGCAGCTTTGCTACAGGCTACAACTACGAGTGTACGCGAAAAAAAACCACGGTACAGTCCGTTCGGCTGTCTCCACAAGGAGATGTACGGCTTGGCTACACGCCTTGGGCGTCAATCGTACCTAAGTCCCTAAGTAAATACAGTAACCGTGCTACGATCTTCCTAAGTCAAATGAAGCTGTACAAGAAGGGGGCAGCATACTGCGGATTAGCACCAGGGCTGACAGTCAGAAGGCATAACCACATTCCACTTCCATGAGATTGCTTAAACTCCGTTGTACTAGAATCGTCAGTGCTGCTTCGGCTGCTGGAGTATTGTGTGGTGTGGTGTGAATGGATCAACGTCAGCTGATGAATTGGAGGGCAACTGCAAAGCTGTGACCTCGCCCTGCTATAGCACCTGATTTGCCATCTGTGAAGCATAAATGAAGATGAGCCAAGCAGGGGCAGAAAGATACTTTGCAAACAAAACCCCAATAAATTTCAGGAGCTAATGTGCGTATGTTAGTCCAAGCTTAGCATATACTGATCGGCGCATCTGCGGTCTGCACGTTCATACTCATGTGTGCGTTGCAATGCGGTTGGCAGGAAACCCCCAAAGGTAAGGAAAAACAACATAATAATGTCGATGGCGGGAATAGAAACAATACCTTTTCTTGGCAAATCTTTGACAACGCTTCTACATGAAAATTTTGTAACTCTTCCAGGACTTTGACATCTAAGCCTCTTAGATCCTCGCCCTGAAAAAAGTTCACAGTAGCATCATAAGAGCAGAAGCACGATGGCTAGATGCATTTCAGGTATATCTGCAGGAAGGGAACAAAAAAAAAAGAAATTGTGGAGCGTAGATGCAAGCAGAGCTATCCAGTTTGCTGTGGGAATAATTACTTCAAGGGTGAATATAATTTGGTGAATATAATTTGGATCACCTTCAATCTGGAAACAATGCCTTCCAACTCTTTGCAGCGCCTTCTTTGAACATTGTATGCCGCTTTTGCTTCTTCATAAGTGCTGACACTGACACCATCCCAGTTCCTATTATCTGAAGCTTCCATTCCACTCATCATCCTGCCAGTATCACTCTTCGATGAATGATAGCCATTTTGTGTTGCCTTGAATTGGAACAAGTCCTCCTGAGAATTTTCTTTCTTTAACTCTGCAACAAGCATCCACATGTTTGCCAGTTCATTTTCCAAATCATGCTCATGGCATTTTGCATCTTCAATAACCTTTAGAAGTTCACTCTCTCTTCGGGCCCTTTGGGACAATGTGTCCTCTAACACAGCCTCCCTCTGACAGCTAGCAACCAACTCTTTCTGCAGCTCCTCTACAAAGATTCCATTCTCCTGATCACGGCGTTTTGTGTCACTCTGGATACTGCTCCTTGTTTGATCTTTTGCTGCAGCTAAATCTGCATTCAGCTTTGCATTTTCATAAGAAAGCCTCGTAACTTCTTCTGCCAAGTTCTTTAGTTCAACTGCAGCGGCAGCTGCCAATTCTTTAGCATAGGATGATTCTTCAGCCAGCTTTTGACTGTGAATTTCCAGCCCATCTTTCTCTTCTGCCAACCTCAGCTTGTCTAGCTTCAAATTCTCGATTTCTGCAGCCTGCAGCATCGATTTCTTGGTTTTCAGGTAACAGATAATCAAAGAATATGAATGCAGACAGACTAAATTATCGGTGATGAACTTAGGGGCATATTAATTTTACCTGCAAGAGCACTTGAGATTTCAGTGGTGACTCCGTATGATCTTCAGTTGTTCTAGAGGGCATTTTTGAATGACTTGCAACTTCATTTGCCAGATCCCTAGGATTGCTGCTTGTACTTGATGGCTCACTTGACTGCATACTAGCCACATTATCCTCGTTTTTGGCAGTCTTCAACAGATTATCAATTTCTTGCCTCAGTTGAGCAACTGTTTCTACGAGTTCTGCATTTTCTGATACCTATTTGGGTACAAAAAGTGAAATCGAATTGATCTGTTGAACAGCGATTAGATAATAAGTCCCACCCTCTGCTCACCTTTGCTTGTAGCTGGTCCTGAAGAATTCTATTATCTGCAGACATGATCTAGACAAACCACCGAACCAGAAAGAGAATGGTAATTATCCAAACATAAATATCATATGAAGAAACGACTATTAGCTAACATGTGCACTAGAACAAACCTCCAACTCAAATGTCTTCTCGCTCAATTGTGTGCTTAACTTTGAAAAGGTCTGTGAGAACATCAGATTACACGAAATATTCAGATCATTGACATAGATAATGGCCATCAAAACACAAAATATTCTAGCATACCATCAGCACATAGAATGGAGAGCAAAACGATCAAGGGAAAAAGGGTAGACATACTTAAAACAAAAACATAACTACAATATGCCCAAACATCAATCTTTATGAAGTTGGCACCAGCCAATCAAAGATAGAATTAAACCTCCTGGTTTATCATGTAGCCATTTAACAAGTATTACCTGGGACATTTCAGTCCTAATAGCTGGGTCTTCGGTAGTTTCCAATGATTGCGCCATACGCTGCTCCAGCACACGTATATGCGATTTCTTTTCGTCAATTTCATTTTTCAATTTTTCAATTTGTTCCTGCAGAAAGGGGATAATAAAAAAAAACACTAAGTGCCTTTTGAAATGTATTATAGTTGAGGCTAACCAAGCTGCCGAAGAAACATGATTACAAAAGAATAGGTCAGAAAGGATTATGACATAGGTTTACCTGAATTTGTGAATCATCAGGATTGTTTGCAGCTTGCTCTGACAACCTTTTGAGTGAGCTTGTACAAAGTGCAACTTCCCCAGCCAGCATTTTAACCTGCTCTTGAAGAAGATCAATTTGATCCACGATAGTTGTTCCACTCTATACATGTAGCATGTCAGTCAGTGTCAAAATCAGTGAATATAGCAAAACCTACCAAAACAGGTAGGAGTCACTGGGTCAGATATGCACCACTGGAATCAAAATTCCATCTCAGCATCAGACCCAAATCCAAAGTCGCACAGCTAACTTTAGTGTGGAAATTGAACTGCAATGCCCTCAATGAGCAACAGGCCCAGAAGGTCAGAATGGAGGCCTGCAGGCCCCCCAAAAGGCGCTATCCTCTAGCAAAGCATCGATCCTGGACCTACCATGCTACATTACAATCTTCCACATTCCTTTCGTATTCCAGAAGAGAGCTTGATCCAACCAACAGACCAAGCAGCTAGTTGAGGGAAGGCTTGAACGAAATGTTGATAACTCGATATGGAAGTGGAAAGCAAAGTCTATTGAGAGAAAGAGGTGAAAGTGAAACTCATAAGAGTGTACCAGTTAGAAATCTGACTCACCGGAAGATGGTGCCGTGCTCTAGATGCAGCACTAAATAAATCACCTGCTTGAGTCCTCCCTGGAAAAGAATCAGTAAGTGCTGGGTCATCTCCTTTCCTAGTCATAGATTTTCTTCGACCATCCTTCAGGTCAAGAAGCGGGTGTTTTTGTTGCGATGATCTAGAAAAGGAAGGTGAGCCGCTGGCTGTGCTTTCACTGTCTACACTAGTCGACAGTCCTGACAGTTGATCTGACTTCTGCATAAGTTAAGTTACAACGTTAGACCATTCAAAAAAAATTACAAAATTAAATATTAATTCAGATAAATTTCTATAGATAATTACTCTGGGTTAAGAAATTCTTGATAACTCATCAAGCTATATCACCACTAAAAATTTCAGTTGAGCAGTTAGCTGCACCGAACAAGTGGGAACAATGTACTAGCTGAGTGCTCATGAAATGAACATCAAGTAGATGATAACATAAACTTAAACTAAAAAAGAAACAAAATAATCCTGAGTCTCCTTACATGCAAAGCTGACCACTTTTTTTTTTAAGAACTCAACGGAAGACCAAGATGGCCCACCTTGAAACTCATTTCTTTTCTCATTAAACTAGCGCATTAAAGCTATCATGCACAAAAGAGTAACATTGAGCGTCCTGCAAGCAAGCCGTAGGTAATAAATTTATGAGACACATAGATGATCCCATGTATCATAAAGGATCTTCCAAGACATCCATATATAAGTAGACCCATCCGAAGAAAATCCTCCAGGTTTGAAACGATTTAAGTGGAAATAAGTATAGATAGGATCATAGGAATGTGAGTCCTTCACATAGCTTGACATGATTTGATCTCTGCAAGCAAGAGGCTCAGATTCACCAATTTTGGTGTAGGTACTTTTGGATGACTTCTTTGCACCCAAACTAGAAGAGAACAAACATTTATGTAGCAGGCACCTCCAAACAACTTTCATTAGAGATAAGGAAGCACAAACTGATAGGATACAAACCAATATTATCTCTACTCAATTCTAATGATCAGATATTAGCTAGTCTTATTTAATTTATTCAAATACTTGGTTTATTCTTGCAGCTGAAGATGATCTGGCACTAGAATTCTAAACCTTGCCCCCAGGACGTTGACAACAACACAAGCATTTACAGCTTTAGCAGGACTACTAGCCTTTATTGCACCTGACCAAAAGAGTATATTTTTATTTCACATTTTTTGATATAAATAAAGTACTAAGCAAGTAAGTCCAATTTATTCATGATATTTTGCTTGATACCACTGCAAAGATCACCAAGTTGGAAAATACCATAACATGTGTTGCAACGATCACAAAGCCACCTACGACAGTTTCCAATTCACACATCTTTGAGATGTACTTATCTAATTTTCTAATATTCGAAATATGGTTGAACTATATTATTCAATTTAATCAAATTTAACTGGAGGTAGCATGTATGAAACAGACACTTTTAATAATAGACTGGTTCAAGACATATCCAATAAAGCCACCTATAATCCTTTTTAAAAATATACAGGCAGAATTGTCTGCCGTTGCAAGCGCAAAACCTTTTGCTAGGTGAAAACAGAAAATGGAACTGAGCAGCATAGACTGCCTCTCTTCGTTGTATTTATAATCCATAGAGAAAATCACCTTTAGTTTGAACCAACCAAGCATTCCCCGTCTGCGATTCCTTCTATCAAACCTCAGTGACTCATCAGGATTGTTAGAATCAAGTTTTCCTTCAACAGAAAACTCTGAATCGAGACTAACATCATCATCCTCCATGGAGTACTCCCGCTTCCGATCAGGCAAATAAGCAAGCTACAATTAAGATAGAATTCAGGTACTCCAATGCAAGAGTAGTGCTTTGTTCAGTGGCAAAACCAAAATGCATTTTTTCCATGCTCCAATCAGTTTAATATTTAACCATTTCAGCTAAATATCTGTTCTCATTGCACAGATAACAATTTTTCAGGCTCTATTCAGTTTAATGAGTGATGACTACCCATTTCAGCTAAATATGACTAAGAACAGATCAGTTCTTTGTTGCACATAGAACAGTTTTTCAGTCCATTCAGTTTGATGCTTTGCAAATTTTGTACTATGTAGTTTACACACATACATTATGTGTTCTTAGAACAGACCTCCCTCATGATATCGTTGAGTAGTTCTGAAGTTGTTAGGAGGTACCAGAACATCACCTCATAAATAGTGGGTTTCTATTATCTTGGAAACCGTTTTAGCTAAATTATAATGCAAAAGGAGCTAGTAGGTTGTGTATTAGTAAGTGGCAAGGTGCAAAATCACATCATATAATCCCAATGTTACATGTAGCAGTAAAAGCTACAACAAGATAAGAAATTTTACCATGATAAGAAAACGGAGATACATCAGAAAAGAGGTATCACTATCATATTTTTTCACACCTGCACTATTTCTAAATTCTAGAACACTTGTTGCAACTCAGTAACTCTTCTTTTTTCAAGAGAAAACTTAATGCTGTAATTCTTAAAAGATATTGCTCTAAGCTGAACTAAAAGAATAAGATGATGCAGCCAAACAAAGAAGGAAAAAGAGCTTGGGTTTATAAACCTCATCTTCCCCAAATGAATGCCGTCGACGGAGGCTAGCCTTTCCTGAAACATTTGAGGATATGGAACTTTTCGTTGATACCAATATCAATTTTGTTAACCTCTGAATTCTACCCATCAATGCAGCTTTTGCTTCTTCCTCCTCTTCTAGCCTTGACTGGAGTTTCACTTGACCAGCTTCAAGCTATCACGCAGAAAGAATAAAAAGTAGAACTAATCATCTTGGATGCAACGATGGCCATCAAGGTAATAGCAAGAACTAATCCAAAGGTACAAGGGATGAATTCAATCTCCCAGTCCTTGGATGCTATCTAGCACAATATTGTATAGAATATATTCACCTGCAGGTCATAAAAGCTAACTTATCTGACAAAGATGGTAAAAAAAAGAAAACAAACCTGCAGTTTTAAGCTAACAAGATCCTCTTGATCTGTTGGAGGAATGTACCCATTACCCATCATACCACGTCTTAGTTGCTGCAGCTCTTCTTTCAAGCAGGTTATCTCTTTTTGATACTTCTTTATCAAAGACTTCTCATCAATTATCTGATAAGATAAATGCATAAACATCAGTAATAAGCAATTAAGCACCATATAGTATAATGATTCTTACCTTATTTTGAGAAGCCTTTATTTCTATATGCTTGCTCCTGTGGGCAAATTTTAATGTATTATGTGTCTCTTCACTGTTGCTGGAAGCAGGGGTAACTGTGCAAATAAGCTGTAACAAAGATAAAATTCAGAAAGTAGTAAGCATATGTTTCTGTAGGTTTGTGGCCCCACACAAATATGTGGGAACTCTTTATGGCAGGATATATGTGGAAACTTCACGAAGAATTAAAGATTCACTCACAGAAATGCGCCCATGCCCACTAAGAGAGGACTGAAGTAAGCGTGTGAGCTTTGAGTCTCTATAAGGAATATGGGTAGCCTTACCATCTGTAAGTTTAGCAATTACCTGCAGGAAAATTCCATTGTTAATTTAGGACAAGAACAAAAACTAAGTGAACAAAAATGTGACCATTTCTTATCAATTCCTGGAAGCTAATCATATTTGACAACTAAAGTGCTGTTTCACATGGCAGTGTTTTTCAAATGCACATTTTGCCACCTTCTGGATGTTGGAATTAGTTGAAAGTATCATTTTTAAGGCATGGCATCATTCCTACTGGAACTAGTAAAAATATATATAGCTAGCAATCAGGTAAAAAATGCATGGAAAAATGGTAGCAATATTTGTGAAACGGGCCATTTCCTGCAAGTTAATCCAGGGAGACTTGGTAAAGCTCAATGAAATAGGTCATAAAGTTCATAAAATCGTTCAAAAAGGAACTCCATAACAGCATGAAATACTTACAGTTCCAAGGGTGAGCAGACTTTTGTTTATGTATGAACCTTCTTTGCGTCGTAATCCAGTTGTTTCAGTCTTGGAACTCTCAGACCCAGCAAGATCAATCAAATTCTGATGAAAGCATGAAGATACAGAGGTTTCAACCTAAGTATCATATACCTATAGACAATGCTTAAGACGATTGAATGAAACTATAAGTAAACTGGAAAGAGGCATTACCAACTGAGACAATTTGACTTCTCCTTCATCATTCTCACCAGAGGGGCTACTCTCAATAGTCTGCGTAGTGTTAGAGTCTAAAGTTAAGCAATTCTACCTCAGCAAAAACTTTATGTATGAATGGAGCAACCTAACACCACCACCCAGAGAGAGAGAGAGAGAGAGAGAGAGAGAGAGCGAGGGAGGGTACCAATGTGAAGATAGTATGGCTCCGACTGCTGACAAGATTGAAGTTGTTTGAGCCAACATGTCTATGCTCTGCCAGAAAGCAATGGCATCTGTAACTAAGTTCAAGTTTAACAATTTCAACGTATATGAAGATATAACATTCAAGGAAATGCCAGGAGTCCAAAAAAAATAACATGGCACGCACACATGGAGAAAAAAAATATATAAATGCATTCTTGGAGAGCACCTTATACTGTGGGTTTGAAATTTATGCAAGATAAAAAATAGCAAAAAGTTATCTCCATGTAACTGAATAAATCATTGGGGTGCAACTAATGATATTTGAGGGAACGAAAAAAGGATGTACAGTAGAAAGAAATAAGTACCTTCGCCAGATGCTATTAGAGAGAGTGCATGTGCAGGTGATAAAACAACCTCTTCTTTTATCCCTTCCACATAAGTTCCCTGAGTGAATAAAAGAATGAGGGTACAGTGTATTGGTTACAACACTCTTTTTAGAGAGGAATCAGAAATGAGTTAAAAAAAGGAAACAAATCAATCAATAGGCGTAGTAAACCAAGAACTTTTAAGTGAAATATGCAACAATCAGTGTTAAGAACGTAAAATAAAAAATCATATAGTTTGACTTGTTTTTCTGTGTAACATTAATGGACATGATTGTGTGATCATAAAATATATTGCATCAAACGTTAGGTACCTGTGCATCTTCTCGAATTCTGAGATTTTGTCCAATTGGATCAAGTAAATCGTTGATAACCTAGAAGTGATCAAGGCAACAAAAAGAGTGAGCGCAAGTTATGGATCACATGACTTCAAACTTATACGAATACGGATTGGAAACATATTGGCTTCTACAGGGTAAGTAAGTACTAAATAGGTAACACATCTTTGCACATTAGTGTGAAACAAAGACAGGGCTTGGCAATAGAAGTACCTCATTGTATATTTCAAGATATGAAACTCGTAGAAGAAATTCTCGTCCAGGTGTCTGAGGTGAACAAAAAAATAATATTGTCATACGATCCCAACCATTTTAATTGTTCACAGAGAAATGAACAGATTACATCTTGAATAATGCTGAAAACATCCTTCACTGCCAATGGGATAATTCCAGGTGATTTTTGTTCCCCCTGTAATTCGAGTGTGTCGTAAAAAAAATAATTGGTAATTAAATTGAAGCGATAGTCATTAAAAAAATATACACAGGATACTAGCTATATGAAATAGAGATGTCTCGCGTTTAATGAATAAGAACACATTGGCATGTATTAGATGCATGAAAGAGAACAGATGCATAAGCATAACAACGGTACTGATACTTACATGCATGGTGTGAGTTTTACCGCTACTAGTTACACCATACGCAAAAACAGTGCCTACAAGGAACAGAACAATATTACTGAACTGAATAAACTACATATACTAGAGTAAGAGACAAAAATAAACATCATCAACTACCAATGCTTTAAGTCCTAGCAAAAAGTAGAGGCCAAGTTTGTCAGGATTATGATCTGTCTCATAATATCCTAAAATATTATCAGTGAATTCTGGTTCTGATGACACTTAGGCACAGAATGGTATAATGATGTTCCTATGTGTTACAATCTTCATATAACGACGTTATCAAATTATCTTGCATTCCTGCCATTGTAACTATAATCTGATCCTACCAACACAAAAATAATCCTACCTAGGGCCCTCATCTCAGCAGCCTTGGGAGATGATTTCTTTCAAAGAGGAGGGGGTAAAGGTGGCATCGGAATCCTGATATTTACGACTTGGAAATGTTCATAGCTATGTAACAATGGACAGTTCCTAGTTCAGTAACTTTGCACTTACGGTTTGAAAGTATTTAGTACTATGTTTTAAGAACCAAAAGGAGACTTGAAAGTACCATTGATTCCTTCCATAGCACCACTTACAACATGCTGAGCAGCAATATCATATACATGACGAGTAGTAGTAGCAGGGCCAAAAACTTTATCTGAAAAGGTGAACACATACAACAAAAATGGTTTTAATAAACTGCAGAGATATCACATGTCACCAGTTGTAACTTGTAAATTCTAGGGCTCTCATCCTTTTGTTGGGAACAGAGTCTGGCCTGTTTGGGGGAGCTTCTAGCAGCTGCAGCTTCTCCTAGAATCTCCAGTTGCTAGAAGCTCCCCCAAACAGTCCAGCTTTTTACCCAGATTCTGAGAATCTGTAGTTGTAAAATCTGGAAAATGAACTAGAAGCCAGCTTCTCCAGATTCTCACCAGCTAGCTTCTCAGCAGCTGCTTCTCAGAATCTTAAGCTCTCCCAAACAGACCCTCAGTATCATAACACTCAGATTCAAAACAATAACATATTAACTTCTTACCGCCTGATGCACTTGTACTAACGATCATGCAAGTTTCATCATGATCTGGTGCTCTTGATCTTGCATTCTATATAGCAACCTTGACCAACCAAAGTAAGACATATTATACAGCTACAATGCCGCCATGTCATTCTTCCCATGTGCAGCCTAAGTAGTTTTTCTATGTTGTACTACCAGAATATATTGCTGTAACAATCTACCGCTGAAACTGATAATACTCATTTACGGTATGCCTCGATTCCACTAGAGCCAGCTTTTAATTGCCAAGTAATGTCATCCTCATTTCCAAAAGGAAATCCCATATTAGATTGCTTCCTTCCCTCCTTTTATGGAGTACAACTGCTTATCATCATTTCGAATGTTTTATATAGGATGAGTTGAAGATCACTAACCAAAAGCATAGGCGATACTCGGATTGTACTCGTTGCGCACCATGTTGTCGCCGTTGGCGTACCACGCCACCTCGTCCCCCTTGTTGATCTCTCTAGGACTACACCACGAAACACGGAGACACCGTGACGACCAAAAACCCAACAAAGCCCAGGGGACTCCCATACCCACAGAGCGATCGAACCAGCAGCAGCAGCGCACCTGAGGGGCCGGAAGCGGACGGTGACCATGATGTTCTCCTTGGCATTGGCCGCGTCCACCGCCGCGACGGGCGGCGCCCTCCCGGCCGCCCTCGAGGAGGCCGACGAGGGCGTCGTCGGCCTCCCGGAGGACGGGGTGGTGGACCGCGCGAACGCCGCGGAGGGGGTGGTGGGCCGGCCACCGGCGGACGACGACGACGGGGTAGTGGGCCGGCCACCGCCGGCGGCGGAGGAGGAGGAGGAAGGCGTCGAGGGTCGCCCCCCCGACGACGTCCTCGCCGGAGGAGGATGCGCCGCCGCCGCCACCCCCGCCCCGCCCCCCGCCGCCGACGTGCGGCGGGATCGGAACGGGGAGATGCTGGCCCGCCCCGGCCTCGACGACGACGACATTGCGGCGGCGGAGCCCCGGGGTAGGTAGGTGCGGGGCGGCGGCTAGGGTTTGGGCGAGCACGAGGTTGGTTTGCCGCGAGCTCGTGGGCTTCTCGCTTTGGCTAGGCAGGCAGCCGTCGTCGTCTTCCTCGGAGGGGCGCCTGGGTCACCGTGGCGTCTTTTGTCGATTTGGGTTTGTGCCGCCTTTTTGGTGCTTTGGTCTAAAAAGCGCTCAAGTTTTCTGTGGGGGTTTGGGGGGGTTTGACCACCGGAGGTGCGCTTACCGCCGTCTTTATCGGGATCGCAACGTCTAACGAGCAGCCTCGTTGTTTTCATTTTTTCTAAAAAAAAAAAGATATTCGTAGTAGCAACGTGTTCAGGGACCACAGGTAGAGTCATCCACATCGTTGAGCTTGGAGAACGAGTAGCATTTGTTAGTGACTGATATTTATCTACATGTGTTGAAAATAAAAATGCAGTGAAAACATAGGCGGCTCGTTCACCACATATAATTATCACTTATTTGAATTAGTGAAAAATAGAAAATGGAGTGAGGGGTTATTTTATATTCTGCTGGTTAGGTTTTATGGGTGGGTGACGAGTTCACTGTCAGGGTTACAGATAAGGCATATCCTCTACCCTTAGATATACGCTATACAGCAATATGGTATATCTGCGCGTGTACAGACGTTCTCTGTATACGCTAAGGAAATTCATCACGAAGTCCATCGATGGTCGTCACTGTATCGTGCAGGGTCCGATGTCTCCGAGTTCTACTTGGAAACCGCCTGACCTGCGATATAAAAATGACCCCCTGGGAGGACCTAAAACATCAAATCTCATAGCCAAGATAACCACCATAGCCTATGAAGCCGGAGCCTACAGGAGCCAAGTCGTCGGGTGATCTAGTCGAATCAACTCGACTATGATCTCGTCGGTATCATCGAGTTCCATTATTCCCTTTGTAATTTGTGACTTCCATCATATAATCCCATATCAACTGGATTAGGGCTATTGCCTATTAAGGGGCCTGAACCAGTATAATCTCTGTTTTCTGTTTGCTTGATGTCGTATTACGTAGATCCTCGTACCAGCATACCCCAATACCCTCTATATCCGGTCTACAAGTATCCTCCGTCGACATTCACTACATGCATTGTGTAAGGTTTAATGTCACATGTAGCCCAAGGTTGCTACATCTTATATTGAACGAGTTTGATCAAGTTGATCACTACTTATTTGGTTTACAGTTATACTTGTGGTAAGATTCTCTCTTTTCTCTTGGCACCACACCTCATGAACTTTAAATAAGGTGTGGCAAAAAAAAATTGCAAATGACAACCTTAGTATACCAACCAAAAAATCGGTAGTCACTATCCATTAAAATTACGATAGATCACCTCGTAGTAAAGGTTTGCTTCCTCGAACAAAATGAACCATACGTGAATGTCGGTATCTTCACTCTTTATAATTATAGTTGCATGCATAGCATCTTTTATTTTCACACTAATATGTTGCACGATCTAATCTTATTTTCGCATTCATAAATCTCTACTTCGTCATAGTCAAACACAAAAAAAAAAACACAACAAACTGTAACCGATTGAAAACTACTCCTAATTGCGCAATGGTTGTTTAATTAAACCAGCACATGGCATCCTAATCGTTTCTGACTTTGCAATGCATTTACTCCGTAAACAATACGCACAGTTCATGGACATATAAACACGGTAATCCTACAGCACTACAGCAGTGTACCGTAATACAAGTAGTGCTGTGCAGTAGCATTTCCCTGTAGATAGAAAAGAAGTCGAAATCGATTTGGGTCAATTTGGGCGGGAGAGAAGCGGTAAGCACGCTTACCATCACCGGGAAAGTGACAGGAGACACGAGAGAACCTGCGCCTAGCGTGGGGGGAGAGGCTCTTTGAAGTTTGTATGTAATTTTGGGCACTTGGCTCGCTCCACCACAAAAGCAGCGGGCTCCCTCGATACCCGGCACGTGGCCACCACGTGAGACCCTGCCGCTGCGACCACCACTTGCCCAGCGTCATAGCATAGCCCCCATGCCCCATCACTCACGAACGCCTAGTAATCAATGTCTTAATCCAATCCACTGCTGCCCTTAATGGCGTCCCGTTAGCAAAAACCCTGTAGACTCTCTCCTGCGTGGTGGTGGCTCGGTGGGCGCCCACCAGGCAGCCACTCCGGCGCTCCCGATCTCGGTGGGCCGTACCCGGTGGCGCGGACTGTGGACCGGGTCCATGGGCCCAAGCACTGCACGGCACGGCAGTGCACCAAAAGATTCTTCGTGCCCGTAGCGGACAAAATCCAAGAGCACTCGCCGAACGGGAATTTACTCGTGCCCTGGCCCCTGTGGTGTGTGTGCTGCAGTCTGCAGATCTGCTGCCCCCGTGGTCGGGGGAGCATCTGGCTGGTACAGCTAAAAAAATGACAGGACGAGTAAAGCATAATAAGTAAAGAATAGTATTAAAATGTTTTTCTTTTTGGTTTCTCGTCGAATTTGGTCCGCAAGTTCGGCTCAAATTTGCCTCTCTAGCCAGTCTGTTTTTTTATTCGAATACTCAGTTTCCAAATCCAATATGACTCGTGGTCAGGAAAAGCTTCATCTGGAATGATGACACAACGTTGGAGCAGGAAATTGGATTGTGTAGTGTTTCTCTCTTGATCCTACGAGCAAGATAAATAGCAGATTGGAATCATTTTAGCCAAGAACCGAGCGAACCTTCTGTTGAATCACAGTATCGAGTAAGTAGAACAGCTGACATGAACCTACAAATTGGGAGGTGGATGGGGTAGTAGAGTATATAGACCTTTCTGTAAAAGTGGTTGGCCACTTCAGCGATCTGGCTCATGCGCATCGCATTAACCGTCCAACGTGAATCCCTGCAGGACAACCAAACAGTCACATACTCTCAGTTTGCCACAACAGAAGGACCACGGACTAGGATTGGGCGCTAGTCATCGGGGGTAAAAACAACTTGGCAGTGGTTTGTCGGATAAACTATCTCTACTAACTGTGGCCCAGTCGGTCAAGAGTGGCGTGTTGTGGAAAGGAAAACTAAGGACAAGATGTTATCACTCACCTCAGGAGGATTGAATTTTGCACCCAGATTGCTCAGTTTAGCATGAGCTCCGGCATAGTCTTTAAAGAATGCTTCTTGGTCCTCTGCGTATTTTTCTGCATAGACCTGAATGTGCGGTGAATTCTCAGACAGTTAGTTCAATAATTATTTCAATTTTCAAATGATCCTGACATATCCTAGTACGAGATTGGTTTATTTCGGGAAGTGAGAGTACAGTTTAAGCATTATTCACCTTGAATGTTGGGTCCTCAAATAATGCAGCATCTGTAGGCAAGACCAGGAGATCCTGATCTCTTTTCTCTTTTATCTCCTGCAGTATTGCCACCAGGCACCAGCTCACATCATGCAAAATCATATGAATCATCCGACATGAAGAATAAGGGAAAAGTGGCACGTACCTTGAAATAACTGTTATCAAACTTAAGCCATTCAGCTGTCCACGATTGCCCACCAGGTGCACCAGGGCCATTCTTCTGAAAAAGTAAGAAAAAAAAGGTGAAAAAGCTCAAGATTTGTCCAATCCAGTCTAACCATAAAGACAAATGCACTTGGAGTTGATGTTGCTTCATGGAGTTGCAGAGGCGGCACGATATTTTGCAGAGAATATATAGAGATTATGTGAGCAAAAAGTACATCCTTCAGCCAAAACCATCGGAGCAGAGGCCAAGGAAAAATATCTAAAACGTATGGAGTTCTGATTTACTCTAGTCTGTAGCTATGTACACATCTTGAAATTAATACACGTAGTTTCTTTCCTGAGGAATAAGGGTAATTTAAGCAGAGACATTAAGTACTGAAAGCATAAAACATCATGAAGTACTAAGTGGTCCTTGACTCCTTGTTGCAAAAATGATGACATGATATGCAATGATAGACTTAACATGGGAATACATTGAAACAGTGGATAGAACTGAGATCATGCTCAAAACTCGGTTCTCACATAAGAAAATAAAGATAAGAAGAACATACAGTATATTTCGTTTCTGGTTTCCCCCAGCCACTCCGTTCAGGTCTGGACCTTCCAAGTGTATGTGCTCCAGACAGCACAACAATCTCCTGTAGGCACAGCATCGCGGGGCACATGCAACTCAACATCACATAAAACAAAGCAAATGGGAAAACATCTGGTTAACTAGAATCTCATTTGCACACCTTGTCATCAAGACCCATCCTGTAAAATACCTTCCTCAAGTGATCCGCAGGTGCACTTGGGCCAGCATCTGAGCAACCAAAAGGGAAGGATAACTGAAAGTTAGCAAGCATCAGTTTTAAGGGATTGAGTATGATGCTGGTGCAATATTTCCTAAATACCCCTATATGTAAGAACAGTTTTATGCCTGTTAGCGTGGCAATAAAAACTATCCCATAATTTTCCAAGGGAAAAAATAAGGTCGGTTGATATATTAAGCTGATGAGAGACAATGTACATAGGAACCTTTACATTTAAAAATTAAAAAGAACAATTATGAAGTAAGCAAGACAGGATATCAGTACAGATGTTAGTGTTTTGGAAAATCCAGTGAAACATAAGTTGCTAACCGGGAAGCTTCCCCTCAGGTGGACACTGCTCAGGACCTGTGACATCAATCCGTCCATATGTCATTGGAATCTTTGGACCACCAGCTTCCTAGTACAAGTTTGACAAAAATGGATCATTAAGGTAGAATATAGTGTTCGTACATTAAAACCAGACTAGTTAGGTACTTCATTTTTCATTATTTTTTGGGGGCGTGAGGGGATCAGACCTCAATTGCTGTAGCACTTGCCAGCTGGAATAAATCCGCATATGAGATATTTGGGTATTTGTCCTTGATAGGTTGGACAAGCTTTAGAGCATTTACCAGCCCTTCAATAATTCAATCAGGATTTTTAGTTGCTGAAAGTACACTTACAAGCAACAAGGAAACGAAATCGTGAAAAGGTAATGTTACCAGCATTGGCTCCATGTTTTAACTCAACATCAAATCTCAAGCTTCCATTAGCTCCACCTCGTTGTGGCCACTCTTTAATATTCTTGTCATACGTACCGGAATCATGCCATCCAAGACGAACCTTCATGCAGGCAAAGGAATAACATTTTAACCACCGTGGATATAGAGAAACTGGAGTAGAAAGCCAATTGATTGTGCACATGCAAGGGTTTGAATGGAACTAAACAATAGGAAATGGTGCCGTGGTCTACCCCCGTTGCATTGCATTCAGTATTTGCAAATTCAAAATGTACGACAGTACAAGTTCAGTCAATGGTGATTATTTGGATAAATGGCAGCCCTATTAACACCTTTAACTTCAGCAAGCTGGCATATCATAGCCATGACCATATGAAGGTAAAATAGCATGGAAATAACCAATGAACTGGACTTATGTCCTAGTGCTATGATAATGTTGTTCTGCTGTCATTAATTATTCAACGCCGCATTCATATTGCCTAATTCCTTAGAATTTACTTGTACCATCTGATAACTAATTGAACACAGCCTAACAATTTACACAAGCACGACCTACGTTCCTAAATGTAAGCATTTCTGGCTAGAAATACTTATATTTGAGAACGGACAGAGTAACTCACATGATACTTGATAGTCTCACTGGGAAAAGCTGCTGCAAGTGTTAGTATCAGTTATCACCACAAACAATAAATGATGATAGGATACGTGATGAATGAATTTATAGTTTCAAACTTTCAATACAACTCTTAACTCTCACAAGCCATTTGTGACATGTGCAACCTACTCGTCAGTACAGATGAGATCAGACTTAACAATTGAACTGTCGTTACACATTGGTGATTTACGACAATACGCTATTTCTAGAGGTCAAAATCCTATTTGAGAGGCAAGCTGGTCATGAAATTACTTCCTCGTGATGTTAAATTCCAGCATTGCTCCAGAGAGCATATTCAGTGTGTTCACAGATTCATGACATCACTGTCTCCAGAGAGAAAATTCAGTGTGTTCACAAACTCATAACATCGCTGTCTCCGAGCTGAGTTTGTTCTCATGTGCAATCCTTGGTTGCAAAGGCGATCGGCCAGATGGCTCCTCTGCTACCGAATCAAATCTCCCACATGGTGATGCTGATATGAAGGAGAAGTTTCGGAGCAACCAAAGCCGCATCGCGTGGTGCGTGTACACGAGACGAGATCATACCAGGATGGGGTGGCAGTGCGTCGTCTTGAGGAGCTCCCTGATGTCCTCGCGAGCGGCCTTCAGCTCCGCCGCGCCCGACGCCACCGCCGCCGACGCCGCCGACGCCGACGCCGACGCCATGCACATCACCGACCTGCCGCTCCCCGCCGCCTTCGCCTCCTGCGATCACACACACACAGCCAGAGCACGAGTCAACAACAACAAACAACCAGGGCGTCCCAAACCCCAACCCAACCACCACCCAAGACCGAGCCGACACGGACCTGGGGGAGGAGCCGAGAAGGTGCGGCGCGGAGGGTGGCGGAGGCGCGCGGGAGGGCCACCGGGAGGAGAGCGGTGGTGCTGGATCGCGCCGCGGGGCGGCCATGCGAGGCGGAGGAGGTGGAGGAGAAGGCCGACGGCGCGGCGGCGTGGAGGGCGGCGAGTCGCTGGGCCGCCATGGGTGACGCTGGTGGTGGGTTGGTGGGAGGGAGGGGAGCGTGGCCTTTGGGGCGGGGACGAGGCGGAGTGAGGTGAAAAAAGTCCAGTCCACCACCACGCCCGCCGCCTTGGGTTTCGAGGGGGTTTTTCGCGGTTCGTTGGTGCTCAGGGGAGTAGTGGGGTTTGGTTTGGTTTAAAGTCCGCGCCGGACGCGGCGACGGTGGTGGTGGTGGGCCGCGCGGCTTTTCGGCGGCTTCCGGGGAGGGGAGGCGCAGGTGGTGGTGGCGGCGCGGTGTTTTCTGCCGTGTGATACGGTCTACTAGTACACCTCTACTGAGAACGGTGACTGGTGCAGTGTGTGTGTGCACTCGTGCTGGACCGTGACTCGTCGTACTCGTGATAGGATGACACGTCACGGTTGTTCGATTGTCCGGTTGTACAGTTATATTAAGGGTTAAGTCAAGCATTTTTAATTTTAGCTATTAATAAAAAATAAAAAAATCAATCACGTAAAATTGATGGTACTATATTTATTATGAAACAAATGGGAGAATAGTTGCTTTAGTCCCTAAAGTTTCTCCGTAGGATCAGTTTAGTCCCTAACCTTTTAAATGGTCCAAAGAAATCCTTAAACTTTATCACAAGTCCTAGAATAGTCATTGGGTCCACCAAAATCATCATATGGATATGCCATGTCATCATTCATGCAAAATCTATGATGAATTGTCCAATTTACCCTTACGTATATCATAGAAAAATAAATATAAGGGTGAATTAGACATAACCATAGGAAAAAAATACTCATCCTTTTTTTCACCGTTTGAGGTATACTTTTGCTCTTACATTTAACCTTTTATTTTTTTATTTTGCTATGATATATATAAGGGTAAATTGGACAAATCATATAGATTTTGCATAGGAATATGACATGGCATGTCCATGTGGCGATTTTGGTGGGACCAAGGACTATATCAGCCCACGTGACAAAATTAAAGGACTTATTTAGACAATAAGAAAGATTAAGGACTAAAATGACCCAGAAGCGAAACTTTAGGGACCATATTGGCTATTCTCCCGAAACAAATTATCATAATACACAGCTCTTTTTATTTAAAATATTTTATTTTTATTAATATTTGTTAGTCAAAGTAGCATTTTTATAGATATTTTACGACGGAGGAAATACAACAGATCCTATATCGGTTTTCTCTAGCATTTTTTTAAACAGCTAAATATAGAAATATTTTATACAAAAGTTGTTTTAAAATATCAAATAAATCTACTTTTTAAAGTTTAAAATAATTAACTTAATTAACTATAGGCTAATAATTTTTTCATTAATGTGTTACTTCCTCCGTTTTATATTATAAGACTTTCTAATATTGTCCACATTCATATATATGTTAATAAATCTAGATATATATGTGTGCCTAGATTTATTAATACTCCATCCGTCCCATAAAAATTGTATTTCTAGCTCCAAGGCTTTGTCCCACAAAAATTGTATTTCTAGTATGTTGGGCCTAACCAATTAATTCATCTATATAAGTTTCCTTCCATCCCACGTAATTTGGGCTGTTAATGCTTGTAATTTTGTTAAGTATGCTAATTATATGGGTTTATTCTCTCAAACTTCCTTTTAATCATTTGTATATATGGAATGTGTGCATACAGTGGGTTCATTAAATAAAGTTATTGTGGTCATTTTTCAATCATACTATTTTATCCTAAATTAGCTAGAAATGTAACTTTTATGGGACGGATGTAGTATCTTTATAAAAATAGGTAATGTTAGAATGTTTTATAACCTAAAACTGAGGTAGCAGTACTTCATCTTTGTCCGAAGCACTTCCGAACGAGGCCTACGTGCTTGCTTGGTAGTTTTGGATTATTCCTCGTTGCTGAGCTTTCACACGCGTTGTCATTTTCAACTCCAAAAGAGTGGTGGGGTCAACGGAAATGACTATTTTCTACAACATGCGGATGACTTTGGCGTGGTGCTCTTCCGTATTCATAGTTTAGTTTTACACGAGTTTGACATAAACTAACTCTATCATGTACATTACTACAACTTCTTATATATGAGTATATTGCAATATCTTTCCCTCTTTATCAGTTCATTGTTAGGAAAGATATCAACCTCCACGTTCACCCCATAAGTCTATAGTTGTTGTGACTAAGTCAACCATGAGTTAACCCAACATTTCAGCAGGCCTTGAGCCGGCCCATAGAGCTTTTGGCCCATAAGGTAAATACAAGGTGAAAAGCGCTATGGGCCCAGCCCATTGACAAACCGGCTGTTGCCCACGTGTGCCAGTGTCTACGTGTCACATACGGCGATAACGCGCGGAGGCGCAGCCGCCGCCGGTGGCGACGAGCACCGTACAGCAACCAACAAACCGATGCCGCTCGTCGTCGGCTGCCCCCGCCGCGGCCCGCCGCCGAGGCCCGCCGGCCGCGCCCAGCGCCCGCCTCCACCGCACTCCGTCGCGCCCAAGCGCGCCTCCTCCTCCTCCTCCTCCACCACTCCTCCGCTGCTAACCACCAGAAGGGCGGCATCCGCCGCCTCGCTGCTCCTCGCCGCCCTCCCCCCGTTCCCCGCCTCGTCGCCGCAACTCCCCGTGGCATCCGCGAAGGAAGACGATGAAGCAGAAGCGAGAGAGGGCGAGGGAGAGCTGGAACTGGAACTGGAACTGGAACTGGAGCGGTACACTGACCGGGACGAGGGCTTCACCCTGCTCAAGCCCGTCTCGTGGCCCAAGGTACGCAAAACACTCTGAACTCTGAACTATGTGGTAATGCAACGTAGGGTAATTGCGTGAGCACGCATCGTGCAATGCAGTAGAAATTGATGCGCTGGTATTGTGTGGATTGGAGCTGTGAATTTTGAGGTTTCTGTGGCGTGATTTGGTGAAGGTGGAGAAGGCCGGGGCGACGGCGCTCTTTCAGCAGGAGGGGAAAGGGAGTAACAATATTGGTATCGTTGTTAATCCCGTCCGCCTATCGACGCTGACAGAGTTTGGCACACCGCAATTTGTCGCTGAAAGGCTGATTCAGGCTGAGAAGAAAAAGGTAAATGCATGAACGATCCTTTTGGACATTGCAATTTGTCAGCTCCATGCTATTTCCTAGTGATTTTTCATGATTTCACATTTGAAGTGCACTACTAATTAGATTAGATGGACGCTGATTAATTATCATATAGGGGTCTGTGATACATCTTGTATTGTTGCTTAGCTTGTGTGACAAATTGACAGTAGCATATGTAAATAAACAGTTATGTGAAAACTCAACTTAGTTAATTTTATTGTTTTGCTTATGATTGCCTGTAAAGGATCAGTTGTACTTGAGGAGTTCAATGCTAGTATCGACAGTTGGTTTGAATCCTTTCCGTTAATACAGGAAAGCACCAAATCTGCAGAGGTTATTTCTGCTGAAGAGAGATCAGGCCATGATGGCCTGACAGTGTATGAAATCGAATACTTACTGGATAGTACAAGGGGAGGGATGAAGAGGATATTTTCGGCTGCATTTGTTGCTTCTAGGAAGCTCTATCTGTTAAATATAGCCCACTCGGATAGCCAGGAGAAGCCCTTGGACAGCCAGACTAGAAATGTTCTTGAACAAGTTCTCCATTCTTTTGATTCTGTATAGTTGCTTTCTTTTAACAGGAGAGGCATTCCTTTCTCTTGTCTGTTCCCATAACATTGTTCTTTTGCAACCATTAATCGAAATGCCTGTATCTTTGTGTTAATATGGTATTTTTAGAAATACATTATAACCTGTTTCCCAAATATGTCATCAGTATTTCAGCATCTTTGGAGCCTTTGTTTAAGGAAATGGAAGCATGTTTTATACTACATTCCAGGGAATCTTCCATTGAATAACCCATTTTTGCATCACAACCAATGTAACTCAAGTTGTAAAATATCGGTTGCTTCTATGCTATTATTTATCTATATTTTCGGGGTTCATGTTGTATACAAAGTCCTTTCTTATATTTAAACGTTGTAACCGACATTGCACATGACATAATATAGCGAGAAGAAAAGAGACATTGTCCATCAGTATTAGATCAGAAAGCCATCTTAATCTTCATCTGGGTAACTGTTCTTTGATTGATTCAGATAAAATGAGCACTGCAACTAAAGTTTTGATTCGACAAATCAGTGAGCAAATAAGACTTCTGTGACCTGCAAACTGCTTGAAATTGGGATATTAAAAAGCGCTTCTTACGGTTGCACTTGTTGTTTCTGTAAAGCTGTATAAGCTGAATACAGCAGTAGCCTACTCAAATACATTGGAGAGGCCATAGGACATCTGAACTAGAACGGAGCATGACAACACGTCTTTAGTAGAGTTATTATGAACCTTTGCAGAATGGTTTGATGACTTTGATCTCTTCAACTGCATAGGTACGTCTAAACCCATTCTTCTTAGCAATATGTTGTATGTAAATGATACTCAAATTTATGTTTTCTTGCAAACTTGTACAGGAGTGATATGTCAATTGATGCTGCTAAAAAGGCTATTCCTCCTAAACAATTTCCCTGTTCTCCGAGTACAGTTGTCTGTTTAAGCAGGATATGCTATTTTCAAGATTCAGGACAATATGGATGTTGCTGCACATATAAGGAAATTATTCCGCTTGAAGGTGCACACTTCCATCGATGAGCATCCTAAATACAGTGCATTGTGAGTGCTAAAATAACAGCATTGCATCCTTGTATCCTTTCAGAATTACCAGGTCTTCATGAGCATATCGGTTACACTCTGCATGCAATTCTATACTAACAGAGTTCAACGAGATAGTCATTCGGGAATGTTCTTTTTTCAAAGCAGGGAAGTTGAAAAGAGTAAGACTTATCAACTTCTTTCCTTAAAGAAAGTTTACTTTCATTTTCACTTAGGAAAATACAGTGTATTGAGCAGTGCTGAAATAACTGCATTGAATTCTTATATGTTTTCAGGATTACCAGGTCTTCAGTAGCAGATCAGGTACAGTGTGCATAGATGCATGCAGTGCTATCTTCCACCGTTCCATGAGAGAGTCATCCAGGAATACTCCTTTTCCATAAGAAGGCAGGGAGAAATTCAAAAGGCGTAAGACTTATCAACTTCTTTCCTTAAAGAAAGTTTACTTTCATTTTCACTTGGGAAAATACAGTGCATTGAGCAGTGCTGAAATAACCGCATTGAATTCTTATATGTTTTCAGGATTACCAGGTCTTCAGTAGCAGATCAGGTACAGCGTGCATCGGTGCATGCAGTGCTATCTTCCACCGTTCCATGACTCCATGAGAGAGTCATCCAGGAATACTCCTTTTCCATAAAAAGGCAGGGAGAAATTCAAAAGGAGTAAGACTTATCTACTTCTTTCCTTAAAGAACGTTTACTTATCTACTTCCTTCCTTAAAGAACGTTTACTTTCATTTTCACTTGGGAAAACACATGCTACCAGTGGCTGCCTAAATTCAAAATCATCCATGGAACAAAAAAAGAATGCGAAAATAGGTTTTGATCATTGTGACACCTTTTAGGCATGAAAAACAAAAGCAGATTCACATGCTTCACACACGAGTAGGATGGCTGTACACAACATTCTGGCAATCTGGCCTGTTTGTGGGTGGTTATGCTGTTGCAAGTTGCCACCAACAACCATGCATCCATGATCCATCCCCCATATTGGTTCGAAGTGCAGGCTGGAAATGGATCATGAATGAGAAGGCATCTGTGCCGCAATCTGCAATCTTTTGCAATTTTTATTTTTGATAGTAGTCAACGGGTTCTCTCTTGTTTACTCCCAGAAGAAAGCGACACGCTGTCGTTCCCCTCCTAGATGTGAAATCGGATGCCACTTTTAAGAGTAGCACTAGAAAATTTCTGCCGAAGATTAACATGTTGGCACGTTAGCATGACAGCATCATGTGGAAGGGATGCGTCCACCCGTTCTGCACCAGTGGCTACATTCAATTTGCTTCTTCCATTCGTATGATTCGGTTGCTCCTTGATACTAGCAAGCTACTGGCGTTCACACATTCACTTCAGAAAGCAACTGACTTAGGGCCTATTTAGTTCGCGAAAAGAAAATTTTTAGGTGGTCACGTCGGATGTTTGATTGGATGTCGGAAGGGGTTTTTTGGACACAAATGAAAAAACTAATTTCATAACTCGCTTGGAAACCGTGAGACGTATCTCTTGAGCCTAATTAATCCGTTATTAGCACATGTGGGTCACTGTAGTACCTATGGCTAATCATGGACTAATTAGGCTCAAAAGATTTGTCTCGCGATTTCCTCCCTAATTGTACAATTAGTTTTTTAAAAATCTATATTTAATGCTTCATACATGTGTCAAAGATTCGATGTGATGTTTTTGGAAAAAAATTTGAGGAAGTAAACCAGGCCTTAAGCATAGCGAGTAACACTAGCACGGTACGTTCTGCTTGCTGTCTCACTATGTATGCACGCATGAACTTGAGATTTTTTTTTTTCCATATTCCTTTTTGTTCTTGATTTACTGAACAGAACAGCATAGTACAAGTCATTTTTTCAGCCCTGCACTATAGTGGTGCATAAAAGATCTATAAACTTATTCCGTTTTATGAATAGCAGTGCTCCTGCTTACTTTTTTTTAAAAAAAGAAAAAGATAAATAAAAGAGCTCCAATACGGTGCTCTCTATTGTTAGTAGAAACCAATCGGTTATCTTATTTGATCAAAGAGTTCAGATCTACTTATACTAGCATCTGTAGTAGAAACATAGGACACTATTTAAAAAAAATATGTGGATAGGTATGATCGTCATTTAGTAGTGACTAAATATTTTTTTCTTTTGGCTTTTTAGATGCAATATGAGTGATGCTAGTGCAATGGATTACCACATATCGATCTAGCTAGAAAAAACATAAATAATAAAGTTATCCCTAATAATTGTATTATTAAATTATTGATTTACCTTTCATACCAAACGTTTCAAATTATTTTTAGTGATAGTATAATACTTTATAAAGGCACTAATTTGATGTAGGGATTTGTGCGTATTAGTACGTACATTTCATAATCATAACATTACCAGTACGTCATTACCTTACCCAATACGTGAAGGGGCTTGACTGTACCATTATTGTTCTGGAGAAGGTGAAGGAGTATTCTTCCGCTGAAAGAAACGTGCTCAATTTTCTTAGCTTACGTAGCACTTGACATTTCAAAGGCTACTTTTGGATGTTTCTGTGACAGCAACAGCTACGTGCCTACGTGTGGACGCTGCAATAATAATACAAGCCGCATCCAATTTTGGGGAAAAATATTTGCACCAGCGGATATTCTATTCGCCCAGTCAACGGAGATGGCTTCGCGGGTGGCCCACCACGTTTGAATATGAAGCAATGTGCGTGCCCATATGTTAGTAAATCTTTATTTCTATTTTTCTATATACTGTACCAGCAGCATAAATGCAATTAAATTTGTAGCAATCGAACATGCTCAACTGTGCTGACATAAAACAACTCATCACATTTTAGGCAATTTTGTATCTGTATAGTTAGAGCATCAGCAATGGGTGTCTTCAGCTCGTCCCCTCACCCTAAGCCGTTCGCTTTTCCGTCCGAGCCACCTCCCCATGATGCGACGCGACCTCTGGCTGAGGGACGCGCCTCTCGCCGCTTTTTGGCGGAGCGACGCAGCCGAGAGACCCATTGGGGGGCGACGGGCTCCTATGGGCACCGGTTCCCCAGCTCATATTCCTATTCCACCCTTGGCCGGAGGAAGGGGATGAGGACGACGCGGCGCAGGGGCAAGGCGTGTGCGTGCACTCGGGGCAGAGCCGGAGTCGCCGCCGGACGAATCGCCGCACTGCATGCAGACCACATCCAAGCAAATCCAGATTGGGAAGGAAGAAAGAAGAGCAAGCAAATCCGGGACGGCGCCGAGGCCCGCCGCCGCCCGCCATCCGCCGTTGGCCACCCCGCCCTGTGTCCTGCTCGCCTTGCGGAGGGAGAGAGGCGGCGACGGGCGGAGGGATAGCCGTGCGCCGCTCGCCGCTCGCCGCGCGCTGTCGATGCCGCCGCTTCGATGCTGGCGGCAGGGTGGGGCGGGGATGCCTCCTGGCATCGGGGACGAGAGAGGAGGCGGAGGAGACGAGAAGACGCGAGAGAAGAGAAGAGAGCGACGGTAGAGAGGAGGGAGGTGGCGGCGGCGGTGGCGAGCGGCGGGGGAGAGCGGCGGCGGCGAGCGGGGGAGAGAGGAGGGAGGTGGCGGCGGCGGCGAGATGGGCGACGAGGGCGAGAAGAAGAAGCGAGAAGAAGCGGCGGAAGAAAAGAGAAGGAAGAAGCAGCGGAAGAAAAGAGGGGTATTTGGGGATTTTTTATCTGGGGCTACTTTGGGCCAAGACACCCATTGTGGGCTATAGTACTCTTATCGGGTTGCTTCAGATTTTGAGGAGCCCACCTAGAGATACCTCCCATTGCAAGCTGAGTTTCCTATTGGTGAGGACACTCTAGGGGTGTCTCACATTATGAATGCCCTTAGCTACCAATGCTAGTCATACAAGTGAAGACAAATTTTGTTCGTTCACGTATTGTGCATGATAGGGGAGGCGTATAAAAACTCTTGAACTCACAACTAATTAAAGCCTTTGGCAAGTTTTTGTTTATGGAAATTCGTTGTTTGATCTCTAAGCAAAAAGTTTAGCATTAAACACAAAGTATGTCACTCATCTCTAAGCAACAGTATAAGGGAAGAGCTAATATTCAACAAAACTTTGTATGGTTGCTACTACAGAAAAGGAGAGATCAAATACAAAAGTTAGTAGCCCTGCCTCATTGTACTAACAGAAAATAATGGTACAAACACAACGCCAAAACATCTTAAGCATGTCTGTTTTTATCTAATATAGACACTACTGATGAATCGAAAATTTAAGCCCACTAAACTACACAAGCACTATTTTAATCTACTCCTTATGTTACAAAATGCAAGTCATTGTAGCAAAGGGGTAAAACAACTTAATAATAACAGAGTTTGTATTATTTACACTTTAAGAGTACACACGACATTTGCCACGTGAATATTAACTACTCTATCTGTCCCAAATAGAGCTCAATTTGAAATCTTTGGAGAGATTTACAATTGATGTGAAAGGTCTGAAATGTCCTCACTAAGGCCTGGTTTAGTACCTAAAAAATTTCCCCAAAAACATCGCATCAAATCTTTGAACATATGCATGGAGCATTAAATATAGATTAAAAAACTAATTGCACAGTTAGGGGGAAAATCATGAGACGAATCTTTTGAGCCTAATTAGTCTATGATTAGCCATAAATGCTACAATAACCCACATGTGCTAATGACAGATTAATTAGGCTCAAAAGATTCGTCTCGCGGTTTCCAGGCGAGTTAAGAAATTAGTTTTTTTTATTAGTGTCCGGAAACCCCTTCCGACATCCGGTCAAACATCCGATGTGATACCCAAAAAATTTTCTTTTCACAAATTAAACAAGCCCTAAAGTCACTAAAGTGCTCACTTTGGTTGGCGAGCTGTGGAGTGATAGCAAGTGCTATAATAGATATGATCAGTATCTCTAAATTTATCAATGTCACTCACTCATAAATTAAGAGGCAACGTATAGAAATATTGCACCTCTAATACACAAATACCAACACCTTTTAAACACTCACACTCACTTTTTGGAGTTTATGTGAAAGTTGCCTCTTGATTTATGAGTGACTCATCATCTCTCCTTCTCTACTCTATCTCATCACTCAATCATATTTGGTATTTTTAGAGGCATCACATGAATCATTATGACACTTGCTATGACAAGAGTAGGATGAGAAGAATGATACTAAAATTCATCTTTTATGTATTCTAGGTGGTGTTTTTATAGATGAAGATAAAGTCGGTGCATGTAAAACAAGAAAGTCATTAATGTATAATTAATTTAGTTTAATTATTATTGATTTGGAAAAATATATTTATTTAATATTTTAAAGCAAAACCCGTATAGAAAATTTTCTATACGAGAAAATAGTAGTACGGAGTACATCTTAAGGGCCCCTTTGAATCACAGGAATGAAAAAACAGAGGAATAGGAAAAACATAGGATTCTGACAGGAATGCAAGTGTAAAACAGGTGATTCCAAAACACAGGAAAAATATAGGAATGACCGTTTGATTGGACAACAGGAAAAACACATGAATTTGAGAAGAGATAAAGACAAATGATTTCTTCCATGAGGTTCTACCTCTTGTTAAAATTCCTCCAAAACTTGTATGGGAAGAGGCATCCCATAGGAATTTCATAGGATTCCATATAGTTCATTTCTTTGATTCAAAGGGCTTTATAGGAAAAATTCCTATAGAAATAAAATTCTCTAAAATTTGTATAAATTTCCTTTGAATCAAATGGGCCAGGAAAGGATTGGGCTAAATTATAGGCGGAATGGACCGAGAAGCTAAATTACTAGCGAGTCAGGCACTCAGGCTAGGCTGGATAGGAAAGAGATGGGAATCCTAGTCAACGCAAAGATCCTGAAACTCTGTCTACAACCATGCAAACAAAGAACGGATACGTAGGAGCAATAGCCGTCTATATAGCGTAGAAGTAGCCACAACATCGCAGCTTTGCCTCCCTTCCTACCCAACACGAGGCAGAGAGGAGAAGCTCCCCCCGCTCAACTCACCAAAACCCTCCTCCCCTCGAAATCCTTCCCAAGACGCCGCACGCTTCTCCATTTCATATAAGATTCCCGAGAGACGCCGCCGCCCGAGAGGCGTGGGCCGCGCGCGCCGAAACATATCCCGCCGGGGCGCCGCCATGGCCGGCGAGGTGGCCATCGACTCCGGCGAGAAGCGCCTCAACGAGCTCGGGTACAAGCAGGAGCTCCGCAGGGAGATGGTGCGGTTTTTTTCATTTACCACCGCCCCCTCTTTCTTTCTCTCTGTTTCTCTTCTGGATTTCAATTTGAAAATGATCGTGGGGGGTTATAAGATCGATAGGAACGATCAGGGAGTCGTGAGATTTGACTAAATTCGTGGCTAATTTCCTCCCGTTCACACCGGAATTCTCTTGCGTGATTTGGCTTTAGTTTCTTCACGGTTTTGCATTTGATCTTTGGATTCTTGGTAGTAGTTAGTTCTCTTCCTTCTCTTCATTTTTGTTCTTCAAGAGATTGATTGATGATATGTTTTTTTTTTCTTGGGCATGTTGTTCTTTAGACTCTGTTCAAGACGCTGGCCATCTCCTTCTCGACGATGACGCTGTTCACCGGGATCACGCCGCTGTACGGGAGCAGCCTGCGGTACACGGGGCCGGCCAGCCTCGTCTGGGGCTGGGTCGTCGTCTCCTTCTTCACCTGGTTCGTCGGCTTCGCCATGGCCGAGATCTGCTCTTCCTTCCCCGTAAGCACACCCCTCTTCGTCTCTCCTCCCTTTGGCAATACCATTTCTTGGATCGCAGTTTGGCCGTCCTCCTCCATGCCGTGGATAAATTTGCTGAAAACTATAATTGGATTGCAATTATCATGGAAACTTGGTGCTCATCGAGTTGCTCTGTTTAGACATTTGGGTTGTTTAGATTAATGTTATTTCAAAATATACCTTTTTCTTTTCTAAAAGTTGTTAAAAATGTGCATACATTTAGTTTTCTACCAAACTTTGATACATACTTAAGGAATCTTGCCAAAATTTAGCACTATTGCCAACTTACCAATCCGACTTAGTTTATTTTAGCAATAAATGCATTTAGTTTTTTGGTAAGGTTTATTTCAGCAACAATCCCTTGGTTTGCTTCTGATACAACTTTCAATGGAACAGTCGACTTTTTGACGGCAAATTTCGATTACGATAGCTAATTTATGTTCGTTTTACTTCAACCCACTACTATAACATTTCGAAGTTGCTTGCTGTCTTGGAATTTAGTTTGCCTTTTAAATTGCAAATTAGTTTGAAATACCTGCCTCTCTACTAAATGGTACTATTTCCAATCATAGTGGGCAAGGCAGGCATAACTTACGTAACACTACACTACTACTTACGTTAGGCCAACATCAACCCCAACTTTAATCACAGTTAGTTTGAATCCCCGTAAAATGTTTGTGACCTTTGTCACTAGCATTACACATTTGTTTTACCTGGGTGATGCTAGCGTTAAGTACTCTCTCACGGCTGTTTTGTTTTGTAGTAGTAGTAGTAGTACTTGTTTCCAGCACTATTGCATCTTTGATTAATTATAAGCCTGCCTGCTGTCACTGTTCTGTTGACTACTCACATTAGTACTACAGCATAGACTCCGCAAACGCGCCATCAGCACATGACATGCATCCTTGAAATTTTTGAAAAAAGAAATAGGTTTTGCAATCCAGTTCTGACTCTTGAGTTGCAATATGGCATGGTTGAAACTTTCAACGCATCATTTTGCTGTACTTACAGTACTCTATTTGTTTTGCCGAAGAAAGCTGGCTGTTTCTGATAATCTACTGATGGCATCGTTTTTCCTTTTGAAACCAGACCACTGGTTCTCTGTACTTTTGGGCTGCTCATCTGGCTGGCCCAGTCTGGGGCCCGTTGGCATCTTGGTGCTGTGCTTGGTTAGAGGCCATAGGTCTTATTGCCGGAATTGGTACACAGGTATGCTCTTTTGTCAATTGTTCTCTGTAGTAGAACATGGTCAGTCACACGCTTGATCCTTTTCTAGCTGTGTTCTCATTTCTGGTCAGTACTCAGTAGTATCCATTTTGTTATTAGGTGGAAGCAAATTAAATGTTATCCTAAGAAAACATCAAATCAAATGTTACTGTCCATTTCGGTTGTGGACTTTCAGCACTGCCATGGACTTAAAAATGCAAAGCAATCCGTTACATTTCTCATGCTAAACCTCTTAATTCGTAGCAAAAACCGTCTGTTTGTTCCATTTCTTTGAGCATTTCAATCAACCGTATTGCGCTTGCGCAGGCATTCGCGGGATCTCAAGTTCTGCAGAGCATAATCCTGCTATGCACCGGCACGAACAAAGGCGGCGGCTACC
Source organism: Oryza sativa Japonica Group (assembly GCF_034140825.1). NCBI lineage: Eukaryota > Viridiplantae > Streptophyta > Magnoliopsida > Poales > Poaceae > Oryza > Oryza sativa. The sequence goes on from NC_089038.1 coordinate 22,039,184, forward strand.
TGACCCCTCGCTGGCTGTTCCTCCTCATGTACATCGGCCTAACCTTCATCTGGGCCGTGCTCAACACCTTCGCGCTGGAAGTCATCGCCTTCCTCGACCTGATCTCGATGTGGTGGCAGGTGACAATCCAACCAACAATCCCTTCCGTGTTCATCCCAAGATCAGTACTCACTCCGTTTTAAAATATAACAAACTTGTACTGAATGAGACATAACCTAATACAATGAATCTAGAAGAAGTCTGTCCATCTGGACGGAGGGAGTAGTAGTTAATTTTGATCGAGCTGCCATTGACGATGCTTCTGTGTGTGTGTGCAGGTGATCGGTGGCACGGTGATAGTGATCGTGCTGCCGCTGGTGGCGAAGACGACGCAGCCGGCGTCGTACGTGTTCACGCACTTCGAGACGGCGCCGGAGGCGACCGGGATACGGAGCAGCGCCTACGCCACCATCCTGTCCCTCCTGGTGAGCCAGTACTCCCTGTACGGCTACGACGCGGCGGCGCACCTCACCGAGGAGACCAAGGGCGCCGACAAGAAC